>NC_064765.1:21814964-22120797 GCF_011397635.1 Epinephelus fuscoguttatus
TAAAGGAATTGTTTTCTGCTCAGTGCTGACAACACAGTGACTGTGCGGTTTCTTTTGCACTTCAGTCCCAGGGCTTTTTACACGTTGTTATTATATTATTCTTGAGAGGAAATCATAAATCACCAACACATCCATTGTGCTATAATGCACAGTGTCTCTCTTGTCATGAATTATTTAAGCATAAGCACTTTGCCTCTTCATTTATCAGTGAGTCATCATAGTGGAAACAGCTATTTGAATCTCAGGCTACAACCTTAAATATTGTTCTGTGGAAATAAAGAACAACGGACCTGGATGTTTGCCATATTTTTCCTTAGCAACACAGAGTCCAGCCATTTTCCACCTTCAAACATTGCATCAGACTATTAAAATGACTCGTTAGGCTGCACAGACAGTGGTAATGTGCCATTATCTGTAGCCTATATAATTAATTCTACCATTAAATGTCAAAGTGAAAAAATCGAACAAGCTACAAGGGAAGCCAGAGTGGCATGCTTGAAAGTATATGACAATGCTTTGGTGTCTCATCAAAGCGTATGTGGGATAACCATCCCACTGCTTGTACCCCCACTATCACCAGTGTGTTGTGATGCTCTGTTTGGGCTTTTATTGTGAAAGCCTGTGTACTTTCAAGAAAAAAGCTTAGTCTCCAGCGATCACCACCCACCCTCTTAGCCCCCTAGGCTCTTAATCATTGCATGGATGGTTTGCTGCAGCAGCAACTGTGGTGTGGTGTTTACAATTTGACCCCCCCTCCCCCTCCCCCTCCCCAGCGCGCGCGCGCGCGCGCGCACACACACACACACACACACACACACACACACACAGACATACACATACACACTTTCCCCGCTCCTTGTGTTCTAGCCAGCGCTGCTCCACAGCATCAGTCTGTGAGCTCCGCGAGCCGGCAGCACCTTGGAAACCTTTCCTCCCTCCCTCCCTTCCTCCCTCTCTGTCATCTCAACCTATCTCCCGCATCCTTTTTTCGACCATTCATGCCTTTCTGGGATGAGTGAGTGAGTCGGTGCTGCTGAAGAGGGAGACAAAGAAGAAAACGGAGACCATAAAGAGAAAGAGAGACAGAGAACAGGGACATTACTGATCACCAGCATGCAGGCCACTGCAGACGTGACCAAGAAGGAAGGCTCCTGGAGCGGCTGGAAGGGCCAGGGTACTGATGTGTTTACTGTGATTTGCTCATCAGTCTGTCTGTGTTTTGTGGCTGTGAGAGACGCACCGTTATCTCTGCATGTAGGTTAAATATT
Source organism: Epinephelus fuscoguttatus (assembly GCF_011397635.1). Classification (NCBI taxonomy): domain Eukaryota; kingdom Metazoa; phylum Chordata; class Actinopteri; order Perciformes; family Serranidae; genus Epinephelus; species Epinephelus fuscoguttatus. The sequence goes on from NC_064765.1 coordinate 21,816,233, forward strand.
CATGACACCGTAGGAGTGCGTTCTTGAATGTATGTGTGTTTTGCATGTGTACATTGGTCATCTAACTGTATTTGTCAAGTGTTGGGGGATCGAACAGCAGTGTTTACCTGCGCATCCTTTCACACGGACACGCCCTGATGACAGATCCTTTCTGCTGCGTGTGTGTGCGTTTGATCAAAAGAAAAAAAACAGAGGAGAGGGGGCGAGAGACGCTGGTGGGTGTTTTGGAAAATAAGTGTATGTACACCAGTGTGCTGGGAGCTGGGAGCCATCTGTTTTGGGTGCATGTTAATATGGATGCTAGTGTTGTGGACTAAGGCGTGTCATTGTCATCGCCCTCCCCACTTTGCGACCGTGCAGGGGAGCTGGTTTTATATGGCGTATGCTCTGTTTTTGTGTAACGAGGTAGTCAGAATATCCGGACGGCACTGACAGACTGTCTCCATGGTAACCAGGGCACACCCATCCTGATTACATCAGCCCTATCTCCTCGGCTGCCATGACACCTTGCAGAGACTGGGCCGGAGAACAGCATCCTCCGTCTGTCTGTTTCCATAGCATGGAGGGCTCGTAGAGGGGGCCAAGAGAGAAAATGGCGTCCCTTCGTCCACACTGGCTGCGGTTTATTATCTTCTATCTTTAAGTTTAGCTCAGCAGTGTAAATGCAACAGAATGGCCCGGTTATTGTCTCCCAACTGAAACTGCAACAGTCACTGTGGATGTGCAGCTTTGTAAAAAAAATAACCTTGATGACAAACCCCCATTTGTCATTATTCTACTGAGTCACTGTCCATTTACTTTGGCCAAGACTGCAACGTGATAGCCTATCAGACTGGATCTGTCCACAACATTAGGAACGCATCAAATTAAGCTGATACAGTTAAGCACAGCAAAGGATGAAACTGAGCAGATTTGTTTCCTGCAGATGAATGTTTGAACATCACCTTGAAGCTGTAGGCATTTTTATATTTAGTCTTTCTCATTGCACATGCACAGTCCTGAGTCACTGCCACCATACTACTCCAGAATTATAAAACAATGATGCAGACATATCCAAAATTGAGTCATGCATGACATATTCAAACAGGACAAGATGCCACACAGCCACCAATAGGTTTTCTAAGGCATGCTCAAAACTCAAACACACATTTGTACACTTGTCTACTAATTCAGTAGCTATCTTTATCAGGTAAATCCATATTCTTAAAAATATGACATATTGTGTCACAAAACCACACAGATAAGATGAAGAATGCGTTTTGCAGTTACAGAACCACTTTTACAATATTTCATTATAGTTTCTTAAATACACAAACACAAAACCGAGATACACTCTGGTGTGGGAGGTTGCGTAGAGTAATGTCTACAACCTTGTGCATTTCGGAAGACTGATATTCAATGTGCTAGTTGTTCAAATCCTTATTTGATTGACATAACTGATGGATGCTTTAAGGTTTACTATGCAAGGTTGTCGGTTACTGTTTGTAAACACGCTCACTAGCCAAAGTGAAAGTAAAATCCAACCCCACATCCACCCGTTTGGTGTTTCGCTTTGCTGTATTTGCGGGGGGGTTATGTCTCTTGGATGCATACTGTCTTCAGTCTGGCACCTCGTCGCAACCTTTTTATAAAGCCCTGACCTCACCTTAGCACTGGGAAGGTACACGCCCATAAACATCCCTAACACAGAAAATTAAAAATACAAGCAGGAGGCTGAGGAATATACTGCCACACACTAGTAATGGGTCGTAAGCGATGACTGAGAGGGATTACTTCTGTATGAGCCTATGCATTGTTTATTAGACGTAATATATATTTCAATCTATTTAAAAATATTGATAAATAGAGGGGTCTGAGAGAAGAATCTAACTTTAGAAATACACTGAAGGTATTATTTCTGTTAGACAACCTGTCCAATTAATGAGGTATCTCTGTCTGCACAAACTCCAGCAAATGTTCATGCATCAGTATTAAGTGAGTAACTCAAACCATCTTACATCAAAAACTCAAAACTATCACTCTGATTTTGAATTTGACATTCATACTGTCACACCCAAACCTAAACGCAGCATGCTGAAGTTCAAGTCTGAGACTCAGGTCTTGAATCTCAGCTGCAGGAGTCCCTCTGAATGTTTGCTCACTCTGGCTGATGGCTTGTTTGAGGCCACAACGATGTCTTCAGTGATTTAATGAGGTCAGGCTAAACTAGTTTCACTACAGAAAAGGGGGAGGGGGAATCATATTATTGTCACTGGTGTTAATCATTTGCTCTGCTTTTTTGCTGGCTGTATGTGTTGAATATCAGAGGCAAGAGTCATGTCAACAAACAGAGCTTGGCTTTCGTACTTCCTCTGTGCTCTGGTTCAACATCCTGCGTGTCGTATATTAAACTGAGCAGTTCAGTTTTAGTTACTGTCAAAAACTAGCTGGGTTTTCTGTATTTGGTGCATGCCTTAACATAAAAAGTTTCAAATGTAAATAATCGAAATGTCATCCCAACTGTCGTCTAGTCTGAACAAGCTGCGCCACACAAATGAGCATTTTTATTCTTTCAATTAGAAATTAGACACAGATTCGTAATGTCTGAGCTTGCCATGTGACTATCGGTTAATCTTAAAGCCCTTCATACACACTGTGTCTCTTATTTTCTTGAAACAGGCTTGACGACTAACTGGCCTCGTGTTAAACCTGCCATTGTCCTTTTGTGCTCCACAATAAAGGGAGAGGCTGTCTTCATGAGTCGGGGTGTAGAGACACATTATGTGCTGCTGATTCCCCAGATTCAGAGCAAATGAATCTCTCACTGTTCCCAAAGGAAGGCTCTCTCCCCTCCCTCCCCGTCTCTTCCCCTCTCCCTTCCACTTTCGGCCCCTCCCTTCCTTCGTCTCTCCATCTCTCGTTGAGTGGTGGAGAGAAAATGGAGCACGGTAACTATGGTAACTGCATCAGGCAGGTGCTCAGCACTGAAGCATTTTAATGGAGGAGTAGAACATGGCTACATTTTGTACGGTTTATTAGCGTGCAATATTAACAGTCTCATCTTTAGCTACTGAAGTCACGTGATGCACAGGAAGAGGACTCTGGTTTCATTTTCCATTTTGATTTGACTGTCTTTTATTTTAGTCGCTGCTTGGCAGTCTTCATCACGTGTCAGCGGGGCTGCGCTTAAAAGCCTGGGCATAAAAGAGCTCACAGAGAGAGAGTGTGTTTGCATGTGTGTGTTAGTGTGTGTTAGTGTGTGTGTGTGCTGGATTGCAATGTGATTCTTTGGCAACCGCACCCCATAGACGCCCCCCTCCCTCCCTCCCTTCCTCAGTCCCCCTGCGCAGGCGGATGCTGATTTGCTGGTGTGGCTGTGGCCCCTCCCCTCCTGTGCAGGGGGGACTCCCCCTTCAGTGCTCTCCTTTTGTCCGTGGATAAAGCAGCTGCCTCTTTCCCTGTTCAGCCATGGGAGCCGCAGGTCAGTACACGCTTCTACAGCACTAGCTAAAGCTTTTTCCAGTCTGCGTGCAGTCTGTGGAGCACATCACAAGGCGCAGTTGCTGTTGCCGGTCAACACCTGTCTCTAGCAGAGCTGTCTGTTGTTGATGTGTCTGTGTGCTGTAACAGCTGCTGTCTGTGCTACCTGTGCCCATCTCTGTGTGTGTGAGAGCATCTCCATGCAAATCAGTAACCACATGGACAGTTTGTCAGTGATGGCAGCAACAATGGCTTCTGTGGGGAGTGGTGCATGTACAGCAGTGAAGGCACATGGATCCTGTTCTGTTTCTGAATGAGTAGTGTCTTTGATTTGATCGTGGGGGTGGGAGGGGACGGATAGGTACTGTAAGTCACTATTGGTTAGTGACAGGAAAAGACAGATTATACTTGTCATTTTACAGTGTAGACTCTTAGTGTGTGAGTAGCAGAGATTCACTTAATCACAATCTGTGTTCTTCTGCCATCCAGGGTTAGCCTGCCTTTTTGGCATCCACAGATGCCTTTTAGTGGAGAGTAAAGATGGCCGTCATCACTATGCTGCTCACAGCTCCACGGCTAAAATTAGAGCAGGCAGGCAGGCGGACAGCTCAGAGAGGAAGAGTAAGACACCCAAGAGACCTTAACCTGCGATTCTCTCTTCTTCGCGGGCACCAAAGTTTGTATTAACATACTGGTTCTGCTTGCCTCTGTACATGACACGACGGATTTCCAGGTGTTGGTACCAACAGATGAGCGGTAACCCCTGGTAAGACTGTCAGACACGCAGTTAGACACGCAGTTAGACACGCAGTGGCGGAGGTGAAACAAGCAGCCGACAGTTCTCATGGAAACAGGCCCGTGTTTCCAGCCGACACAGACGACTGCCAGAGGAGGACCATATCGGCTGTAATGGTACACTGGGCTAATCCTCATCACTTCTCTCTCTCATCTTTGCCAGTGGCTTTGGATTTCAGGCCCCACCACCCAAAGAAGTGAGACAAAGAACATGTTAAAATAAAAGGAAAATGGTGCAGCAAGACGCATAGGGTGCTTGTAGGCGTGATATTTGTTCCTGTATGAGTTTGGGGAAATCATGCTGTTTCACTGCATTGAAGCACTGTTATCCTTCATCACTGACCACAGATCTGCTTGTCTGGCCAGGTCACATTGAACCGTTATCTGTGAGCTACTGATAGCGCTTCTATTTCTGCTGCTGCTGCCTTCAGCGAGCTACAGGTCAATCATTAATTCTGTTCTGGGAGCAGAAGGTGCAGGTGTACCTTCAGCGTAATGCCGATCCCTCCGCCTGTTTTGCATGTATGTTTGTATACGTATGAGACCAGACCAGGTGGCACTGATAAGTACACGTCAGATGTAAACGTTAAGTCCCACCAGTCCTGAGCGTGGCATCACAGACTGAGGCACTTCGTTGACAAGTCAGAGTCAGCTATTATCTTCTTCAAAGGTCGCTCTATATATAGGAGTAAAGAAACTGAACTGACAAATTGTCACTTGCGCCACTTCGCAGCTCCTCAGCTCACTCTAACCTAATGAAAAGCTAGGTTAGGAAGCTGGGTTAAAACGGGATCACGTGACAGCTGAGGATCTCTGAGGACGTTGGGTTGTGAACAGCTTCCAGATATTTGACCCAAATGTGTGGTGTGTAGCGCGCCGCTGCGGCCTAATCCACATAGAAACTGATACGTCCGTGGATGCCCGGGCCTGCTTGTGACAGAGTGAGAGGTCAGGTCATGCTGCTTGTGGGTCCTAACCCCGTTTGTCCTTGTTCTGTCCTTCCCTCGCAGCAATTGACCTGCTCTACTGGAGGAATGTGAAGCAGTCGGGGGCCGTGTTCAGCAGCGTGCTTCTGCTCCTCTTCTCCCTGACCCAGTTCAGCGTGGTCAGCGTCGGAGCCTACTTAGCCCTAGCAGCCCTCTCTGCCACCATCAGCTTCAGGATCTACAAGTCTGTCCTGCAGGCTGTGCAGAAGACCGATGAGGGACATCCTTTCAAGTAAGTAAAATATAAGATCGTTGAAGGTTTATGGATTTCACTAAAAGGTACTGAAAAGGTCTGTTTCCAACCCTGTCTTTGTTACCAGAGCCTACCTGGAGATCGAAATCGCTCTATCCCAGGACCAGATTAGCAAATATGCTGACAAAATCCTGCTGTACACCAACACCTGTATGAAGGAGCTCCGCAGGCTCTTCCTTGTACAAGATCTGGTTGACTCCTTGAAGGTTTGCCTCAATCATGCTTGTTTGCCTTTTAGCATTACTAGCAAGGGATGACATTATCTGTCAGTTACTTCAAACTGCACCACCTTCAGGTACAGCGTAAGATCAGCTCTGCCTCTCAGGGCCACTAGCGGGGCTTTGTGACTCATGTCACAAAACTAAGAACGCAGACACCAAAACAATGTGTATATATGGTCAAACGTGCAGGTTATAGAGATTAAAACATGTCTGTATCTGTTTCAGTTTGCTGTTTTGATGTGGCTGCTGACCTACGTGGGCGCTCTCTTCAATGGCCTGACACTGCTCATCCTAGGTGAGGTCATCCTGACTCACTACATATCCCACTTATCAAACTTTTCCAAGCATTGCTGTTGACTCACACATGTTCAGTCTTTTTGTTTTTTGGGTGTCAGAAATTCAATGATCTTAGAGGACTCAAACAGAATACACGTGCTACATTATAACGTGTCATTAATGAGAAGTACAGTGTGTCCTTATCATTATGCCAGAACTTAATTCACTTCTTTAACATATTTGCTTCACTGTCGAGCGCGTGCAGTATCTGTTTACTTTTCCAGTTTACCTTAGATAAGTGTTGGTGTGTGCTGAGGGGCCTGCTGATACACGTGTGTTCCTGTCTGAACATATTCCCACTGTAGGCCAGAATACATTAACCATCACTCTCTCCATGCCTTTACAGCTGTGGTCTCCATGTTCACCATGCCTGTGGTCTATGAGAAACATCAGGTACGAAATTGAGCTTCACAAAAACTCAAGTGAACCTTAGTGCATACAATAATTTTCCAGTATTGACACCTGTCATTTTCCTTCTGTTTTCAGGCACAGATTGATCAGTACGTGGGACTAATACGGACCCAGGTCAACTCTGTGGTGGGGAAGTGAGTGTCTGACATTCAGAGTTTTTGTTCAAAGTTCATTTACAATATACGAACAAATATAGCTGCTAGCATTTAGCCATGAGTTCAGTCCACACAAACACAGTGAGGAGTCTAAGGCAAACGATTACAAGTGCAGCACCCGCTGTTCCTCTATTAGAGCTACTATTGTGCACTTGTGCAAGGCACTTAACCCATACTCCTCTGCTCAGTGGCCAGCAGATGACACTGTAGATGTATTGAGGGGCTTCCAGGTATTTGTGTGTAAGCAGGGCGTTGCTGAAAAGAGCGTTCGTGCTCTGCAAACCTTTCAATTTGCAAGCTTTATTCACGTTATGAATAAACAGTTTGGACTATCAAGTCTGTTTAAAGGAACAGTGTGTATGATTTAGTGACACGTAGCGGTGGAGATTACAGATCGCAATCAGCTGAAACTTCTCCGGTCAAAATTCTGTCAGTGTTCTTTGCTCAGGAGATTTTACCAGGAGACGAATTATCTGCAGAGGTTTTCTCCCATCCAAAACAGACAACGCTTTTTTCCAGCGCTGCTTGTCACAGTGGCTTCAAACTATGGTAACCAATGAGGAATGTAAATGGGCCTATCTAGAGCCAGTGTTTGGTTCCAGGGTAATGTAGAAACATGGCATTATAACATGGCGGACTCTGAGAGAGGACCCATTTCCTATGTAGATAGTAATGGCTCATTCCCAGGTAACCCAAAAAAAAAAAAAAAGAGAGAGAGAGAATTCTCATTTTCAGATGATTATACCCAAAAGAGAAAAGATTTTTTATATTGCATTTCTGCTAATATATCCCCCTAAATCTTACACACTGGAACTTTAAGATTAAAAAAAAGGCTGCACATGCCAACATGTTGCTTGGGATCAAGTGGATCAGCTGCTCTGTCTAACTGACTGAAACATATAGGTTTTTAAAGGGTTAACGGATGCCAAAATGTCCAGCTGCAGTTTTTTTGGACTGGCCACTATCAATTTGCCAATTTTAGTAAAACCTGACGGTCAGTTCTGTTGACTGCCATAAAAAGAGAGAGTAAGAAAATAGCAGGAGGTTTAAAACAAAGTCGAATAAGCATAACATAATCTAGAATAAATACCTTTTTGGACACATGGTATCGAAGCCTGTTTTCTCTGTACAGGATCCAAGCGAAGATCCCTGGGGCCAAGAGGAAGGAGGAGTAGACCTGTCTGTCTCACCGTGAAGCTGACAGTCCAGTCCAGCTCAGAGTCAGGCAGCTCGCTCACTGTTGAAGAGCCTGGTCGTCATCTGTGGGGCATAGTGCTATGTCATCTTGGTGTTCTCTAAAAGCATCCACTGGAGAAACCGTCACCCTGTCTATAGCAGTCTAAACACTAACACACACAGTCACACGTACATAATCCTGTTTCTAGGTAGACGAGTACACAACCTATGAAAACAAAAAAAGAAACTGACTTTTTTTGTGTTGCTTATTATTAAAGTGCATGAAGTCGAGCCTTGGGTAAATAATATTTGATATCTTTTGTGCAGTTTTTGAAATCACGCTACATTTTTGCTTTGCAGTGCTTACCACAAACTGTATGGTTTGGCACAAAAAAGCTAAATGCCCACAGACGTGCTCTGCTGCCAGTGTTAAATACTGCTTCATGTTTCTGAGTTAGCAGACAGGGCTTCTCTCAGTATATGTCCATATATATACATAGCAAAAATGATTTCCTTTTGGTGTTTCCAAGCACAACATAATTTAACAATATGCGTCTTAGATGTGGTAATTGTAGGGTTTTTGCTTTTGTATAACCATAAGGAACAATACACACGCTCATGTTTTAGGTACTGTTGTACAACTACTATGAAGACAAGGAGTATCTGGTGATATTTAGCTTGTTTGAATAACTGTCCAACTTTGTACTATGTTCAACTATACTCTGTAGTTCTTTAGACCCTGGACTCTAACTATTTGCACTTACACTATGTATTTAATTACAAGAATAAGAAAAATAAATGTACCTTGATGTATAACATCTCCTCAGCAACTTTACTGACGAGTTCATATTCATAAGGCGTCTTCAGGTTGAGTGAAGACGAGACTGTGTGCGACACCAAAGCTAAGTTTGACGTGTTAACACTTTGGATGGAAGACCGGGAATGATGAGCTATAAATACAAGCCAGTGAATTCTGGCACAAACACACCTCTCATCTCATAGTAGGAGTTTTGTGTGTGTGTGTGTGTGTGTGTGTGTGTGTGTGTGTGTGTGTGCTGTGGGGATATATTTAACCTGACTCTTGGGTCACAATGAAACTATGTTTGAATGAAGACTGATTGACGAGCCTCATCTGTTGCCAACAGGTATTTTTAATAGCCCATGGCTAAAGTGCTTATACAGAGAGCTAAACAAGATGATTCTCATCAATGAACTTTACCTGACTTATCAACAGCCACTTATTAAAACAGGGAATAACGACTCCAGTGATTACTGCAAACAACAAATTAAGGACTGAGGATTTTGCTGTGCTGCTGGGAGCTCCAGTCCCATGTGAACATAAAAAAACATGCTCCTCTGAACATAAATTAAAGAAAATCCAGGCACCTTCTCAAGTACATCACTGGAACCAGTTTCATTTCAACACAAATGCAAGAACGACAGTGACTTTTTAGCTGTTGAGGAGGGTGACAGGATGCAGCTGGAAGAGAACGCCTCTGGTCTTGTCTTTGCGAGGCTCGACAATATCCATCTTCAGAGCAGGATCCACCTGCATATTCAATAAACCAAAACTTTAAAATACACGTTGCTAAAATGTGCTCACAAAACAGCCACTGGCAGGGCTACAGACATCGACTGTAGAAAAGAAATGGATGTGGTCTAGGGTCTGAAAAGTGAAGTCAATGCACAAGTGCCTTAAACATGCATTCTTTCTAATGGCCAGCAGGGGGCGACTCCATTGGTCTCAAAAAGAAGTTTGATTGTATACAACCATATGAGAGTGTGGCCCTACTTCTCAGATTATTAATTACCTCAGTAAACATTTTCCTAATAAATTTATGTTCTCAGTCGCTAATTACAAGTCTTCTCCAGTACAGCATGATGTTAAATTTATAAATTATTGTCCCATTATGAGTAAAATAGACAATAAAGCAGGGTATGCTTCAGGGCGTGGCTACCTTCTGATCGACAAGTTGCTACCACTGCAACCTGCAATGCTGGGGAAGCAACATTGAAAGCAAAGGTTTGCAAGCCACTAATTACTTAATGCTGGAAAAGGTTGAAATATAGCTAAGTTACTCACTAGAAATCTAGTTTAGGTAACAAAAGCTACTTAGCTTACCCACATGCTAAATTCAAGGCTTCAAAATGGTTGTCCACAAATCAATGGGTGACATCATACTGACTACATACACTTCTTTTATACAGTCTATGGCTAATTATCACATAAAATGTTTTAAATAGGAACTCCTTCATGTCCCATACCTGATTCCATTTCCCAGGTTTCTGGTAGTACACTTCAGTGTTAGCTTCCCTTGGCGGCGTCTTGGTGAACAGCCTGAATTACAGATATAAACACATATCGGTAACTGCACACAAACATCGACTGAACTTTAAACTCATTTCTGATTTCCGTGGGTGTATGTAAGTCACCTTGTGAGGCGGTCCCGGCAGTCCTCCTGCAAGGAGCTGATCCTGTCGGGCCCCAGATGCATGGTGCCACAGGGCCCCTCACACACCAGACGATTTATAGCCACTCGCAAGGCATTTATCTGAAGGTGAAACAATACAATAGAACTGAAAACAATGAAATAAATAACAATAAATAAATAAACATGAAGTAAAATTTAAATCTATTAAAACAAATAATTTATAAAAATAATAAATAATATACACAGCAGTATGTGGATGCTACATGTGGAAGGGGGGAGGAAATGGTGGTGGGGCGAAATGTTCTACAGTGTACTTCAATGACAGAAATGAAAGCATTTTACAACTATGGTGAATTAAATTCAACAGAAAAATCCTCAACAAGGCATTTGAATGGCAAAATTAGTGTTTCTGTCAAAAGGAGTCTGGCAACTGGCGTAGGGTGGCAGAAAGTGACACCATAATACTCTTATCAAAGCCACCAGACTCCATTGACAGAAAGAGTAATTTTATTCCACAGAACACTACAAGTTTCTGGTCTTTCCGCTGCTCCTCGATCAAGTAGTTAGTTTGAGTTACTGTGCGAGTTTGGGAACCTACCTAACAATGCCGTTTCCCGTTTGCCTGTCAAAACTGGGAGCGCAAGATCTATAACGCACGATTCTCAATAAAGGCTTAGTCATGAGGGACGATTAGAAGCTACCTCCCTGCTGCTTGCCCCGCACCTGCTCCAGGCCCAGCTGGTGCCTGTGCAGTGCTGCCACGCAAAAGGAGAGAAGAGACTCATCAAAAGAGCCAAGGACTAATTATTCAGCGGAGCATGGATGGGAATGAAATACAGTTTAATATATGTGAATACATTTCTTGCCTTTACCCTGATGGTGTAAATAAGTCACTGGTGGCTTTTTAGAAATAAAGTTGCTCAGTGGGTCTGAAAAGTTGTTAAATTTAATATGAAAGTCACCAAGTTGGCAGCACTGTTTGGGTGGAGGGGCTGAGCACACCCGCTGGAAATGGGGTGCATTTGATTTACAAAATAAAAGACAAAATGGGATCAACTTTGGTAGACCCATCATGTGGCACAAAATCATTTTATCCGGTTTATCTTGTTTTGAAAATTGAGGGAGGTAAAATCTGATTAACTGCCCTGCTCTATGCTACATTATACAATACTGCTATTAAATTTGTGGTATATGATAGACACAAGGCCCAGTGCTGTCAATCATTTGCATCCCAGTGATAATATTACAAGGTACAAGATCTTGGGTTTCATACTCCTATGAGACTACAGTTTTATTTTAGATAAGTAAGACACTAAGAATTATAAAACAGAGAAATCTTATTGAGATTCCATGAAGAAAATTCAACAAAGCAGTTGGCAAAATATTGCTCTATATCAGTAATACTTTGGATAAACACATTTTAACTCCCATGTATTTCAGGGACTACCGGTGCTTTTCAGGGAAACAAAGTGCTAGGACCCAGCTGTGCTTTTTTGTTACAGAGAAAGAAGGTAAAAAAGCTGAAAAAAGGTAAGGTGACACAGTATGGATAACCCATCAAACACCAACATTCAGCTACAGAGAGACAAAGGATCTGCCAAAAACCAAACTGTATTCCTGCCTACTTCATCACCACAGTCAGTCACACCACAGCTGTCTCCCTGGTGACAGCCATTACCTCAGTGATGTCTTCAACATCAAATTTGACATCGAAGGAGAGTTCGATGTCACGCTCAGGTAGGATGCCCTCCTGTGTTTGACTGTTCCAGCCCAGGCCACAGAGGGCGCCAGTGTAGCAGGTCCTCTCTTCATCAGTGCTTCAAAACATGGGAGGAAAACATATCAACACAGGCTTTTGTATTATGCTGCCTTTAAGGTGTGCAGTGATAAGTCTGTGTCTCTGACTCACCGTAGCTCCATGATGGGGGTGAAGAGCATGGTTACAAGTGCTGGCAGTCCAGGGATGTCCGGCATGATGGAGGTATCTCTCAGTAGAATACGTGTCCCTGCAACACAACTGCACATTTAAACCTGCAATGATTGATTTAAACACTAGCATATAACCCCTAACATATAACAGCCTTACAAAGTCGGCTTGACGAATGTATCAGACTCAGAGCAACAGTTTTGTCTCTGGTAGTCTAGTGTGTGCTGAAAACATTTGTCTGCTACTGTAAATGAGGTAAATAAGAGTGGAGCTAAGACAGACAAAAAACCTGCATAGGTCAGTGTTAATTTTGTTAACAAAAACTATGACGAAAAATGTCCGTCATCAACCTTTTTCTTCCATGACTAAGATGAGACTTTGATCCAGAAAAAAGAAAACATTTGATAGTAAAAACGAAATGATGAAATGTATGTTTTGTTTTACCAGTCCAAACTAAAATGTTAGTGGTGCGCTATCTGCCATAGTATCTTCACCCAAATTGTGCTTCTAGTCTATCTGTCAAAATATAAGCAATGCCAGTGGTTGAGAAACATGTACAGATTCCCAGAATCCCAGTCATACAGGTGATGATGTCCCAGTCTGAGATCCCGGTTAATGAAAAAACAACCAAAGAATAGCTCTCTGGACACACTTTATAACTCGACAGGCCGTTAACCCAATGCTCTGTGGTGACGGGAGACAGAGAGACAACCTTTGGCTACAACTTAGGTGGGAAGAATCTAATCAACCTGAACAGACACTTGAGGGTCCACCACCCTGCTATTTATGCCTCGGTAAGTTAGCTAACTGTAAGGTTAAATGTTAAGTCCTAATGTTTAAATATGAGGCTGACTGAAATATAGAGACTTTTCGTCAACTAAAACTGGCCTAAAAAGTTTGAAGTTGTCGTTGACTAACATAAAAATGACTAGGCTATGTTCACATTACTGGATGTTATGCTCAATTCTGATTATTTCCCCATCCAATATTTCTGCCTAGACTGTGAACGTTCATGTTTGAAGTGACCCATATCTGACAGTCAGATGACAATTCCTCATAGGTTTAGGAGGCGACTGCCCACTGTCCCGCAGGGCCTCTTCTCTGACGGCACTCTCCCAACAAAAAGACATGGCTAATTGTTATGCAGAACAACATCATTGGACCTTTCTTTGTTTTCGGGACACTGGGTTGTTATTTTTCATACTATTGAGGCTTCCAGTTTATGAGTCATCGTCACAATGGTATGAGGGTGAAAAGACGAAGGAAAACAAAAGCCATAGCTGTAAGTCTATCGCTGATAGTTCTGCTGAAAAAACACAAACAGTGGGTGCAGGAGGAGTCAGGAGTGGTGGGGCTGTGATGGGGAGGTTTTCACAAAGAACAGCTTCACCAAAACTTTAGGATGTCCGGGGCTACATCCCAGTATGTCTGTCGGCGCCTCAGGGCAACACGGTCATGGCATGTAGGCATGCTGTCAAGCTGAAAGCTTCTGGCAGTCGGGCTGGGGAATAGGGCAGCCTACCACAGCAGCCTTTTATAGTTTCAATGGACCACTCTGACACTGTATGGCGAGTGATCTGCTCCTGTGCATTTTAGTATGATGTTAAAAAACCATGGATGTACTGGGAAAAACACATGAATTTCAGTATGACCATTCTCACAATAGATGAATGATCCGTGATCAGATACACAACAGATTTAGGACCATATATGGAAGTAGCCTGGATCTGATGGGAAAAAAATGTTTGTTTATTTGTGTGCACAGTACATACAATCAGATTTGTGTAACATGACAGCGAAAAAAAATTTGCTTGTAATGTGAATGCAGCCTAAAATGTAACTAAAACTAATACAGGCTTCTCAAGGGCCAATGATAAAATTTCCATGACCATTTACAAAGTACAACACAAACAAAACGGTAAAGAGTCCCCTGGCATGGAGCAGAACAGCTCAAGAACGGGGGATTGACAGCCAAAAGTTTGGTTAGCACGTTGGTTAATTTGTTCAGGGAAAAAAGAGATTGCTCGGAACTTTCGAACGACTTGACATCACTTTCACAGCAGATAAATTGAAATTTAAGTGCACACTGGCATTCTGAGTGATGTGCCCAAGGCTGCCCATGTCAATTGCTCTACCTTGAAAATCGTGCACAGATTAAAAGCATCAGTGAGGCATCTATATAAAATCTTTGGGATCAACACATATTAGAGCTACGTTATCTCACCAGCTACATAAAAAAATTGAATGTAATGTTTCATCACAGAAGATTACTGTAACAAATAGTTTTATTCCGCATAACAAAATTACATGACTATTTTCAAAACTTACCAAGATTTTACTCATTCCATGACTTTTCCAGACCTGGAAAATGAGCTTGTGGAATTTCATTTGTTTGTTCAGGTTTTCCATTACCTTGTGAACCGTGCTCATGAGCCTTTTTGTCTAAAGACTAAATCTAAATTAGCTGCCAAAATTAACAGTGGCAGAGCTGAGGGATGGCAGAGATGGTTGATAGAGTGTGTGTTTGTTGGTTCAAGCATCTCCTGTCACATTACATATAGGTATTTTATCCACTGTTAATATAAAAGTATTGATTAGTGGAGCTCTGAGCTGTTAATTCCTGCTCATGAGTTTGTATTGGAGAGCAGAAGAGAAGCTTTATCTGGTACCTGTGGAGTTGACTGACACAGTCCCAGCCACCAGCATCCTCTGATGTTTGTAGTGAGGGTTTTCATTCAGGGCCAAGGAGTTGATGCTCCTCCTCTCTATACACACCGTCCTGCAGGAGGACACACTTGTAAGCAAGAACTTGGGGGATTTATAACGGGCACATTTAACTGGGTACGTGTATACGTAAATGCTTACTTGTAGAAGGTCTTCTGGCTCAAGCTGTGGAACTTTATCCTATAAGGACTGTTTGGTCCATGCAGCCGAACCTGTGGTGTTAGAAGAAAGGCTGCAGTCAGACACAACACATGACATATTCGTGCACTAGTTGTTGTTGACAGTCACCCTGTCGTCATTGTTCTGCTTGTCAGACAGAATGGGTGTGCCTCTGAATGAAAACCAACACATGAACTGAGCCACCAAAATGGCTCCATCTTCTGGACAAACAGGGCAACAGACAGAGGTGATGCTGTCATCCCTCTCAGCATCTCAGACACTCAAAGTCTGTGTCCTATTTTAAATCCCTCCTCGAAACCCACTTTAATCCGAAGGCTTTCTCTTAATAAACTGCAATTATTCAACTGTTTTGAATCCTGATTACTTTTTTTCTTTAGATCTGTGAAGCAACTGTAAAAAAATATATAAATAAATAAATTTAAGACTGTAGTATAAATATGCTTGTATTCTGTGAGCTGCAGTTTATCTTGCCTTTGTCCTGGAATAGGGCTGGGAGCTTTTGGAAAAGTGGCCCAGCAGGCTGTCGATGAGCTCCTTTTCTTCTTTCTTACGATCTGTCCAGGAGCTGCTGGCAGCGTTGGGGACATATGTACCTTTTTCCATGTCCTGGTACAGGGACATCAGTGCCTCATGGTTTTGCTGCAAGAGCACACATATAAAATACATCTAGACTGAAAAGGGCACACAGCATTCATATTAATTTTCCACCATCTGTTCTAGCATAGCAGAGATATTTCTATTATTAAAAAATCAATTACGTTTTGTCTCAACACATCAGGGTTTCCTGTGGTGCTTTACAGACAGGTTGAGCCCAAAAACCCCAACCAACTAAATGATTTATGCTTTTACTTTGATTGAGACCAAAGCAATGTTGCTCACAGCATCCAACGACAACATCTGCTGGTCAACTTAAAAAAATAAATAAATAAATAAATAAAAAAAATCAGTCCTGCAAGCACAAAGGGGAACATTTGGATGTGTAACTCTATGATAGGGCTGCCCCCGACTCAGAATTTTCCTTGTCGACCAATAGTCATCATTTGGGGCCATTAGTCGAGTAGTCTCCTGCATGGTTACAATATTAATTTAATTATTAAATTATATATTTTGGGCGGGGCAACACAATGGTTTGAGTTGAAGGTGTGAGAAAGAATAGTATCAGTAACATTGGTAACACTATGCTACATTACAGAGAAATACAAAACTGTACTAATGAACATTCATTAATATAGGCCTATATTTTATCATCCTCGGAACCCATCGGCTGTATTCGGCATCTGACTTCCGGCAGACGACAATACAGCCTCTGGGGGCAGACCCCTGATTTTTTGGCATTCCGGTTTGATTTGGGCAGAGGAGGCGAATTTCAATTTCCGACTTCCATTTATATATAAGTAAATATGCTGAACCATTGTGATGGATTCAGAGTTTGCAGTGATGCCAATTAAGTTCCACCTCGTTAGTTCACTGCACCGACCGTTTAACCTGGCAACAACTGCAACCGGCTCAAACGTGATTGGTCAATATCACGCGGACTACAAACAGCCTACAAACGGAAACCAGGGCTCTTCCGCACTTCTTCTGGAGGCAAGATCTCCGGGGTTTGCCTACAGACTGGCACCATACAGGAGCGAGCAGGAGCAGAGATAACTGCGTGTTGTCGTGAGCCTGTTATTCAGGGAGATGAAGACCTCCTTCTCAGGTGGAAATGTGATGGAGCCAGGCGTTTTCCTCTGATGTCGAGGGCTGCCTTAAAGTACCTGTGCGTTTGTGCCACGAGCTCTCCATGAGAGCGCATATTCAGCACCGCGGCCAAAGTTGTCAATCCACTATGTGCCCTGCTCCAGTTGGAAAAAGTAAACATGCTGAAGAGCTGTGCTTTTAATGTATTTGATTTATGTTGATAGCTTCTAAAAATAAACCATCGGATAGTAGCCACTGCGGTCGGATACGCTGTATAGCACACATTATCATTGCTGCCGTTGTTATTTATTGATACTTTTTTGGAAGCGGACTCTAGCCCACAGACAGTGTTATTTCATTCTGTTTGGTTGACTGCTGCATTTGCACTTTTTTTTTTTTTTTAAATATTAATAAAAGTTGTTAATGTTGTACATGTTTTGTTATTTTTTCAGTATTCTTAGGCCTATGTAATGTTTGTTATTATGTTTCTGAATGGTATAGGCAAAGTCGACATTTTGGCGACTCCCTCTGAGCCCTTTAAAGTGATTTTTAATTAGTCACGGTAATACCATATACCCCGGAAAAATGTGGGGAAGGATTAACGGTAACAAAATGGTACATGGTGACCTCAAAATGGTATTTGATGACCTCAGATTGGTACATGATGACCTCGGAATGGTACTTGATGACCTCGGAATGGTACTTGACGACCTCGGAATGGTACATGGTGACCTCAAAATGGTACTTGGTGACTTCAGAATGGTACATAGTGACTTCAGAATGGTACTTAACCTCAGAATGGTACTTCATGACGTCATAATGGTACTTGATGACTTCAGAACGGTACTTGATGACCTCAGAATGGTACTTGATGACTTCAGAATGGTACATGGTGACCTCAGAATGGTACTTGATGACTTTTACCTCAGAATGGTACTTGGTGACCTCAGAATGGTACTTGGTGACCTCAGAATGGTACTTGATGACTTTGGAATGGTACTTGTTGACCTCAGAAGGGTACTTGATGACCTCAGAAGGGTACTTGATGACCTCAGAATGGTACTTGATGACTTTGGAATGGTACTTGTTGACCTCAGAAGGGTACTTGATGACCTCAGAAGGGTACTTGATGACCTCAGAATGGTACATAATGACTTCAGAATGGTACTTGATGACTTCGGAATGGTACTTGATGACATCAGAATGGTACTTGATGACCTCAAAATGGTACATTGTGACCTCGGCATGGTACTTGATGACCTCGGAATGGTACATGGTGACTTCAGAATGGTACATGGTGACCTCAAAATGGTACTTGATGACCTCGGAATGGTACTTGATGACCTCAAAATGGTACATTGTGACCTTGGAATGGTACTTGATGACCTCAGAATGGTACTTGATGACCTCAGAATGGTACTTGATGACCTCGGAATGGTACTTGATGACCTCAGAATGGTACTTGATGACCTCAGAATGGTACATAGTGACTTCAGAATGGTACATGGTGACCTCAAAATGGTACTTGATGACCTCGGAATGGTACTTGATGACCTCGGAATGGTACATGGTGACCTCAAAATGGTACTTGGTGACTTCAGAATGGTACATAGTGACTTCAGAATGGTACTTAACCTCAGAATGGTACTTCATGACGTCATAATGGTACTTGATGACTTCAGAACGGTACTTGATGACTTCAGAATGGTACATGGTGACCTCAGAATGGTACTTGATGACTTTTACCTCAGAATGGTACATGGTGACCTCAGAATGGTACTTGGTGACCTCAGAATGGTACTTGATGACTTTGGAATGGTACTTGATGACTTTGGAATGGTACTTGTTGACCTTGGAATGGTACTTGATGACCTCAGAAGGGTACTTGATGACCTCAGAATGGTACATAATGACTTCAGAATGGTACTTGATGACTTCGGAATGGTACTTGATGACTTCGGAATGGTACTTGATGACATCAGAATGGTACTTGATGACCTCAAAATGGTACATTGTGACCTCGGCATGGTACTTGATGACCTCGGAATGGTACATGGTGACTTCAGAATGGTACATGGTGACCTCAAAATGGTACTTGATGACCTCGGAATGGTACTTGATGACCTCAAAATGGTACATTGTGACCTTGGAATGGTACTTGATGACCTCAGAATGGTACTTGATGACCTCGGAATGGTACTTGATGACCTCAGAATGGTACTTGATGACCTCGGAATGGTACTTGATGACCTCAGAATGGTACATAGTGACTTCAGAATGGTACATGGTGACCTCAAAATGGTACTTGATGACCTCGGAATGGTACTTGATGACCTCAAAATGGTACATTGTGACCTTGGAATGGTACTTGATGACCTCAGAATGGTACTTGACGACTTCAGAATGGTACTTGATGACCTCAGAATGGTACATAGTGACTTCAGAATGGTACATGGTGACCTCAGAATAGTACTTGATGACCTCAGAATGGTATTGATGACATGTTTTGTTGTTATTTTTTCAGTATTCTTAGGCCTATGTAATGTTTGTTATTATGTTTCTGAATGGTATAGGCACAAGCCGACATTTTGACGACTCCCTCTGAGCCCTTTAAAGTGATTTTTAATTAGTCACGGTAATACTGTATACCCTGGGAAAATGTGGGGAAGGTTTAACGGTAACAAAATTTGGATACCACCCAAGTCTATATACAGACACTACATTCATTGAATGTAGAGTCTGTATATAGACTAATATTTTATCTACAAGTGCACGTCACACACTGACCTGCTACCTGTTAATGACGCTGTCAGCAAAGCAGTAATGATTGTGTTAAGTGGCTAATGGGCATGTAGCTACTTACATGTTTCAGATGATACGTCATGTTTGTAGTTGACCAATGAAGATGAGTTTACATTATCACCTTGGGTTCGTCCTTCACCTTCTCAAAATGATCCCACACTTTGGATTTCCTGCCCGACATGTTATTAACTAGCCTGTGTAATAACCGCAGGTACCAGCCCTGGAAATTAGGGGCCGTACAGTACACATGCTGCATCTTTAACCGTCTGGAAATCCAAGGTTGGGCGCTTGGCAATACTCTTGTGCCTTTTCTGTGCCAGCTTTCAAGAGCGCGGCAGCAGGTTGCATCTGTGGTTGCTAAGCAACCTTAACAAGCATTGATAGCCTATTTACCTGAAATCCTGAATGCAGAGCAGATTTTCTTCCAGCCGCTGTTTATAAGTGGGTACGCCTATCATCTGTATTTATTACACAAGAAGGGAAATATATCTGTCGGCTGTGATTGGTTTGTAACGTGACTCCTGTTTGATCGCTGAGCGAGGCCTCTTCCTGTGTCTGTCCTTTACAGTTAATTCCCACACGGTTCAGTCATATAGGTTTTGACCTTTCTGGTCAACTATAAGGGGGCAGTCCTTTTGTATGAGCAGAGTAGTGTTAGGGCCAGGACTCATGCTGTGTCTCAAAATATGCCGCATGTGCATGGGCCCAATGAGCAAACACAATACATAATTTGCCATAGGCCGGCAAATCTATGGCCTCTAGTTTCGCAGACCGGGCGAGGCGGAGACACAGCGCACCTGTGCTGATGTTTTGGTCCAGGAGGTCCAAGTTCGCAGTGTCCGAATATATGGAACTGTGAGCAGACCTCCACGGGCTGATGATGCAAAGGTAGCTTGGGAGGAGGTCACCACAATTGTAAATCAATGTTGCATTTCTCTGGTGCATGCGCGCTCTCTCTTTCTCTCTCGCAGTCTCACTGTTTCTTTTCTTTTGACTTTTCTAAGATGACAGATGCTGAATATATACTCCCTATCTGATGCTGTGGCTGTTTGTGGTTGGCTAAGAGGGATGTGAACTCATTAATTTGCAGCTGTGTTAATCAAATCAGGTTGTGTTTTCATTACGTGTGCCAAACTGTGCCAATCCCCTTTGATCTGACATCAGATGTGACGGGACAGTCGATACAGAGATACATTTATGTGCTAATTGCAGATAGCTGCATTGAATAGTGGTTTTTGTGGGTATTTATTGCATCGTTAATGTGCCTGACATTCTGGAAACCTGCCTGTGTGGTTTTGGTGATGTGTGCACACTGTCCACCGGTCAGCTAAACTTCCACTACAACCGTCTTCTCTCCGTCTGCGCTGACAGTAGACCTGGTTTCAGCTGGCGAGCTTTTAGCGCACCTTCAACAAAGCCTTTTGGCACGAAACTGTCACTGCGCCAAGCTGGATCTGTCGACACCTCCCCCTGCTCCCACCCATCTCAGCACACCTCGGTCTGCCAAACTACCAAACTGAGCGCACCGCGGGTTGTGCTGCTCGAAACTAGCTCTTCACGGGGTTCACCACCCTGCGCCGCGCAGGGAAACTAGAGGCCTATATGTTAAACACACAAAGCATTTTCACTGACAGGGATTGAGTGGAATATACCGCAGGTCTGGTTTAGGGAGTTTGGGTGTTTATTGATCATGAAAAGGAGTCCACTCTAACTGGCAGAAACAGCCAAAACTCACTCTCTGAAGAGAGAACCACCAACTTTTATCGAGCGCCTTTCAAGCCGACAGCAGCATGTCATGGATACTATAAGGACATATTTAGGTGAGGTATTGCTTTGATTAGGGCATGTTACGACTGATTGATTTATTTCTGTATTTCACGCTGCCAAACCCATTTCATTAGGGCTCAACTGTTGTGTCACCTTGGAATCAAAGCTCTCTTCGGCCTTTACAGCATGTTCTTCTTCGACCAAAATGTCTACCACGCTGGTGTTTTTGGTCTCTTCGCTGATGAGCAGTTGCACACGCATGACGCCATGGAGGATGGAGTACAGGGACACAATGTGTGAATGGCCCTTCACCAGTGTGATGAACCGGTTGCGGGCTCGGCTGCTCCACTGGTTCCCCAAAATGATGGACTGGGCCGAAGGACGCATTCCAGCAACTTGGAACTCCTGAGCCTGAGATCACGAGCAGAGTGTTTTTGTGTCACCATTTGAACAGTGGAAGTTATACGTTGTTTTAACTCATTTTATTGCTACTGTACCTGGAATGGGTGAGACAGGAGGTCAGAAGGGAGCTCCCTGAGGCTGCTGCAGGAAACAACTGCTGTGTTGCCAAAGTCCAAGAAAAACACCTGCGGGACAACAACATAGTCTTTGCTCTAGTGCACAAAGTAACAGCACATCACATACTCCTTTGTTAACACTGTTAGTGGTCGACACTTTGACTCTGACAATACAAACTATATGTATATACACACCAATCAGCCACAACATTAAAACGACAAACAGGTGAAGGGTGAAGTGAATATTATTGATCATGCAATACACTGCGGGGAAACCTTGAGTCTTGCCATTCATGGGAATGCTACTTGACACGCACCACACACCCAAACACCATTGCAGATTGAGGACATCCCTCATGATAATGGCATGCCCCCCACCACCATACTGCAAAAACTGCACAGGAACGGCCCAAGGAATGTGACAAAGAACTCAAGCAATCAATGTGGCCTCCAGATTCCCCAGATCCTGATCCGACTGAGCATCCGTGGACATGCCAGTACCCCGCCTTGCAGCCCACAGGACTCAAAAGGACCCTCTGCCAGCGCCCAGGTTTCAGATACAAGGGGACACCCCCTGAGATCCTGTGTCCATACCTCCACAAGTCAGAGGTTCCATCTTGGATCGGACTTGGCTCTGGCTTGTCAAGGAAAGGACACAGGACCTCTGGGGTACCAGCACGTCCCACAGATGCTTGACCAAATTGGGATCTGGGGAATCTGGAGGCCAAATCTATGCCTTAAGCTCTTAGTCACATTCCTCGAGCCAGTTCTGAGCTGTTTTTTGTGATCATATAAAACAGAGCTGCTAGAAAATAACATTAAAAATCAAACAAGAGAGAGACGGACATTTGTTATGAGAAAACTGAACGGGTGCATTACATCCTGACCAGAGAACGATAGCCTGTGAGCAACAATCACCTCCACAGAACTGCCACGCATCTGCAGGATCTTCGCACGGTAGTACATGCTCTGGTCATTGACCTCAGAGTAAGGAGCCAAACACAGCAGGTTGGGGTAGAGCGACACAGTTGGAGGGTTTAGTGTACGAATGTTTATCTCTGCTGTCAGATGGCGCTGCTTCTCCAAGCTGGCTTCATCTGCCCGGAAGCCCCAGAAATGACCCACCTCCACCACCTGAAGAGAAGATACATCCATTCAAGATTCAGACATTAAGTCAAAAACCCAACAAATGCTCATCTATTTTGAAACTGAACACTGTGTGACCATGTTAATACAAAGAACTGACCTCCGTGATGTTGACCACAAAGAAGCGGTTGGGGGGTAGCTTGTCTGGGTCAATGGTGCTGCTCACCACTCCCACCGGGCAGACAGACTGGCTCTGGAAGTCTACATTTACTCTGCAGCACATACAGAAGTGGACTTTAATATTATCTTAATATTAATATTATTTATTGTTGTTTTGAGGTTGCCTGTCATATCATCACATTATTATGGTTAATAGTGAACAGAGCTGCTCGACAACTGTTCATAAGGTATCATAAACCTAAAATTAACTTGCAAATGTTGAAGTTCATTCAAAGTTTACTATTGATCACAGCAACCAATGCGATTATTTTCCAACTATTGCAAAAGAGCCTCTGTGTCTTGCTAACAGGAGTACTTCAACGGGGTGGATGCTTGTCAACATGTAAGCTAAAATCTAGTTCCTCTGGAGGTGTGGAGTGTCAAAAATGATGTCAAATAAGAATCATAACATAAAATCTATTTGAAGTGATCCAACATTTGTCAGTTTAGGTGTTTTAGGTGAGTAGAATTATTGTTAAAGGGAAAATAGAGCTGTGCTGAATGAGGAGCAAAGTCACCCCATCTCCCATTTCCCAGAGGCCACTACGAAGAAGCTGGTGCTGCCTCGGCCTTAAACCTCCCCTCTCTGAGTCCAAGTGGTAACTGCAGAGAGTCATACAGAGTGCGGGAATGTCAGGTTATATTAAGGGTCAGTGCAGGGGCACTGACCAATGCAGCCTGCGGTGCAGGGGGTTCCATTTTCCAAAAAGACTGTCAAGATTGGGACTTGTCAACCCACCAAAAGACCAACACAGTCAAACCCTTTCAACCTTTCTTATGAAATGAGCAAATGTTTTTTTTCCCTTTAATTCATGCAGCTGCTGATTTCACTCACTCACATAGAGACAGGTTTCCAAATTGTGTGAACAGAGTCATACCGTGCATGTTTCATGTGAGTGATGTTTCTACTCCCAGCAACCATTTCTATTTGTTCGGAGGGGAAGACTGATAGCTCCATGGGGAGACTCTGCTGATCCAGGAGGAGGGCAAGGGACACCTCAGGCAGCACCCCCAAGTCTTGGGATGTCTTGTAGAACTCCAAGTAAGCTCTGAGAAAACACACACATACATGCAGTCAGGAAATTATAACTTGCACATTTCAGAGTTCTTTAAAGGTGTTATATGTGACATTTCTGCATTAAAAGGTCTAAAAACCATTAGACCTATGTTGTATATTTTGTTGAGGTGTGTATTTGTATTATTCAAAATGCTGTAATCTGTAATTTTATCTAAGGTAATGGCAGTTTCATTCCTTCACCTGTCGATGGCATCATATCACCTTTAGCCACTGAAGTTGCCATTTTGCAACACAGTAACGCAGTACAGTCCTAATATATTGATATATTTCAATATTGATCCAGCTTGTGCATTTATGACAAATGTCTTATGCCAGCCATGTGCCATGTGTACGGGCAGTTATAACAATGCCACAAGGTTCAACTCACTCATCAAATTATTTTCAGTTCTTGTTTTGACCACAAATAACTGCGCCGGACCGTCCCACTACTGAATTCACCTCGTAATGTTATCTACAGTAGCTACAGTGACTTGGTGTTAGCAAGCTGATGTTATGTTAGCCAACGTTACTTGCAGATATTTCATTAGAATGAAATGACTCAGCATGAATTAACATGACTAAACAAAGACATACATTTTCTTGTCTGTGAACAAGATTTCTGCCAGAGTCACATCAGATAGATTTTACTCAGCAATGCTAATCATTTAACAATGAAGACAACAACTGCTATGATCACGTGCTACATCACAACATCTTCAAAGTCTGTCTTTTCTTACTGTTTTGATTGGGAGACCCCTAGTAGCAGAAAATACATATTTTGCATTCAAATAAAAAGGTCAGAGCAGATAAAAGATTTGCTACAGTGGTGTTCAGTACCTGGAGCTCTCGAAGGAAATGGTTTTGACCTGTCCACACAGGCGGAACAGAGACTGCAGCTGCTTGTAGTACAGGAAAGCATACGGAGGGAGGTTCCTCACCTGAAAACAAAATGCGGTCTGATGTTATTTTACAAGATCCTTATCTCCTAAATAATTAGGCTCAAAGACTATAGCCATACCAAGCCCAGCTGTTACGCAGCAGAGGAAGTGCCAGTCAGAATGATATAATAAATTAATCTATTCTTGGTTCTCAACACTAGGTCATACCATCACTGTTGTTTTGGGGTTGAGGCCACTCAAATCTTTGGAGGCCAAGTCTTCATCTATTTCTCCCTGGACAAAGTAGTTGGGGTAGAGGGCTCCAGCAATGGCCACCTATGACAAAGAGAGATGCAGCCCAGAACAAACTGAGATTTAGGTGTGTATATTCAGCAGCTGACTATTTTTTCAGGGTGATGACTGATCTAAAGCATATGCTATAGCTTCACTCATTCAATGTGCAACACTGACTCTCACCTGAAGAATGAACTTCTGCCTGTGTGTGCTGGTGTAATCCGTGGATTGAGGGCTCTCCGGCACATGCATGTTGAACTGGGACACACGCTTCTTCAGGTCCTCATACAGCTCTGCAACCTTAACAGTGAGTTACTGCTGATGTTAGCTCATTAGACTGGAAGTTGACTTGATTAACAGTAAACTGTGTACCAAAGGCTATGATCATTAAGGGGGACCTATTGTACTCATTTTCAGGTTCACACTTGTATTTTGGGTTTCTACTAAAACATGCTGACATGCTTTTGTTCCTCATACTGTCTGTGCTAGAACACCAGTATTCACAATCAGCTTGAAACACTGTGTTTTAGTGCCTGTCTCTTTAAGCCTCCCTCCTGAAAAAGCCCAGTGCTCTGACTGGTTGGTGTTTACAGGTCATCCGCACATTTTGGTGTAACTGAATCGTCATTGCAGCTGGGGAAAGGACTGTACAGTTGCACTTTCTACCAAAAAAAAAAAAAATCACCAATAGAAGGTTCTAAACCAAAATCTCTACAACCAAACATGTTCTAGCAGGATCCTGATCCACAAATGGGGGGAAATTAACATCGGCTACCAAGATTACAGATTTCCCTGTAGCAGTGTACATAATGAAAACACCTACAGTCATGTGCCTAGAGCCAATGGCCATAAAGAAATCTGTCACCAGCTAATGTCAGCTCATCTCCAAAGTAGAACAAAACGTTAGAAACAGTGTTCAGAACCGACTGAAGCCTGAGGTTTTTACTCACAGGGATCACTTTTACACACATTTACCTCATTATTTGAAAGTCTGGCCATGTGTAATATGAACATCAAGCATTGTAACATTATAACAGTAAATAAGGAAAGATAGGTCTCCTTTAACTAGCTAAAATCTGTCCAAGTTTAAACTTTGTCAATAGTACCTACCTCGTCCTTTGCAACTGAAAACTGACAGCATCAAAAAATAACATGTTAACAGTCTGACTGTACCAACTGCAGTAAAGCTTATGAATACCCAAGACTATCAGTCACTCAAGAGAAGCAAGTTTCATTCTTGGTAATACAAGACTACCAACTGCAGGATTAATGCCTGTTGTTCACTGTTAGAAAAGTAATGACAAAGATTTCCTGTAATCTGGTTTGATGAATTCATGGGACACAGCTCTGTGCGTCATCTCTGTACCTCCCTGATCCTCTTGATCTGAATGAAGTTCCCTTTTCCCCAGTCCAACTCGTCCTAAAAAGAGAAAGCAGCAAAGGCAAAGATTAACTCCTCAAGAAAAAATGGTGCTGCACTGATTCTTAATGTCCAAATAAAAAGCTACAGTTAATGGTTTACATTTTAAAGGGGCAGTTCACCCCAAACTCAAAAATACATATTTTCCTGTTACATGTAGAGCAATTTATCAATCTAGATTGTTTTGGTGCGAGTTGCCAAGTACTGGAGATACCAGCCATAGAAATGTCTGCCTTCTCTCCAGCATAATGAAACAAGATGGCACTTGGATTGTGGTGCTCGCAAAATCTATTTCCCCTTGGCAACTGCTCTGAAAGCTATAATGTGCTAAATGTCATTTGTTCAGTGCTGTGTTAATTCATTACAACTAGGACAGAGCAATAATGTATACTTCAATACCAATCTTGAAAATAATTCAAGATGAATAACTGCAGAGTGTCAAAAGCAGCAGCAGACAATTCTGATTTTCAACATGTATAAAAGAAAATCTGCATTTTTTATACATGTGTGTTGTTTCAGTGAGCTCATTCATGTTTTGTTGTTGTCTTGTTCACCTTTGGGTGTCTCAGCTGTCCTTTCTTTTTGGATGAGTGCCATGCCTGACAGTAAGAGACGATAGGGGAAAAACAACAGCCATCAGGCAAATATGTAAATCCACTGAACACCACAACTTGCTGCTGACTTGCCATCAGACACATTACCTTGAAGGCATTGACAAAAGCAATGGAGTCACTTGATGTGCCATGGGCAAAAGCCAACATGCTCCTGGAATAACAAATACTATTCAGTGCACACACACAAAAAAAACATACAATACACAGAACCAATATCTGTTTCTGGCCTGCAAGTAGTCTGTTGAAAACATGTTACAGGTTTGCAAGTTGGGGCTTGTCTGCATTTACATGGTCACCACGAGGAAAACTATTTGTGCTCTGATTTGCCAAAACATACCAGTGCATGGATAGCTTTTTCCTAAACTTTTTAGTGATTCGCATGTCCAAAGACATGGCTTTTGTTTGGACTGTCAGCATCTATTTTCTACTGTGAGGCATCTCATTAGCCACGAATAGTGACGGGTGAAAATGAATGAAAAAATCTTTTTTAATGGCTCCTTTTAGTGTCCAGTATGTACCGTGTCAGCCTAACGAATGTCAGACTGCTCATAAATCCCAGATTTTGTCCGTTTGCCCACTCGCAACAAGAGGCGAATGAATAAGACTTGAGTTCAGACAGTCTGGAAGCTACACTCATTCACCGAATGAACCTATGTCTCAAAGTAGGATGTCCGCTGCAATACTCACCCCCGTTGCCTAGAGTACCTGACAAAAAAAAACTTAAGGCTATATTCCATGAATAGTTTTAGAGAGGTTAGCTTACTACTTAAACTAGAACGACCTGCTCTTTAAATTGCACTCCTCTTTATTCAAAACTCGAAGGTTTGAAAGTACATTCACAATTATCAACTTGAAGAATCCAAAACTGTGAGTAGAATCAGTCCACGCATCACTAACCACAAACCACTGTGACAGCCAAAGCTGTAAAAGTGAGTCAATAGTTAGAAATTGGACCCAATGGAGTCGGTTACGACAGTATGTCCCAAATATCTTGGGAAACAAAAATGATCCTCAGCGACAGCCTGGCAGTCTGAATCAGTGTGGCTGCTGAATGTGACTCACCTGTGGCCCGCAAGCTGCTGCATCGATGGTATGGCAAAGAAACTCTTCAGAGAGTGCGCAGCAGCTGAGGATAACAGAAACTATTATTGTCGCTTGCATCATTTATGTTATATCATTATGTGCACAAAGACATTTGCAGTAACTTCGGTCCAATCCAGTAACATGATGGCAGACTGACCTATGATGAGGCACTCATCCAGGCAGCCAAAGACATGGCCCAGGACAATCATCTTCCCCAGGTACAGGTCCACGGGCAAGTGGGCCAGCACTCGGCCCAGGAACGTTAGCTCCCCATCCTCATTGTGACCCCTGCCATCACTTTTCGCAGATAGCGCGCCCATCTACAGAAAGAAATATGCATTTAGTTTCAAGACAACAGGCTTTATTTATACCTCCAATCAACTCATAAAACCTTTCCTCAAAATAACAGTTTGACTTTAAAGTATTTAGACATGAACATGGCTGGTACTTTTTCCCCTTCACTATTTACCTGTTTGGTAAAAAAAAATCATTGAAGCTTCCTTATTATATTTATCACACTTTATGAGTTATATGCAGGGTTCCTACAGCTTAAGGCAACTTAAAATTTAAGACTTTTGATGCCTTTTAAGACTTTAAGGATCCCCGGGAGCCCTGGTTGTACATTGCTGAATTGCTGGTTGCCTGTGAGCCAGAGACTGACTTGAGATCCCCAAACAGAGATTGTCCAGCAGTTTTTAAATCCCTGGGACTAAAGCTGGATAGGTTTTTGCTTATGAGGCTCCTCGGCCCTCAAACTCCTTGTCTGAGAAAGTCACGCTAGATTCATTTGAAGTAACATCTCAACTGACCTCTTAAAAGTGGCAACTTTTATTATCATTTTAACAACTTTTCTCAACTTGTCTGTTATTGATTTTCTGCTCATGTTGTTGTTGTTGTTGTCTGTTTTATCCCTGTATTCAAATTCCCTGGTTTTATACACTTCTTTCAGTTTCACTTACTCACACATCCATATAATGACACAACGCTGCCCTTCATTACACTCACCTAACAGACTTGACAACGCTAACACTGGCTGACGTTAAGCTCCTGTCAGAGAGCTCCTGGTCCAACAGTGTGTGACAGAGCTGGGTGGTCAGCTGCCTGCCCAAATACATCACTACAGCTACATTCTCCTACTTGACTAGACGTTAATGGCTCTCTCAGAGAGGAATCATCAATCTGCACTTATTTACCTCTTTGAGTTGAAGCACTGTCCTCACTATGTCACTGAGGTTTGGGGGTGAGAGGGCTGTGGAAAGGACGGAGCGAGGATCTCCCATGTCCAGCAGCTTTACCTTCAGCATGATGGTGGCCAGCGGGGCAAGCTAAGAGGAAGGCAAACACGATGGCATACATTGATTGCCTAATTAAGGTCAAAGCAAGGGAAAAAAATAAACAAAAAAAAGTCTCTCATCATGTGCACTCTCTTACCAGCATCTCAGGGATCATGTAGTCTGGGATTTCATTCCTCCAGAACTCTTTGGTAACAAGTCGGTAACAGTAGCCCTTAGACACTCGACCTGCCCTACCTGACAGTGAGAGGAAGTAAGTCTGAAAGGACAGAAGGGAACAGAAAATTCCACTTCAGAGGTAAACTTCTGTGTTCTAAGTTTTGTACCTCTGCGCTGGTTGCAGTTGGTTTTGGATGCCCAGGTGAGACGAAGAGACTGATAGTTGGTATCTGGATCACAGACCATGCGGCGGGCCAGGCAAAAATCAATCACTGTGATGTCAAAAAAAAAGAAAAGAAACAATACCACTTCAGATTATATAATACTTATTACAAAACACACATTTAGGTTATAGATAATAGGGAAGTTCCTAATTACTAATTTCCTTGATATTTAAAGAGAAGTTTCAACATTGTCTGAAAACAATAGTGCATTGTAAGAGCCATCTGAAATCATTAATCACATTTTTCAATAATCAAATTGGATTTTCAGTTCCGAACTCCTTATTTTATTAAGTTTAACCAACTAGTACTTCTGGTCTAATCAACAAATAACGCACATTACTAATAGATAACACCTTGCCAACTGAAACAAACCTCACCATATTTGACGTCTGGAACGGTCACCGAACTCTCAGCGATGTTGGTGGAAAGGATGACCTATTAAGATGAGGAGATCATCAGCACAGCAGGAACTGACAACACGTGACACAGAATAAAATAAATGTTTTTTACCTTCCTGTATCCAGGGACAGGGCACAGGAACACGCCATTCTGCTCCTCCAAAGTCACAGTGGAGTGGAGAGGATAAACCTGCAGTCTAAACAACAGAAGCACATCATAAAGGTAAACATTCATTACAAGTTGACAAACAGTATGGATTCTACAAATGCCGATTCTGAGCATTATTACTGATAGACAAAGTGATTTGTCTTATTGGGAAGCCAACAGCTTCCCTTCCACTACAGAGAAAAAAATCAGCAAAGAAATAAACTCAGAGGCTCACCTTTTGTGGAAGAGCTTGGCCAAGGCCTCCTGCATGTAGTTTATCTCATGTAAACCAGGCAGGAAAACCAGCACACTACCCCGCTCTGATGAACTCATGCCACCTTCTGTCTTTGTTATGCTGCTCAAACACAAACATACATGATCTTTACTATGTGTATGTGCCCATTTGGAAAAGCAGTCAAGTGGGCTAAAACACCAAGGCCTCACTTGGAATTGTTGCCCTCCATTTCATCAAAGCTCTGGATGAGACTGATGGCAAGATTGTACATCTCTGCTGAAATGTAAGGGTCATCCAGATGACTCAACTCAACCTGATAAAGACACATGCAAAATTCACACATTAACTATGTAGCTTCAATACAAAGAGTAGTTGTAGCATCAGCAAACATTTACCATCTTCTTACCCTGTGTGGAAACAGTTTGCAGAGGTCATCCAGATAAAACTCCTTAATGGCATAGGGTGCCCCCTCCACTTCAAACACGTAGGCCGGATTTATTTTGCCACAAACTGGGGTGCTGAAGTACTCAGCAAACTGTTGGCAGTTGATGGTGGCTGACATGAGGATGATCTAAGAAAAAAAAACCCAGCTCCTGTGATTGAGAGTTCAACTGATGCAAAAGGAGGACAGAGCAGAAATTTTACTTCACGATTACCTTGACATAACATGAGTTGGAATGCAGAAGTTTTCTCAAAACCAGCAGGAGAAAGTCCATCTCCTCAGTGCGCTCATGAACCTGGGGCAAAGACAAACTAAATAAACTAAATAAAATAACCTTGAATCAAATGCAGTGAACACGAGGGAACTGCTTTGACCAGAAATTACAACAAACACAACCAAAGACAAAACTAAAATTATTTTAGGGACCAGCTGGCAGAGAAAATGATCTGCCTCATGTTTATGCACCTCATCTACGAAAATGTGGGAGTACTCTGTGAGACACTTTGCTGAAACCAGTTTTTGCAGCAGCACTCCTGTAGTCACGTAGATGAGTCGGGTGTGCTCAGTAGCCATCCTCTCCAGTCCAACCTGAAACACAAACATGCACAGTTGTATTCATAAATGCTGACAACACCACATGTAGCTTTATTTTGACACTGAAAATGACCATAATTCCTTTTTTGGAGACGTCATTTACAGACCATAGGCATCTGCTTGACAGGAACTAAAATGCATTTGATGAGAACATGTTATTTCTTGTTGTTTCTTGCACATTCAGCTGCAGAGCATGATACAACTCTAAAATCTTTTGTTATATATTTTCTAGTCATTCCTTCCTGCCAGTTTTATGAATAAGGTTATATTCAACTGTTCCAGAAAAGTAACAGGAGGAGCCACAGTTTGCTTCCTCTACAGTCGCTTTAGGCCTCAACTTTTTCCAATGTCTTAAAAACGAATATCTACCATGCCAGCATAACTATTTCTGCTTGGTCTTGGAGAAAACACCAGTGACCTGTAATAAAATACATTACTACCCTGTGTCCAACCTCGGGGAAATACTTTTTGGTTCGCTGACTCAACTCTGAACACAAAAGAACTTTCCATTCACTGACTGCACGTCTTTCACAGACAGAAAATAGGAAAGGCAACAAAGACAGAGCTCTCTTTTACAGCAATTAGTGATATTTCATAAGGGCTTATGACACAAATCAAAAAGCACCTTTGAGGTAGACAAATAAACAATATCATGCTCAGGGTGTGTTGCATAACTTGAGCATAATATCTCTCACTAACACTAACTGTTTATCATTGCTCCCACTGTCAGTGAAATCATCCTTAGCTCCAGAGGTCTACACCAAGCGGAGGAGATAAAAGTTATTATTAGCCATGCTGTTTCAGAGCTTTGTGCAACACGGCCATCCTAGCAACAATGCAAACACAAGAGCTTGTTAACACATGCATACAAACACTCTTTAAGTTTAAAGAAAGGTGCAAGGAGTGCTTTTGTGCAAGGGTTACTCTTTTCTTTTTTTGTCCGCTTTTTTATTAAGAGAGAAAATGTCAGATAATGTCTATATGTTGTACTAACCTGATATCCCACCAGACTACCCAGGGTACACTTCCGCTGTGCGGCAACCCATCGGGCAATACTGGTGGCCCCTATTTTGCGTGGCTGGGTGACCACAATGTTGCATGAGGCTTCTTTCTCATTGTAGTGGTCCAGAATGTACTGTGGCAGCTGGGTGGTCTTTCCACTGCCCGTGGCTCCTCGAATGATCACTACAGAGTTGTTTTCTATGAGGGAAATCAGCTGGAAGCAGGCACGTGCACATAAAACACAAACACAAGCAGACACATGTGCACAGTCAAAAGAGACACAGTTAACAAAAATAGAAACACCATTTGGCTATTTGTACCATATCACTGAAATCAAATACATTTAAAAATAAGTTATGAAACTGTAGAGCAGATGGATGTGCTAAGCTGATTTGTAACCGCAAGTCCACACTTTATAATCTGCATTAAGAAAGTGCAGCTTAAATGACAGCATGAGCTCCTAAAATATGCACAAACTACTCTTTATTAGACAACAGAAAAATTTAGACCAGTGAATATCAAGTTAGCTGTTAGTTCTGCAACATACAATGACACTGAGTTCATCTCAAGCAAACAGTAGAAGCTTAAGTGCACCAATGTCCTGAGGATGCAATGGTCATTTCTTAATGTGATTAAAAGACAGAGTAGGGGAATGAGTGTATTTTCAGACCCTCCAGCTGTGTGGTTGGGGGTTTGTGGTGGTATGCATGGTACATTTTACCTCCTGTCTGTTTTTGGTTATGGGCAAGCTGGGGTACTTGTAGCTGGTGAGTGGAGGAGGAGCAGCACCTAACGATTTAGAATAAAATGCACAGGAAACAGGGTTACACCGTTAAGGGCAAATTTCTGTATATCTAACAATGTAAGTGAGTAGGGTGCAGAATACGAAAAAGCTAACAAAAAGTTTAATACTCACCCTTGGCATGCTGTGGTTTTTGTGACCGCCCCTCATCAGTGCTGGCATTTTTCAGGCTGTTCTCATCAGGAACCTCTGATGGGCTATAACAAAATAAAAGCAATTTTAAGCAGCTCTATTAACTGATGAATTGCAATAATTCCTTTTTTCTTTTTGCCCAAGTTTTCAGGCTTTAAGTACAGGCTAAAGTTTTAAGAGTGTTGTGAATAATGCTAGGATTCGTTAGCTGTCATCTCCTTGACTACTTCTGTTGGGGCTGATTCTGGGTACTGCAGGATTTAATTTTATTTAACATACCAGACACTCGAGAATATGGCAATTTTCAGAAACAAATGTGTTTAAAATCATATAAAATCACTCATCTTAAGTTGAGTAACACTGAACTCATCATTAAAAGTAAACCTCCAATGCAAGTTCACAGTGGGTGAAAATACCAGCAGCTCTGCCCACTTCATCACATGGTACAATGTGAAACTTTGCTCATTTGATTCCCTGCCTCCTCTCGTCTTTCCCTCTGGTCAGCTCAGCCAGGCCCACGGCGCTGTAGCTGGGAGAGCATTCCCAGTTGTCTCTGCCTCTCGATCTCTCTTAGCGGGGGGAGGATTTTATCGCAACAGCAGGCACAAACCCTGACAGTACTAAGAGGAGCTCAAATACAACACACCCACGGCTTGTGCACACACACGCACTCTCGCCCTCTTCCTTTCTCTCCGATGCACACGTTTCGTGCAAGCTACAAAGCAGCTGACCTTACAACAAAGCTGCACACTCCACAGAGGAGAGTGGGGTGAAAGGAGAGGAGAGGTGACAGCTCTTAGTCAGTTAGCAGTGTGTGACTAACTCTCCTGAAAAAAGTCTGCATGACAGGAACAGCGGGCAAGACAATAGGGACAAGACAATAACCACAACACAAAGAGGAAAAACGCTTCCAACAACCAAGACACTGGAGGATTGCTGCCGATACCTGGGCACCTTTGATCGTGTTTGACACTAAGGGACGTAGTCGAAAGCAAGTGAAGGAATGAAGTTTACATTGAATGACCCATGGGGACGAGGAGCTGGAGGCTGTACCTTGTGAAAAGCTCATCTTTGCCCACTTTCTGCATATCTCAAAAAATATCAGCGGTGCAGTTTTCATCTGTAAGTACAAGTCTTTCCTTTCAATTTTCAGCCAGATGTTACCGACATAAGTTCCTTCTGCAGATGCTAAAAGACTGACCATCGTTTAAGTACTAGAATCAAATCAGATACCCGAACATCTCTGTTTTGCAGCCTTACAGTTTGTATGTGGTGAGGCTGACCTCTGACCCTGCAGGACATGTAATCCATCTAAATCCCAGGTGGAAGCTGTGTTGGATCCATCACCCTGGGGAAAAAAGCCAAATACACACACCTGGGGTATTGTCCTTCACCCGGTTTAACTTGAACTGAAGGCAATCAGTGCACCCATCAGGCAGGGACCAGAGGTCAGCTTGGTTACAGGGGGATCATCTTTCACTGTCAACCTCATAATTTTAATTATTATAGGGCTACATTAACAGGTTATGGATAAAATGAGAATTAACATTTCCTCGCTCAGAGAATTGAGGTGGCAATATTTTCACACATTTGTCACTGTCAGCTTTGAAAGTGTGACCCCATCTTTGGTACAAGTGCAAGATTTTGGCAGAAATAGAGTTGGATACATTTATTTATTTTTTCCTCCTCATCACCAGCAAGAAAATATTTATTTTGTCTTGTTTTATAGTCAAATTTGATTTTCCAGTTTTCCTTCATTAGGCCTCATTTTCCATTTCATTCTCCTATGTTAGCTGTTTTTGTTGTATCTGTTGTTGTGCAGTTCGTCACATGGTCTAACACTGTTTTGTCACTTTGTAACTCAGAGATATTAGCACTTGCTTTAAAGCAACAGATATTCCAGCATATTCAAATTAAAACAGCATTGTGGGAAGTCATGTCTTCATGGTCCCGAATGACAAATAATTCTTGTTTCCTCAGTCTTCCAGGACTGTCTGCTGTGACTGCCATGCCCCTCTTCAGCTGGATGAAATGGTCCCATGAAACAAGAGTGCAGGCTCAGGATGAAGCGCCACCTCTCAAGTCCTCGGGGGTCGTACCCAGTCGCATGTTAATCAGAGAACTGCTGTGGCACGTCGAGGAACGTGAGCGGCTGGCGAGGGAGCTAGAACAGGAGCACAGGCTGACCCACAGCCCCCCGGGTCTCCACTGGTTTCAGAAGTACCCCAGGTTACGGACCCTCATCCCAACATCAGAGCTACACCAACTGGAGTTTCTGTGTGCCCAGATCCCACCCATCCACGCAGCCACGGTGCTCTCCAGGTGTTTGGTAGTGGCCATGCCATGCTCCATCCTCACATTAGTATGCTGTCAACAGTGGCTAGCTGCTGCTGTATCAACACAAGGCCTGACAGCAGGCAAAGCAGAGAAGACCCAAAGGGAATGGGAGGCAGGGCAAGCTGCCAAGAAAGCCATTATGTGTTACTGTCACAGAGGCAGGCAATGTAGGGTGTGAACATGTGAAGGTGAAGGATGCCCTATAAGGCTGAGTGAAGCCAGACTGCCGGGGTTTGCACTCATCATCTCGTTGTTAGCCATAATGATATAAAAAAAAACGTTGTTCTACATGGTTGAGCACTGTGACCTACTTACTCATTTCCCATTTAACTCACTACTGGGTCACTACTGTGTGCTTACATAACCATGTTACCAAAGAATAACATATTGAGCAAAAATGTGTTACAATGTTTGCACCATTTTAAAAATCGGTGCTGTCGTCCTAGTTGTGTCATTCCTGAATCTACAAGAGACTCGTGGTTGAGTTATAAAATACTATAAGATGTCAATACAAAATGTGGGACACTGACACGGTGCTGATGTAAATCTTTGCTACTTCAACAAGTGTATAATTAACTCTATCGGTTGCATCCCTCCACAGGTTTCGTGAGGTGCTTGCCACAAACAACATAAGGCCCTGGGAGCTGGCGTCTGTCTTCAAGCAGGTGCTGAGAGACTTCTTGAGCCAAAAGGAGTATGAGGAAGACGACTACCTCTCAGTGCAGCCAGCACAGATCCGACCAATGGAGGCTTGGACCAGCCGCTACATAATGAAGCAAGGCTTTGTCACACCCACTGTCCCCAACTGTGGAGACCACCCAAGGGAGGAGATCCCAACAATCTCTGGATATGTGGATCGGGCCATGCGGCACTCCAATTCGTTCGCTGGGTCCACTAGGGACTGGGACCTTCCATATTACTATCCAGTTCCTCTCAGGCCTACAGGGACATACAGCACTACACTTTGAGAAGACATACTGCTGAGGATAAACAGTTATAAACAGTCTCCACTTCATGGAGACAAGACGCAAAAACCTGACTAGTTGTATTTTTTGTAAATATATAGTAGCTTGTAACCAAAAATGTGAAGATGACATTAAGATAGTTGGACAATGTACTAAACTGTTTCATTACAATAACTAGTTTGTCACCTGCTCTTTTTAAACTCTACTTAATAGACTGATTTTCTGTAGTCCTGATTAAAAACCTCAGTTACAGCTGAAATACATGGGGCACGGACGCGGTGTGTCATGTAGGAAGAGTGGACCATGGTTTCTTACCTGCTACACAGACTCCGTCTCTGCAGTGTGTGGTTGCTGCCAGCTTTACTCTGTATGTATTGAGTTTTGCCAAGCAATAATGCAGTTGGTTATGGAGGGTTTGAAGTGTATAGACTATATTAACTGGTACTGAATTAATTAACTGGATCATCATTTTAACAACAGGATCATTGATTTCACTGACATATTTTAATGTGAAATGTAAAAACACACAAGGCTGCTCAGCTGCTTCGCACTGCCTCTGCTACAATGAGGTATTCATTTTTGTCATTTTTAAACAGACTTATGCTCTTTTTTTCCCTTTCTTTCTTTCTTTCTTTTTTTTTTTTTTTACACAGTTCTGTGTAGCTTTTACCTGTCGGAGGGCTGCAGAGCCACATCTAGACAGAAAAATATTCCAGCTGCACAAAAATGGAGTTGAGCAGTGCAATACCCGCACAGGCAAGCGCAGCTTCTGTATTCAGTTTAGCCGCATCATTTAATTGTGATGGTTGTGGTCTGCTGCAGGAATGATGCAGCTAACATGTCGCACCACGCATTAGACTTTGTACAGTTGGGCATGTATTTCAAATGTATATTGTCAGGTGGCAGAAGTGATGCCATAAGGGCACAGGGTGTGAAGACATGCATGACCTAGACAAACGGGTCACAGCCTTTGAGGCTTGTTGTGAGTATGTGAAGCAACATCTACTTGCGGCTGCTTGGCACAGGCTGAAAATGTCTATAATTTTCGAACTGTTAAACCAAAGAGTGATGCTCCCCTCTCCAATTGTGTCATGGTGGGTTTAGAGCCCTAAAGAGCTAAAACTGTCAAATATTTCACAATAAAAAAAAAAAAAAGCTCATAGAAAACTCTGGGGGAAAAAAACCTAATTGTGTAAATTTTTTGTCTCTTAACTTGTTAATCATCCTGTGACACCTGGGTTTAACACTGAGATCATATCTTAAGTATTTAATTTTCTTGGAATTTGGGCATTTTGGGTATTCGAGGAAACTGTACATTTTGAAGTTGCAAAAAAACCTAAGTCGGGGGTGTGAACTGACCTTGGAGTTTTTACACTGAACTTGAATTTGAGTACTTTCTAAATTCCTTGCAGTGTAGAGAGGCAAGGATACAGCCATGAAACAGTTCATTGTGTGCTCATATTGGTGACAATCACTGAAAAGGTAGCTTTGGTCATGCTGACAATTTTTCACAACTGAGTTTCACAACAAAGTGTGTTTTTAAGCATTACTGTAATGTCCTTAGCGGACCCATTATTTTGGAAACGTCAAGTCTCGTGGTTAATATGGTGAGCACTGAGGTTTAAAAAATCGTTCATGGTTAAAAGCCATCCGCAATAAGTTCTAAGTTAAATCTTTGTTCACCAACTACCATTACTTTAGACCATATGTCACCGGGATTTGCAATACTGACTTTGACTGAGAAATTTGAATTCGATTTCATAGTTAGGCTCCAAAATGATGACAGACTCTTATTTGCAATCTGCACAGGATAAGTCTCATTGTTGCAACGTGAAATGACGCCTAAAAATAGTCCCTGTGACTAGTGTTTCCTCTATTTGTGACACATTAGCCATTATAAAGACTTTTGTCTCAAAATACAAAGCTAATATCATCCATAAACAATGCTAAAGGAGTAACTACCTCAATTTGCTAACAGATCAATGACCGTCTCCCCCCAGTTCATGCAGATGCAGCTAATGCTAGCTAGTTAGCATACCAAATATTAATGTTAGCCAAATCTCTGAACCCAAGGGCTGCTATTTTCAAACATTTCTGTACACTGAGGTATTTCAAAAAGTTTGACCAGTCAGGCTTTGTGGCAACCATGTAGCCTGGAATATTTTTTCAGTATCCCTTAACCACCATTAACTGGTCAGGTGGGATTCAAGGACGCTAGCTAACACGAGGTTAGCTAGCTAATGCTAACGCTATCGTTAACATCTCTCACCTCGTTTCTTTCGACGATGCTTCATCGTTCTTCTTTTCAACCACCTCCTCCGCGAGTTTAACGTTAGCAAAGGCCCTCCCAGAGGTAAACCAATCCGAAATTTGCTCTGCCGTACACGATGTCTCCATGTTGCAGGTGATGGTAATTACCACATTGTTCTGTCGACTCTCTCCCTCCAGCAACAATGGTGAGTACGAGGTTGGGGCGCGTGAGGTCAAGTGAGGAAGAAGCTCTACATCGCCCCCTGGAGGTTGGACCAACACTAGTCATATTGAATATTTATTCTGCTTTCATGGTGGTAAAATATTTGTAAATTATTTGATTATAATAATAAAAGCAGCAGCACCATACAATAAATTTATTATTTATTTATCTAAGCATAGTGGGTAAACATCAAGGTAAGTATTACACATTTGGTCTATTACAGAAGACAGTTTTATGTAGGAACAGTTTTCTTTGGGTTAGATTAGCTGTATAAATCTAACCATTACTTTTTCCACAGCAATATAGCAATTTCTCTCTACATGTAAATATGACAAGTAAGTATTAAGTGAGCAGGGTTAATGCAGTCATTGCTGTCCCCTTTGTTGTTTATTTGCACATACAATATTCACTTTGCAATAAATATGTTCACTTTAATCCATTGCTCACTTTTTATCCACTGGTTGTATTATTATCATTATTATTATTATTTTTTGCTGTTTCTTGTATTTTTTGCATGCCTAGTTTTTTAAGTTTTTAAATATTGAAATCTTTAATGTGACTCTTTCCCCTTGACTGCTGTAACACTGGAATTCCTCAATTGTGGCATCAGTAAAGGTGTATCTTATTTTATCTTATTTCAAACACCATAAATGCAGTCTGAGTCCTGATGTACCATGTGAAACACATACTGGGCTTTCCACTGATGTGGCACAAATGGGCATGGGACCATCAGAATGTACCTAATTCAAAAAGAGGGTAATTGCAGCAGACACGTTTTATGTCAGAAAGGGAGATTAAGTGATACAATTTTTAATATCTCATTTGTTCTTCCTGTGTTCTTGTGTTAATATAGTGTACTTTCTTTTGTCAAAGACTGGCCTACAATCCACAAGAGGACATGTTATTCAACATGAATAAATGGCATTTGAGAATTCAAATCCTTGATACGTTTCTTACATCCCAATTATTTAAATTATCTCAAATTAACAATATAAAAAATGTAAAATATCAAAACCTTATCTGTTCTGGGTCTCAGGGTGTAACTGCAATACTCAAGTAAAGCAGAAGTATGTGTGTATGTCACATCTAATATTAGTGAGTCAAACTTTTATTTTGATTGGCACAATTAGATATTCAAAGACCTGGATGACTGAAAATTCATCAGAAGCTTTTGTCACATATCTCACGTTTTTGTGATGACATGGAGTTTATTTTTTACAGTCCCATTACTTGAGCTATTCAGAAAACAAAGCCACAAAATACAAAGACGTTTAAGCTTTGGAGTTTGTTTTTTTTAATTATGTATTTAAAAACAAATAAAAAAGGTTCATTATGCTAAAACTCAGTGGCTACACACCTCAGTATGATGGGAAAATACATGGATAAAACACAGATGGTCAGTAAACAATTACAGCCTGAGATAAAAGCACCTAAAATGTTCCGTCTTCACATTATGATATTCAGCACTGTTGTAATTTCAATGTAGCCTGAGAACAATGTGATTAGTTGTATTGATGCCCATCCAAAGCAACCCAACACTGCAGAGACAAGATGGGGCTGGACTAAAGGAGTTTTTGTCACAGTGGGTCTGTCCATGCTACTGTAATGGCAGATCAATGTAAGATACAGTATGTATGTACAGTATGCCTCAAGGCAAAACTTTGTAAGAGGTAAAAAAAAAAAAATGAACACCTGTAATGAGCAACATCATCACTGCACATTCCCTTAATGCCTTTCACGCCTTACGACTGGGAAAGATGCACCCCCATTAAAATACTTAAAAACCAGGGGTTTACGTCATCTCCATTGGCGGACATCCAATGCTGTCTCGCATCAAGATGATCTCCGTTCTGAGCTTTTCATTTTCCTTTAAAATAAAAGAAAAGCACGAAGTTGAACTGGTGTGTTTACAGTATTCACATGACCAAAGAGAAACAACCTTTGATGGCAGGAGAAATGTTTGTTACCTCTTGAAGTTTGGTGTTGTCCTTTTTTAGCTTCACCAGATATTCAATCCTCTGTTTGTGGTTCTTATGCCCCACCAGTTTTCCATTCTCCTCCGACAGCTTAACATTCTGCTTACGGAGAACCTCGTTCTCCTGTGAAAAAGAAAATACGGCAACAACTTTGGTAATGTTTGAGGAAATTATAACAGGCGTTTTTCACTTGTTTCTGATATTCTCAGGATTCCCACACATTTTTTGCTAATGAATTTTCAAAGCTTTATATATTATTTTACACCAAGTACCGTAGTTTAACATGGGTAGACCTACTTGGCGATGCAGCCGTACATTACTGAACACACATTTCCCGGTTATTGGCAGATAAGCAAACTGCTTTCTCTAGCTAACTATATTTGGATGTTAGACATTCCCGTAACCAACTAGCTGCATTTTCCAACTGACCAGACCAGCACTTACAGGCACTTTGCAAAATGTAAAGGCCACACCCATTTTGGGGGCAATAGAAAATCAAAGATCCCATGGATGTCGATGGAATTTGCCGTTCGTTTGGATCATAATTTTCAATTGTCAAGTTTGTATGCATTATTTCTTGTCAAACAAATGGACATGGACAAATAATGTTTTGTGTCCCACCTGAACCTGAGCATTTGCAATAGCTTAATAAATAAGGGTGATCACTGTCATGTCCCTTCAGGCTTACCCCATCCAAGTGGATCAGTGACCCAGCATAGTGGGTAGATATTTCATTTACAGATGTCTGCATCACGATACCTAGTGATTTAACTGAACATGTATATTTGATTGAATCACCAGGTAGCATCAGGCTATGCGCTGTCTGTAAATAACCAACCTGTTAACAGCCAGCTGTTTGATCTACAGGCTGAGATTTAGTTGGAGACAGTCTGATGCTGCTGCACAATATGACCGTACTGCAGCAGCATCTCACTCAAGTAATAACTTCCAAAATATTCAAATTCCAAACCACTTCCAGGCCTGAAAAAACATAACTAAAACATAACTTAAAGAATTTCAACAGTGGGAACCCTGCATTCTGTGCACTACACATTTAATCAATGCATCAGTAAGTCACGACCCTAATCTTTTACCTGTGTTGAGTTTGGCAGTTTTTTGACGGCTCTTGTGCAGGTCACCTCAAGCCCAATCATTTTGAATTTGAATGTCACCCTCCAATAAAAAAATGCTGCAGTATAGCCGACTATAGTATCATGCTTATTATATTGTGACACCTTCAGGCTAGGACTGATGCCCAGACCTGATCATTTTTAACTCTCTGACAAATGTGCAGAATAGACGCTCAGCCCCGTGTCAAGCTGCTGGCATTTGCAGCATAGTGGAAATTTGGACATGAACATAGCAGTTGTGGTGGCTGCTTGTTTTTCTTTGAGGAATGTGACTATGACAAATTTCAGCTACTGACTACATTGCCAGGAGTCCATGTTATCATTCTTGAAAGCTACATCATCCCAAAACACTTTCTTTAGTGAGAGATACAGTCATTGACTCCGACTCTGACCTGGAGAAGTTTCTCCTCATCCTGCATCCTCTCACTCAGGTCTCTCAGCTGCAGACAGCGGTTCCTCAGCTCAGTGGTCAGCTCCTGAACGCAGGTTTGAGACTGGGCCAACATAGACTCCTGCGCCTGCAGTCTGATCCACATCAAAAGAAAAAAAAAAAAGCTTGTCAAATGTCAAGCATTAATAATGGATAAGAAAAACATGCAATGACAAAACATCGATTGATTTACTTTACTAGACAACTTACTGTTTCTTTGTATCACACAGCTTCTCCATTACTTTGTTCTGTTGAGATGAAGAAATGATAAACTGATCATACTGATCATTTGGTAAAGAGAAAAAAAAAATAAAACCAGCCCATAAACAATACAAACCTTCTCTGCTCTCTCCTCCTGGAGGTCTTTAAGTACAGTTTGTGTGATGCTTTCCTTCAACTTCTCACTGAAAAATGACAAGATAA
This sequence comes from Epinephelus fuscoguttatus, assembly GCF_011397635.1. Taxonomy (NCBI): domain Eukaryota; kingdom Metazoa; phylum Chordata; class Actinopteri; order Perciformes; family Serranidae; genus Epinephelus; species Epinephelus fuscoguttatus. The sequence goes on from NC_064765.1 coordinate 21,859,871, forward strand.
CATTATTAATGATTATGTGAAGTACTTTAGAGCAGTTTCTGGCTGTATGACTGGATGAATAATGCCAACCTATTATTGTTTCCATTTGGATCCTGCTGGCTATGCTTGGTGTAAAACTGGTCAAGTAAAGCCTGGATCTCAATTCGGACCATCTCTTTCTCAGTCAGCTGCGTCTGAGGACAGTGGAATCACACAATCAGTACTGATGGACTTCACAGACCTTAAAGGAATAGTGAAGAGGGGTTGTATGAGGTACTTATCCATAGCTTGTTTAACTTCCATGTTAGTATTCCTGTCTGCTTCTCCAAACTGGGGGCATGTCAACTGCCATCTACTGTAGGTAATACACTGACTATGGATAAGTACCACATACAACCACACTTAAAAAAAACCCTGGACTATCCCGTTAAGACAAGTAGAATCTGCACTAACCATGCTTAATCAATATTTCAGTCCAGTGATGAACAGCTATAGATTAATTAAACTTTTGCTCAAACATATACCTTAAGCCTTTGGATCTCTTCATTCTTGGCCGCCCTCTCAGCATTGAGCTCTGTTAAAAGAATCTCCATGGTCATCATGGAGGAGCGTCGATTCTCCAACTCCCTCTCCTGGCTCTCTATCACCTGGGTCAGGTCCCTGTTGAAACTTCCCGGAGTGCAGGGAGTCTAAAGAGACAGATAGATTAAAAGAAAGAAAGAAAAAAGAAAAGATCCACATGCTGCATTTCTGACTGCAATACATCACACCGTACTCCAGCATTAAAGAGCATACAAAGCACAGGCAAGTCTTACCCGAGGCAGTGATTTAGGTGTGACTGTCAGCTCTGCAAGGGGTTTAAAACTTCCATTTCTGATAGTTCTTTCAACAGCTTCTTGCTGTTGTTGCACCTGGTACAAAAGGAGAGTTTTGGGAGTCATTTTTATAAATTCTATTCATTTGTCCAGTGAAAACCATGTATTTCCTGAAGTGCTGATTTCGATTTTTTTTTGATAAACTGAAGGATAAAGTGTTCCTTTGTGTGTTGAGAAAATTCTCCTTCTTCTTAAATAAACTCATTAAAAACCCACCTGGATCAGCTGGAAAATGCATCGTTACAAAGCTGAAAACAGGGCTGTCTTTCTCTAGCATAAACTTAAACATCTACAGCAGTAAAATGCAACATGCCCATAATTGCAGAAATAACATTAGTCCAAAAAAATAAAAAATAAAAATAAAAATAAAAATAAAAATAAAAATCATATAGAACAGTGAAACTCTGATAGGGAACATTTTACTGACAATCTTTACTTTTAATACTTAAAGTAATTGTTGCTGATAATACCTTTACTTAAGTAAAGGATTTGAATACTTCCTCTACCATTAGCTGTATGTCTGCTCTGTGTTGAGATCATGAAAAAGACTTCACCTTCTGCTGTAGATTCTGTATCATGATGTCCTTCTGGGCTGTTTGCTCTTGAGATGCTTGGAGAAGGCTGTTCTGCTCATCTAAGACCTTTGTGAGTCTCTCAACCTCCTCGGTGGCATAAATGACCTCCTCCTGCAACACCTCCACCTGAGAACACAAACATGTTATGTATATAGTAGCTTCCTTATTTGGCCTATTTTTTCCATATACAAAGCTGGTCAGAGCATTTACCCTTGGTAAAAAAAAAAAAAATAAATAAAAAATACAAAAAAGGTTACAAATGTTTAACATTATCAAACTTACCTCTATTTTGTTGGATGCTACCCCTCTATCTAAAGCTTCTTTCAGGTCACAGATTTCTGCCTGCATCTTAGAGTTTTGCTCCCGGATATAATCCCTCTCAAGAGAGGTTGCATTGTACTTGGCCTGAAAAAGCAATGACATTATTATTATAAACATTCCCTGACTGATTCAAACATAGGTATATGCAGTATGAGATAGTAGAGTACAGGAATTGGTAACTAAAGAAAACAATTAAGTTATCTAAGACAAATAAAGAGTGAAATAGGTGGAGGAGAAAAGTACCGTGATGTCTTTGATGTCTTCAGACAGGTGAGTAATGGTCTGGTCTTTCTGGCTCAGCTCACTACGGCTCTCTCTGGTTTGGTTCATCAGATCTAATACAACATCCTGTGAAAATGCACGGGTAGGATTCAGGAGTGTAGCAAAGATACTGCAATTATATCTGAAGGAATACAAAACGACAAAGAATTATTCCCTCATGCTTACTTTGTCCTGTTCAATCTTCTGCTCCAAGCCTTTAATTGTTTCGTTGGCAGAGTTCACATTCTGCTCAAGATCCACAATTTTGGATACCTTTACAACAGAGAGCAGACAACTAGCTTTAGCTACTGAGCTGCAACCACTGTTATAATATTTATAATTTTCAAACATTGATGTAGTTCAAAGGACTGACCTGTTGTTGAGTCTGTACCGTCAGGTCTGAAACTTGTTTTCTAAGCTGTGTATTCTGCTCCACTGTTTCAATAAGTTCCCTGAAGGCACACACATAGGCCATTAATGTTAATGTAAGTTATTTGCGATGATAAAAACAATTGTAAGCAGTTCTTAAAAAAAAAAGAAAAGAAAAAAAGAAAGAAGAAAAGATATGGTCAAACTCACTTTGATGTACTCTCTGTGTTTTCCCTTAACTGGGAGATCAGGGTGCTTGTGTGCTCCTGCTCAGTCTGCAGAGAGCTATTCAACTCCTACAACAGACAAAATAAAGCAAGACATAAAAATATATACAGAATATAAATATATATGAAAGCCAAGAACATCTGTAATTGCATATTTTTTTAATGCAGTTAATAATTTTGTTATATTGAGAAAACGAGGCAATCAGCCCATTCTCACAAGGAAACAAAAGGTTGTTGCCTTTAATAATGTTCATCAGAGATCAGGAGTGCCATGCCAGCATGTACTGATTGCATCTTGACACCTGTAGCAACTGATCTAAGCTGGAAATTTTCGATCAAGCAGTACCCATTATTGATCAACACATCAGACTGTACTTCAGTCAAGGTCTAACAAAGAGAAAATGAAGTTACGAATCCTCCAACAGTTGTGACAGTGACCTTGAAGGCTACAATCAGATGTGATAAAATGAACCAGTCGCACATTTTTGACTTCTTCATAATTATCACGTGCTCCTAAGAAAATAAGTTGGTTTCTCCTTTTGTTTTCTAAAAAAATTGATATATATTAATTCGTTAATACAAGAAAATGATCTTTGCTATCTTGATATAACTAAAACAAAAAAAAAAAAGAATTACAAGCACTGCCCAGGGCTTAACGATAAGGATTGCCTTGTTGATCGGAGCAAGTTAAATGCCACATCGAGGCAAATTAACCTAGCAAGTCACTTGTTTGATCAGGCAAGTGCTAAAAAACCATTTAAGAACACTGATTTTTGGCGAAGCTAAAAACCAAAGTAGCTCAGGAATGAGCCATCTCGCTTCCTTTTTATCTCTGTCCAGAGTTGCACCTACGCCGTACTGATCAGGCACATGCGAGAAAAGGGTGTCAGAAAGAAAGTTTATGAGCTGAAGCGCAAGCAAGCGTTGCCATTATACTAGAAACAGGAGTTTAGTTGGATGGTGTCTGAGAATATGGGTGACACTCTGAGTATGTGGAGCACAGTTGCCACAAGTTTCAAAACAAGGTGAATAAGACGGGATTGTTTTTCTCGACAGTTGCTTCATTCTTTGTTGTTATTTGATTACCACTAATAAATAACTATTTGTTCAGGAGCAAGGAATCAACAAGACGACAACACAGCCTACAATTCAGGATAAAAATTGTCTATAGTTTAGTTCATGCGTTCACTAACCGTGAGCTGCGCCTTCAGCTCATCGATCTCCTGCTGCCTGTCCTGCAGCTGCTGTCTTGCCTGATCGGCCTCAAACTTGGCCTCGGCTTGGAGCTGGTCAAATGAGTCCTGCAGTGTTCGATGCTGCTCCAGAAGCTGCTCCCATTCCAGCCTGGATTGAAGACACGGTAGTTGTGGGCACATAAATTCATGGTTTCAAGACGTATCTCACTGCAGAGGTATGAGACTTATACTTACTGGACTTTGTCAAGTTGAAGCTGTGTGCTGATCAGACTGTTGGAGAGCTGGCTCATCTCTTTCTGCTGCTCGCTCTGGCCATCTCTCAGCTCGTTCCTTACAGTGGCCAGCTCCTTATCGGACGACTGCAGCAGCAGACGTAGATCACGGATCTCAGTCTTCAGCACTGAAAGGAGGGAAAGAAAGAGTTGTCACCTTGGCACTCTTGTTCCTACTTCCATTTCCCAGAAACATTAAGTTCAACACCAGCAAAAGTCCAGATGATTACAACAAGCATCAGATCCTTACCTTCTGCAGCTTGTTGTTCAGACTGAAGGCTCTGTTGCAGCTCACTGACAGTTTCTTGCAGGTTGACCTGATCTCTGTTCCTGTTAGCTCTCTCCGTAGAAAGCAGCTGCATCACGTAGAAAGAACAATAAGAAAACAGGACAGTCAAGCAAAGGCATCATGTTTTCCCAATATCCCCACATATCCCATAAAAACATATTTACATAGCATTCAAAAAGACAAAACTGTAAATGAGGAACATGAGGAAATTCTACCTCATCTTTGTGGTCAGACTCTTGTGCCATCACAGCAATCTGCTCCTCAAGTTTTGCAATTTGCTGCACAAGCTTGGTGTTCTTCAGCTCCTCCTCATTAAACTGCGTCTGGACACGGCTAACCTGATCCTGATGAGAGATTAGAAAGTATGAGAAAAAGAGGGGACTTTGTGTGTTTTTTTGTACACACATTTAAGGGATAATCCTCTTTGTTGTACCTGAACTTGACGCAGCTCCTCAGTCAAGGCCATCTCAGTCATGTCTGAAGGAGGCGGCTCGGTCCAGATGTCTTCTGCATTATCATCTTTCCCATTCAGGTGTTCAGGGCTGGAGAGAGGCACGAGACGGGTCCGCAAGTTGTATGCTTTGGTGGGTGTGGTGAGAATCTGGCGTAACAGACATTTAAAGGATAAAAAACAAGGATTTTTCACAGTGCTTGTTAGAGAATCTGTAACACAATGAAAATATATAAAATAAAAAGAGGTTTACCTCACAGTGATCCACTCACCTTTATAGTCTCAACGTGAATTCTGTTCAGCTCGGAGACCTCCCGGTTTTTGTGAGCGTTTGTGGCTTCCAAAATGTTTTCCAAATGCCTGTTGGACTTTTCAAGGTATCTTTTCTCAGACTGCAGCTGAGACATCTGTTTCCTAGAACACAAGTCACCATAAAAAAACAAATTAAGCTCTGAAAAACGTACTTTATAAGCCCATAGAGGCATTTAATGAAAAGTTGCATCTTTCATTAAGATCACAAAATAAATCCACCTCAAAATTAAGGCTGCAACTCACAATTATTTTCATTGTCAATTAATTGTTGATTATTTTCCTCAATAATCTATAAGTTGTTTGGTCTACAGAATATTAGAAAATGGTGAAAAATGTCAATCAGTGTTTCCTAAAGCCTAACATGACGTCCCCAAATGTTGTATGTCCACAACTCAAAGGTATATGTTGATTAATCATGGCAGCTCCACTTACAATGAAAAAAATGACATTGTAGTGGTCCAAGTAAAAAAAACAAAAAGAAAAGAAAAGCAGCTTCTATTTGATAGATGGATAGTGGCACTTTTTTTTTTTTTTTTTTTTGCTTTGTGCTCATTTCCAAACATCAGCCAAGCTTTCCTGGATAATGCACATGTAAATGCAGTTTAAGAGTGGTTTTCTGTATTAAATACCCTCCTTACTTTGTGACTTCTTTGTACTCCTCAAAGGCCTGAAGGGCACCTGTGAGGTCGGACTGTTTCTGAAGCAGCTGAGCCTTCAGCTTCTCAATAGTAGCTACCGAGGCAGTGTCAGCCGCAGGGGTTGAAGAGGCTGCTGAAGCTGTGGAGCAATATATGTTTATTGACATTTATACAGATATAAGCTATAATACATTTACTTGAAATTTTTTATATGATGAAACAGATGATCATCTTACTCTCTGTGCATCTGTCTGTCTCCACGGCGCTTTGGAAGGCCTCTTCCAGCTCAGTAGAAATTTGGACTGCAGCTTCTTGAGCTTTCACCACTGATTCAAGAGAGCGAAGTTGGCGGTTCTCCTCTCTGAGGCTGAAGTTTTCCGCTGCATATCGAGTCATCTTTGGGTGATGTTCAACCTACAAGGGCAGAATTGTGTATGTGGGGAAAACAGTGATTTGAGAGGGAACAATCTGAAAATTATAAAATATAAAAAAATTATGTTAACATAAAAAATGGTTTTGCATATATTAATTACACGCACTAGCTGTAGCCCCACATTTAACACATACAGTCATCAGCAGTGGGTTAGGCAGTGTTCAAATGGAATTAAATTTTGTACCTGATCTCTTAAGATCTTTATCTCTTCTTTTAGCTGGTCAATCAGAGCCTGAGACTCCTTGTCTGACGGTAAGCCTTGTCCTGCCTTCAATTTTTTCTCAAGGCGATAGATGTGGTCCTCTCGAAACTTGACAATCATTCGGCTGGAGTGGATGAACTTGTCTTTCTGGGTCCAGGCCTCCTCGAGCTGAGACACTTTCTCCAGCAGCATCTGAGTGTAGTCAAATAATGCTATGAGTGTCCCTGCACCAACAGCATAATAATTTCCAAAAATAAATGACAATTGGAATTTTTTTTTTTTTTAAAAATCCCATACCCTCTTCTCCTCTTCTCGCCTCCTCCACAGACGAACAGCAGCCATGAACTTTGCTTTGTATGAAACGTCATGTTGAATTTCTGCGGATGGACCTGATAAGAGAGGCTCATTTACACTTTTGCGTAATACCAACAAATATTTGTTTGGAAAAATGCAACTTTGCATGAAATACACATTAACACATTTGGTCTGTGTATTTTTACCTCTGGGGAGTTCAGGTCCTCCTGGCGCTACATCTCTCCCATAGTCCACTGCCCGAGAAGTTAGTGCCTGTGCAAGCTGCTCCTTCAGCTTCTTCACCTCAGCTTGTAACTGCCTCACATTTCCCTGTGTGTCTTCATTGATGATGGCCTGGTAAAACAGAATAATTTCACATGAGTGAGGTTATAAAGTGCAGTTTGAAACCACCAGAACTTGGTTATGTGAAGTCTGTTGTGTTTAATGACAGATATTGCCAGAATTTAATTGAATAGATACCTTATTCTTGATCAGCTTTGCCCTCTGAGCAAACTGCAGGGTGGACAGTGTTTCTCCAAAACACTTTGAACCGGGATGTACATTGGCTATGATGTAAGTCTTTGCATTTCCTCCAAGAGAGTCCTGAAATAACAACAATAATTGTATCAGTGCATACCTATTCAAATAATAAAGTGCAATTACATCAAGTGTAATATATAAAGTGTTATATTCTACAAAAAAGAATATAAAAAGGAATTTAAACTCCAGGGAGATCCACACTGATACACAGAAACATAAGACATTCTCCACCAAAGCAACACCCAAGATGTATTTAGGATGACTCACCCTTAGCAAGAAGGTGAGTTTAGAATCTCTGTAGCAGATGTGGCGGTTCTTCCCATTGGACACATCAACCAGTGCCATGATCACCTGACCGAGACACATGAGGGAGCGATTGATACTGCTGGCCTCCTGAAACGAGAAATAGTGCAGATAACAGCTGTTAACAACAAAAATCATTAATGTAGTGCCTCATTATAAGACTAAATTCATGGAAGAAGCGTCACCTTGAGCCTGGAGCCTTCTGCGTGTGTGTCTTTCTGCCTCTCAGACCCTGCAAGGTCTACCAGGTTCAACTGAGACGTTCGGATGTTCACCACTTCATTGATGGACTCTTTGGACTCCAAGGTCATGGTGAACACTGCGTGAGATCTAGAAGACTCTCGGTTCATGGAAGTGGAGGCCACTCTTCGATTACGCCAGCCCATGGACAGCACCTAAGTGGTTTCAAACACAAATTCTGCATTCTTCCACAGTACATTTCTTGATTAAGATGGCACCTGCATTTAATTGTCCATTTTATGTGGTCTCAACTCTGTGCAATAATTTGATACTGCTTGATAATGAACACATTTTATATCGGACAAATTATTTTCTACATTGTGATAATGGAACTTGATTTAAGGTATATAGTAATACAGGGGTTTCATCCTCTCTAGTAAGACTTGAGTGTAACTGTGTATTATACCTTACAATAACCGTTTATAAGCCACAACAAGCAAGGGATTTTTACCTGGTAGGCTTCAGCAGCTGAGTTGACAAACTTCTCCACAGCTCCCTCGACAAATAATCCTTTCTTGATGTTCTCCCTGAGGAAAAGGCTGGCTGACGCTGTGTCCAGAAGGTCATAAATTTGTTCATTGTATATCTCAATAAATGAACATTTGCAAAGGAAACTCTTGGACTGGCCAGACTTTTAGGAAAAAGAACAAACAAAGGAGCAACTTCATTAGATAACAAACATTAAATATTGGTTCAAAAATACTGTCATGGTGATGAAATGTAACAATTCACCCTTTCCACTTCTCTGTTGATGAGAAAAAACAGGTACTCAAAACTTCGAGGAATAACCCCTCTGAGTTCATCTGTGAAGTTATCCAGCTCAGATGGCCCTAGACCGCAAAAAGAAGAGTCACTACAATTTTTCTATTGCTGGATCTTAAAGAATTTTTAGAACACAATGTAAATGACATATTCTCACCAAGCATGGTGAATGTTTTCCCTGAGCCAGTTTGTCCACTGCAGAAGCAAGAGAGAAATGCAGTAATAAACTGAATAGGTGCTTCACATTAAGAACAATGCAGAGTTATTATGCCATAAAATATTTTCTATTCTATACTGTTCAGATTAAAGACCACTTACTAGGCAAATATAGTACCATTGTATCCATTCATGCAAGACTCAACAATGTTCTTGGCCACACTGGAGAACACAGAGTCCTGTTGAAAAATGACAGATAAAGACCATGCAAACGCTGAGGAGGACCAACTTTATCACAGTGTTATCCTGATAAAACGATAAGTGTATGCTTCCAACCTGTGATGTGTCCATGTCAGCAACATGATCATAAGTGAAGGTTCGTGGCTCTGGTTTTGATAACAGACGGATGGTGTTGGGTGAGGTGACTGTGAGACACAGCTTCTGATCTCCATCTGTGGTCAGCCCAGTGCACTGAGTCAGAGGTCGTACTCGCACAAAAACTTTGATGGAATCACTGTCATTACTGTAGGGCCAGAAATACAAATATAACTATTATTGTTTGTAAAGCATAGAATTGAGCTGATGTTAACTACATGTCACCATGAAAGCAATAGTGTTTGCTACTACAGGTGCCCATTAAATTCAGAGGGTATGTGGTATGAAAACATTTACACCCCTGTAGCTGTGCTCCTCAGTCAAATCAGTAAACCTCAAAATCACTATCACCTTAGACAAAAACAGTTAAGTTACCACACACGTATATCTTACTGCAGGGTTACTCAATTTGCTTTGCCCAGGGGCCACCTTTGCAAAATGACAGGAGGTCAGGGTCCAATCATAGTAACCCAAAACAGGTATGGTGTACAAAAGGGCGTTCTAAGGATTTGAGGACATTGGGGGCTTAGTCTGGACATCTGTTGGGGGTTTTTGGTAAACAAGCTGTATTTTTATACTTTTTTAAATGCACTCTGGCGCCATATTTACATTAAAAGTACAAAAAAATCCCCAGTGTGAATCCATTTATTTTATTTTGGGGATTAGAAGATGGTTTAGGGGCCAGATTTGGGATGCAATAGGTTAAGTAAGTTGAGTATCACTGTTTTACTGTAACGTTACATGCATAGTATTAGCTCTGATCAAGGACCACATACTAAGGGATTATGGACAAATAACTATACGTTTATCTATGTTATGTATGAGCTACGTTACGTAGCAACGTAACATTAGCCTAATGTCAGTGTTGTCAGTTTGTCTTTGGATGAAACAAGCAGGTACATTACCTGGCAGCAAGTTGGCTTGAGTCGCCACATCCTGTCAACAAAATTAAAAGACTGTTAAAGGCTTGTTTAGTTATGGTAAGACAAAATAGCGTTAAAGTAAGTTAACATTTGCTAAATCATGCTAGCTGACTCCGACTAGATTAACTACCGCTAATTTAGCTAGCTAAGATTACCAAAAACCCGTGGGTTTCAGCGTCAACAAGTTTGACATGTTAACAACATATTCGTTTGCTAGCTGAGCAAATGTATGGTACGATACCTTTTCCACTGGAATTCATTGTCGATTAAGAAATGTTGGCCGTTATGTGGTAAAGTGAACTTTCTTCATGATAGACTGAGAGAAAAGAGGTCGACGCTGTTTGTGTTTATCCTTCGAAATTGGCGGGCAGGTCCGCCTCTACTTCTTCTTCTGTTTCTTCCGTGTTTCATGACGGGCTACAAACCAGGATAAAAGGTGCATACCGCCACCTACTGTATCAGAGGGTGTAAGATCACGGCCTGGGAGTCCCGCCCATTGGGCGCAGCCGTCGGTTGGATCATATCCGCTCTTTAGCGTGATTGGCTGCTGAACCAGGAAGCGCGTTTTCTTTGAATGTTTCCGGCGATTTCATTGGTACGTTTCAAGACTTTTAAATTCCAAACGGTTGTCACCCAGAGGAGGCGAGGGGTTTTCAAAATTGCACTAGTCATTTCAGGTCAGCCTGCTGTCGATTATTTGGACGAAAGACTTTATAACTCCGGCCTGTTGTATCGTGTTTTTTAAGGTAGGTGGCTAATGTAGGATCACAGTGTAGTAGCTTATGCTTTGTGCTATCTGTTCATAATTGTAACCCAAGTTTGTGTTTTCTTTCTTTTTACGTTAACTGTGGGTAAGTTGGGTCTAATGTTAGTTCTCAAGTAACGTTAACAGCTAGCTTTGCTAACACAGCTTTGTTGTCAATTTGCTGCGAACGCTAGTTATCCTAAAAGTAGCGTTAACGTTGGACTAACAGGTGTCGAAATTGGTGTTTTTTATGACAAATGTCTAGTTAACGTCGTTCATGTAGGTTACCGTTAGCTTATCCAACTGAGCAGTTATTTATTTCCAGTCTTGCTGAAAACTCTGACCAGTTAGCTGTCCACGTTGAAATATTTTGCCCTCTTAGTACATGCAGTATTGAACGTTAACGTTGTGTATAGCTAAGAATAACGGATGAATAAAACCGTTGGCGACTTTAGCCCCAAAGCAACACATCATCAAAACATGTGACTCATTGACGATGAGTGCGCACAAAGCTTGCATGCAAGTGTGAATGAATAGCTTGGGATTTAACCTGTTCCTGGCCCTCAGCAGCAGGCCACATCACCATGTAATCAAAATGTTATATAATATTTAGGGGCAATGTTTCACAGTTTGTTATAGGTCACACTTGTGTACTTGCTAATCAGATTCACTACATATTTATCAATCATTAAAATCCTCCATAGATCAAAAGAAGCAAATAAAAACAGTCATTATTAATATAGCCATCCAAATTCACTGGAAGTGTTTCACTGCCTTGAGAGCATGTCACCAATAATGCTTGTTCACAACAGATATTTTGGCATGTGATAGCATGAAAAGCATAGGTCATTAATAATATTACCAATGGCAGCATAACATTAAGTTTGTCCTCTTTCAGGGCCCTTGCATTGTGTATGCTTGCTCACTTGCCATTATTAATGTAACTAGTTACACCTGTGCTTACCTGGATTTAACATGTCAGGATTGACAGATCAGTCATTAACCTTTGCATTTTGTCTTGTATATGAAACCACTTTAACTTTAGCCAAAGATCCAGTTTTCTGGGCTTTATAGCCTGAACAACACTAGATTTTTCAAAGCAGATGCAGCAGTTATATATCGGATATATTTAGATGTTTTTAAACAGGTAAAGGTGTATTGGCATGTAGTAATTTTGAATTTTATATACTTAACTCGACTATTTACAGTTGAAAAATTAACCTTTTAACGCTCTCTGGTGGGCAAACTATGTAATGACAGCACTGTGTCAACCTCATACATTTTGGCTTTGCTGTATTCCTCTGGTTACCCATTGGCCAGCATGTACACTGATAACGATATACTGATATATCAACAATACACTGATATTGGCTTAGCACACTGTCTAACTTAAACATCATATTCCTTTCCCACCTTTTAGGAAGGAGTGTATTATATTAGTAGAAATTATAGGCATGTCCACACATAGTTTGACCAGCATAAGTAAATTAGTGGAGTCACATTTGCCTTGATTCTGCTGTTAACATTGTCATCTGTCTCTGTGCAGATCTTTTTAACACACATCAGTAAACCCTGCAACCAAAAGTCTTATCAACTGGGTGCAGCTTTCAGGTTGACGCCTCCCTTGTGTCGTCAGACTGTTCCAGCCCCATAACTTAACAGTTTGTCCCTCCACTTTGACAGGATGAGTTCGGTTGATGTGAACGATGAGAATCATGGCATCTGCCCTGGAGGAAAGCAGAACAGCATAATTAATGACATTTTTGCCCTGGATCAGCCAACTGGGAGACCCTCAATCCTGCGTCAGACAGAGAACCTGCCCAGCAAGACTGTGCCAAAGGGGATGAAGGTACAGAACAGCTTTTTTTTTTTTTCTTTTTAGATGTTGTGCCCTCCTTCTCATCTCGACTCTTTTCACACATCTTAATGACAGCAGGCTGAAAATTATAGACACTTTTAAGTGTCACCAACCTAAGCATTTTCCATAGCTATTAGATCTTGACATCTGCCTGTTTATTAGTTTTTTAGTTTTAAATATTTGATTCTTTAACCATAGGAAGTTTGACCTTGACGTTGCCAGATCAAATCACAAACACAGATTCATCTGTTTCCCAGGCAAATTAAGTTTGACCCTCCCCGATGAATTTGCAGCATAGCGCTTGACAATTTTAAGCAGATACTTATACCAATACTTACTCGAATTACTTCTGTCTAGGTTTGTTTTCAGACTCCAAGAAGAGACCCTGTGACTAAAAGAATTGTATCTCCCACCAAAACTGCCAAGATGACCAGTGTGGATGAGTGTACAAAAGCAATGGAGTCCTTAAATTTGGATAAAACTAAGTAAGTAACACTTCTCATACTGTAACATGCCTCCCATTAGATAATTGGTCCATTCAAGTAAAATCTGTTTTGTTTTTGTAGTACTTTACCACAAGACGTCACTGAGAAGCCTAATGAGCCCAAACAAGGTAATTCATCCAACATTACAAAGTTATTTTCCTTAAATTTCCCTGAATGCAAAAAAACCCTGATGATTATCTTCTTGAATTTTCCACAGATGTGTCATCCTATCCAGATGATGACATGCCAATTCAAAGCAAAGGAGGCTATCAGTTGGATTTTGACAACCTTGAAGCAATCGATCCATTTCAGGGGTCTAATAAGATGGTCCTCTCTCCTGCAAGGCCTGCTGTTGAATACCCTCCTACAGAGTCTGAACCCACAAAGCCAGAGAATATCTTGGAGAAGCCCACCAAAATAGAATCTGCACTAGACGAGACACTTCCATTCACCCCGTCTGTGGAAAACTCACTGGTTGACATGTCCGCCAACATCAGCTCAACAGAGAGCAGTGTGGTCACAGTGGTGAAGGGCCCAGAGGTCGAGGAACAAGATTCATGGACTGCCACCCCCAATGAAAAACAACCTGCTGATATGTCTCCAAATGGCGATCAAGACAAAGTGTCAGGCAGTTTTGTGGAAGATGCTCCACTGCCAGCAAAAGGTGCTTACAACTTGGATTTTGACAACCTCGATGCAATCAATCCTTTCCAAACAGGTGGCTCTAAAATTCAGAATTCCCCTGTCGTTGGGAAAAGGGTGCCAGACATTACACCACCTGTCGAGGAGACACAGGCAAAGGAAAATAAACCCACAAATGTTGTTGACATACCTGAGGTGCCTGTTCAGCCTGAGATGAAACCCGTAGCTGCAGTGGCTCCAATCTCAGCCAGTGCTGCTGAAACTTCAGCTGCTGAATCCAAGTCCCAGCCAGCTGATGCCCCAACCAAGGAGGGACCAGTCAAACTTGAGTTCAACTTCGATGATGGCAGTGAGGTCAAACAGAAACCGCCACCCAAGAAATTTGGCAAGAGGCCACCTGGTTCAAAACCTAAAGAGGGAAAGCCGCCATGTGACGTCAAACCACCAAAAGCAACTCCCGTGCAGCCTGATGCCAGTGATGTCACAGATGTTCCAGTTCCCAAAGGGTCTTACTCAATTGATTTTGACAAATTTGACGACCCAGACTTCAATCCTTTTGGCACAAAAGCAAGCTTGAACAACTCTCCAACGAGTAGCAAGAAATCCGGCCCAGTGCTCACGGAAACTTCGATTCCAGAGCAGCTGGACAAGCCTGTGGAAAAGGAAGTTGTGTCATCAGCGTGGTATGTTTACCTTTTTATCTGAGCGTATCAAGCATTTATTTGCATTCAACATTTCACTTGCCAGCAGCATTTCATTTCACATTACGTTTGTATTCTTCTGCCCTCTGTAGTGCTGAAGAGAGTGTCCCAGCTGCAGAACCCAAACCTGCAGTAAGTACTGCAGTGTGGTACAATCCTAATCCATTTTTTCATTTCAAGGAGCAGTATGTGAGATTGAGGGGGATTTAGTGGCATGTAGCAGTGAGGACTGCAGATTGCAAACCATGCGAAACTTTTCCTGGTTAGAATTCCTTCAGTGTTTATTGTTCAGAAGGTTTTGACCGGGTGCTGAATTATCCGCAGAGCTCTCTACCTCTCCAAAACAAACCGACCAGGTGATTAAAACCTGTGATAACACTGAAGAAAGTAGTTTCATGTTAGATGCAGTCTAACAGTGGATGCTGTTTGGCCTGTTGGGGACGGGATGCTAGCCCAGCACCTGCTAATGTGTGCTCACCTTGTGATTAAACTAAAGAAAACACGCTTATTATATTATGTTCCGTTTCTGCCAATATATCCCCCAAAATCCCACACCCTGGATTTTTAACTTTCCCTCAGTTGCATCTTTTTCACACAAAATGTTTTTTGCTATTGTGGAATGACAGAATGCTGAAGACAAAGCTGCCACTGACAGTGATAAGGGATTACAGCCTGAATCTGTACAACCCGTGGAGAGTCTCCCTGAGCAGAAGTCACAGACGGCCATGCCAGAATTCAATGATGAGTTTGTTCCTGGAACTATCTGTAAGTAAATGTGTTTTGTTGAGTTTCCACAAGGATCTCTGAATGTTTCTGTCCCCTTAACCTGGAGTTTAAAAAAAAAAAAAAAAAAAAAAAACCGTTAAATGTGATTGCAAAAAAGTTGAATCACTTTCCTATTAAAGAAACGCTTCATTTTATACAGCAGAAGTGTATTTTCTGTGAGGCAACATGAACTAGAAAGGTCATTCTGACATTATTCTGTTTCCTTTATTCTAGTCATGGCCAATGACTTTGATGGACAAATCGATTACCTTGAGCAGTTTGGCTCCAGCAGTGTAAGTATGTCATGTATGTTAAACAGTGACATTCCTCTGATTGTCAGTGCATGACCTAAATGTATGTAAATGTTGAATTTTTTGACAACAGTTCAAGGAGTCTGCATTGAGGAAACAATCCTTGTACCTCAAATTTGACCCCCTCCTGAGAGAGAGCCCCAAGAAGCCTGCAGGCCCGGCTGCTCAGGCCCCTGCCCCTCGCCCCACTGCCTTTGTGTCACGGTATGACGTACCTCTGTTTCCACTCGCGCTGATTGCTGCTGTCACTGGACGTTAGAGCCGAATTTGTTTCGCTTTTCGGACATCCTGTTCAACATAATGAGGTTTGTCTGAAATGTAACCACCCCGACCACTTCACAAGTGAGTTTCTTTTCTCCCCAACTCAGGCTTGAAAGTCCACAGATGGCAGCAAAGGCTGCAAATGGACCACAAAAGGATGACTTCAAACTGTTTGATGATGCCACAGCATCAGTAAGTCACTCTGGAAATGCCTCCGTTAACTGTGCCTGCAAACTTTTATTAAGACTAAGTGGAAGTTTTGGAAATGACATTCAGTGAGCCTCCTAACTTGATTTATTTACACTGGAACTGTCATCTAGGCTTCTCCAATCCTCGCGGACCTTGTCCCTCCTTTCCCCCAGCCAGTAAACACAGAAGATGCCATCATTGAAGTGCTGAAGTACAGTCAGAAAGACATGGACGCAGCCATCGCCAGGGTCCAGGCAGAAGTACGTCTTGCTCAATGTTTTCTGACTTGACAAATAACAGCAGTTGAAGTTTTCCATTTGAAGTCACTTTGTTTGAGTCCATGTGAATACAAAACAGCCACACCAGACCTTGTTGATAGCGTGGGTTTTGTGGTTTTCCAAACAATCCCTGGAGCAGTAATCTGGGTTCAACCACAGCAGTGACGGTGCATTCTGGATTAAACACAAGCATCTAATATCAAAGAAATGTGTTTAACAGGCAAATGTCAAAGATTGTTCAGTTTATAGGGTTGTCAGTGTCAGCTGGATTGGTTATTTAGAACTTTCTTGCCTCATTTACTGAGATCAATGCTCCTTTTACAAGTGGGGAAATCATTTTGAAACACGAGGACCACTTTAGACACAGTATTCAGGTCAGTAGCAATTGTGAGCATTAGAAATGTCACTGATAGTTTTTAACTCCTCAAAGTCCATTTTTAAAGCTAATTTGTGATGAATCAAGCTCCTAAATATATTTAGTTTTTATAAATGGTCGTTGAGTACACATATGACATTGTAAAGCAAATTCACAGTTTTACATGAAATGAAAATAAAAAGTCGCCCCGATTTAAAACCCTTTTTAGGTTGGAAAATGTCCTTACAATAAACTAAAAGCTTAAATTGGGTATTTTCTCAAACAGGGAAAGGAAACAGAGGAGCAATGGAGTGCAAAGTATAAAAAGTTACTTGACGATGGTCAAGAAATGAGGTAAGCTGTTCTTGGTTTGTTTTCCTTTTGTCATCTAATGCAGTTTTATCAATGTTTCAAGATATTTGACAACCCTTCTTTTGCCCCCACAGGAAAATTATTGCAGAATTTGAGCTCATGATTGCAAAAATGATGGGTAAGTTCATACAAATTGTGACTCTCGCTTGGCATTGCATTTCCCTATATTGCGCTATTATCTTGCGATTTTGGTAGCTTTCTCTTGGATGCATATTGCTTACTGTCTGACACTTTTTCCCAACCCTAGCAGTGCACTATGCCATGTTCAGAAGGTCTCGAACATAGCTAAATAAGAAGAAAATATGGGCAGAGGGCAGTCTCTGAAGATAAATAAACTGCCAAACACTTCTAGTGGGTCCTTAGTGATGATTCTGAGGGATTAATTCTGTACGAGTCTACAGTTTTTCAGGAAAATCCTGCATTGTAAACATGTTCAAGGATTTTCGATGGCGTACTTACAAAAGCTTTTTAATTTTCTTGTATTTAGCTGATCAAGAGAAGGAGAGGGAGGTGGCCCAGACAAAGCTCACTGAGGCTCTGCTAGAGAAGGAGCAAGTGTCCAGTGACCTCAACACCATGGAGAGATCTTTCTCCGACCTTTTCAAGAGACTGGAGAAGTACAAGGATGTGGTTGAGGGCTACAAAAAGGTTAGAAATCATGATCACTTGTCCTGTTATAAACCATGAATACGTGACATATTTTTAGGTTTAACAAAAGCCGTGGCAGCTTGATTGATAAATTGTTTTCTGTGCTCTTTCCCCCAGAATGAAGAGACTCTGAAAGCTTGTGCTCAGGACTATCTGGTGAGGATCAAAAAGGAGGAGCAGCGTTACCAGACCCTGAAAGCCCACGCTGAGGAGAAAATTGCCCAGTAAGAAACCTGACTCCTCTGTGTTAATTGTGTAAATTGCAAGAGGTATAGTGTCTGACTGGCATGTGTTGTTCATCTGCAGTGCAAATGCAGAGATTGCAGATGTGCGGTCCAAGAACAAATCTGAGGTATCTGCGCTTCAAGCCCAGTTGAAGCGGGAGCAGCTGAAGGTACAGTCACTGGAGAAGAGCCTGGATCAGAAGGTCAGTGAAGATGTAAAGTAGATGATGTGTGTGTATACAGAGGTCTTGGAAGCAAGATATACATGTTTTCTTAATTTCCCTTTGTTTTTTTTACACAGGAAAAGGAGGTTGAAGAGCTCACCAAGCTTTGTGATGAACTGATCACCAATGTGCAGAAGGGTTGAGCTCTTTTGTAAATACTGTATATTTTTCTTCTGTTTCTTCTTTGTTGGCGTCCTGATCATTTTCTTGTGCAGTTTGTTGTTCGTCTTTGTTAATGTTCTTCTGGTACTGTAAAAAAAAGTTAATAAAGATGATTTACAAGTTTCAGTGACTCTCAGTGTTGTCTTTTTAATTTTTTGGCATGATTACAAACCACTAGGGGGCAGCAATTGCCTTTAATGGTTTGTATCCTGTCATCTGGGTTTTGGATTACAGTCCTTACTTATGGATATTGAAGTAAATGGCTATTTGAAAGCTACAAAAAAAGTTTTGTTCTATGTAGACTTTCTACTTTAAACACACAAAGCTATTCAATGTAGTTGCCCCTCATCTGTCTGGAGCCAAAGCTCATCCCCGTCCTGTAATGCTTACAACAAAACAAGAGCCCACCTGATACAATGCTCCCCTTCTTTCCTGAGCAATCACAGGGTCCTGTCACATCACTCCCAGAGGCAGGACAATGCACTTCCTAAATGGTGAAAGGAAATCCTACCTAGATTGGAGTTGAATGAGGTGGTAGTGCGGACCGGTGGAGGGGGGATAGAGAGGGTTGAGTCACTTAAATGGGAAAAGATGCTGGTCACTCGGTGTAGTCTTGCAGGGGCCATCACTCATCTAAAAAGGACTGTGTGAGAGACTGCTCTTGTGTCTGTATGGTATCTATTCAGTCATTCATCCCAGCAACTTCTGTCCCTCTGCTGGCTGCCCTCTGTGTCACCCGCAGCAGACACTTCAGCTCGCTCAAAGGAAGAAAGCTGACCTGTCTGTACCCAGCCCGCATGTTTTAGGACAGGTAACCGCCACAGAACGCCTTGGTTAAAGGAGCACTTCACCCACAAAATGATCATATGTATATCAATTACTCTGTTAGACTGAATTCAGGAGGAAAAGGTTTTCTCGCATGCCTGCGGTGACTGAAGAATCCAAAAATGGAGAAAATTCTTGCTGAATTGGGATAAGGGGGGTCCCTCGTTTAACAGCAGCAAAACTATATTACATGGGTGTGTTTTAATTCTGCACCATGAAATGCACATGCAGAGTCCAAACTGAAGGGAGCTCAGAGAAGAGCCACTGCTCTTTCATATTGAAAGGGGCCAGTTGAGGCAGTTCGGGCATCTGGTCAGGATGCCCCCTTAGGCGCCTCCTGACGGAGGCTTTCCAGGCACCTGCAACCGGTAGTAGACCTGGAACACACTGGAGGGATTATATGGACTGTTTCAAACATAACTATATAAACATGTTAAATGGGTCCGAGTGTATTTCCTGTTGGGATGTTGGTTAATGCAGGTGCTGACAGGAAGTAAGCAGGGGCCAAAGCAGTTGCCGTAACAACACAATAGCAATGAAGTGGTCTCTATTTCATCTGGCCTCGGAGCAAGTTTGCACTTTCTAAGGTATGGCCCACCCTACTCTCCCTCTGGTTGGCTATTACCTGTTGTCTTCTTTGGTTGGATTGGTTAGGTTCAGGCAAGAGAAGTGAGAATGGTTAGGTTTAGGGTAAGAATGTCAGTGTAAGTCAATCAGAGGCAGAGTGGGCAGGTGGTTCTCTCACTATCCCAGGAATCACCAGACACCAGAAGACTTGATATGACCTGCCAGATGTTTTTAGTAAAAAAAAAAAAAAATCTTTAATTTATTTTTTCATAATCAGCATGGCAGGCAAAGTGACACATTGAGCATTAAGTCCGTTTGGCGCAAGTCAGGTGAGAAACAAATGGAGAGGCAGAGACAGTGGCAAACTGCCAAAAGGCATTTCAATTGAGGGAACTTGGGATCCTAGCAACATTTTGCATCTTAACAATACAAAACAATACAACAGGTGTTTGCTTTTGGCCCATGGCCCACTAGTAAGCTTCAGTTTTGGCCCTCCAAGGGAAAAAGTTTGGGCACCTCTGTCCTAGGTGGTAAACTTTGGGGACATCTGGGACACTTGGCTCAGCCTGCTGCCCGCCTGCAGCTTGGTCCTGGATAAGCGGATGAAAATGGATGGATGGATAGTTTTAGCGAAAATGCATGTGTTTGGGAAGTACTGAGGATATGACTGGATAAATAAGACTGAGTATCCTGCATGAGTTTTGAGAGTTTGCAAGCAGATGTTTTGGTATGTTTTTGCTGTTGTTAAACGCAGGCCCTTTTTACTTAGGTTTATCAAAAATTTTCTCTGTTCACTGTGGAGGCATGTGAGACAAAGTTTCCTTTACAAATTCTAGTTAAAGGTCTAGTGTGTAGGATTGAATGTCATCTAGTGGTAAATTTTGCAGACTGCAATCAACTGAAACTTCTTCCGTGTGTCAAGCGTGTGGGAGAAATGCAATAGCCAACATGAAAACGAGAAAAAATATGGAAAAGGACCTGCTCCGTATATAGATAACAATGGCTCACTCTAAGGAAACAAAAACATTCTTATTTTTGGGTGATTATACACTAATGAAAACACAGTTATTAATAATATATGCCATTTCTGCCAATATATCCCCCTAAATCCTACACACTGGTAATTATGTGTGTGAAGAATTCCTTTAACAAGAGCGGACAGCAACCTTTAAAGAACATAAATGTGTTGAACAAATACATTAATCTTCCTGAGGAATGTGACAAATTCATTTCAGGTCATTTAATCAAACTACCAAACCATCAAACTTTAGATGGTTCAGTTTTTGAGCTTTGAACAGAGTATAACATCATACAAGACTGTCAAATATAACCAATTACATACAGAAATACCTAAATATTGGCATGAACTAAATGTGATTAAACTGGGCGACAAAGTACTCAAAATGTACTATACACAACAACAACAGTATATTTTAATAACATTACATAGATATGTAAAACGCCTTACTCTGAAAAATAAACTTTTGATACATTTTTTTAGCAAAATAAATTAAATATTCATGACTCATTTTGATTATAAATGACTACAGCTTCATACACTGTGGTTGGTTACGGTGGCATCCTCTGCTGGTTTATTTCAACATGCTACTAACTGATGATGGGAACCTACAGAAAATAGTTGAAATAATAATGAAGACCAATTCAGTTAACATGGAAACACGATTCGTCCATCCCTTGCAGTCTCAGGCAAGGTTTGCATGCCATAAAAAGGCTGTAAAAACGTCTACTCTATCACTTTTTTTTTTTTTTTTTACCAGAGAGCAACAGTGAGGGATGGAGAAAGGTAATATAAAGGATAGTGGTCAGCATTCCAAACATAATGCATCTTTAACAAACAAAAGGACTACCTGAGTAGGGCACAAAAACCAGCCCCTTTTGTAAATCTTGAGTACAATTTTCATCTTCATTACCAGGCAGAACGGACAGAGCCTCTGCGTTCCAACAGCTGAATACGTGAAAGGGAGAACCTAACCTCCATTTTCAGCTACATCTCAAGTAGGAAAATGCAAAAATCAGCTGGTGAGGAAGACCTTTCAGCTGGCCTGAATAGCTGCGATTCAACTCACACGCAAAAAAAATGTCCTTGTCCTTTTTGTCTTAAGTGCATAACAAGGATTACTGGATTTTAGTGGTGTGAGAATCTGACAGGTAAAAAAATAAGCACCAAATATGGAAGTTTGGATGTGATCACTGGCCACCACTTTTTTCCCATATGCACACTCTCCCAACCATCTCCATTTATAAGAAGAGTCTATAATGCCAGGTGAATGTTGATCAGGAGCTGCTGTTCAGTCCACAACTCTTTGTCCCTCTGAGATACTGGAGCAGTTAGTGGGGGATATTTGGCACTAGAGGCTAACACTGAAAATGAATGTGTTGATGCTGATGTACTTTCCCGTCCACATGGGAGTGAGTGTGCGTGTGAATGTCAGTGTAGATTTTGGGGTAGATTTTAGGGGGGATTGTTGGTCCTCCCTGGGAGAGGAGGAGCTGCTGCTGTGCGAGGTACTCCTCATAGTTCATGGAGCTCATGCAGTCTTTCTCTGGGCTGGAGGAGCTGGAGGACGGAGCCACGCAACCCCTGTCTCGCTCTCGATACGGCAGCCTGTGGGAGCTCTGCAGTACCTGTGCAGCCGCAGCTGGAGCGCTGGGAGGGGGACAGTGCTTTCTGCTCTGGCAGAACCACAGCAGCACTGTGCCAAAGATGAACACTATTCCAGCAGGGATGCCAATGATGACAGGCCAGGGGAGGGAGCTGGAGGCTGGTGAGAACATGGGCGTGATGGGAGGCTTTGTGTCTGCAAGAGAAGAGGGGCCAGAATAAAATCAAAACAGGTTTCAAACTCTTGAATGTTGCCAAGAATTTGTTTACAGCTCAGGTGAAGTGCCTAAGGCCTGAAACAAATGATCGTTTTCACTATCAATTAATCTGTTGATTATTTTCTTTCGGTTCAGCGTTCAGCCATTAAAATGTCTGAACAACATTCCAAAACCCAAAGATGTTTAAATCCTTTCATCTTTGGACGGAGACGGGTTTTCGATTTCATTCTCATCATATACGACCATCTGTTATCACCACCTGTTCCATACTTTGGTCATGTGACGACTGAGGAACACTGGGTTTTTCTCATTTGTCTGTTTTGTGCCCCCTTGACTCCTCTCTCCTCCTGCCTGCGACCCAAAGATCAATCTCAGCATGCCGTCTCGAAGGATGTCTCAATTCCTACGAAGGCATCTTGAGGAAAGAGGCGTGAGGATGCACAGGCACCCATGACGTATAAAAGAGACGTGACACACAGCCGACTACGCAGCTATGCCACACGTCATATTTAATTGACTTTGCTTTAAAATGATGAAGCACAAATCTCTCATTCTGATAAATGCCTGTTTCCCCAACTCCTCTCTCCTTGTGTCTCTTCCTTGCCTCCTCTGCTCACATCTCAGGTGGGGGGGGGGGGGACAAAGGTATCAGGAGAAGAGGCAGGAAAGGAACAGAGTGTGTACAAACTGGGAAATGCCACTGAAAGCTCTGCAATGAGCGAGTAAGTGACCTTTGAGTACATTTTTTGGCCAAGTTAAATTAGTTTGATTTAGATTTTATTTTTCTTTAAGAAAAAAACAGCATTTGTTTCCATCAGTCTACACTCAATAACCCAGGTCTACAGAGAGTTCTTTGGCCTGACATGCAGTGTGAATTGTGGGACCTTATATACACAGGTGTGCACCTTTCTAAACGACGTCCAATCAATTAAATCTGCCACAGTTGGACTCCAATCAGTTCTACACACATCTCAAGGATGATTTAAGCAAACAGGATGCACCTGACCACAACTTAGAGTGCCAGAGGAGCAAAGGATATGAATACTTGTGTCAATGAGAGAATTTAGATTTAGATTTTTTTTTTTTTAAATTTGCAAAAGTATTGTAAGTTTTCACTTCATCAGGATGGGTTATTGAGTGTAGACTGATGGGCAAAAATGGCAATTTTCTCCATTTTAAATTAAATCAACAACATAAAGTGTTCAAAAAGTGAATATTTTCTAAAGCCACTGGGTCTCATTCATGAAACGTGAGCAGAACAACTGAGTAAACTGTTTGCAGAAGGAAATTATTTCAGCATTCATCAATATGTCAGTAGCTCCAATCCTTTGTAGGTACTAACAAAATCAGCACCTGCTTCTGACTGCTCGTGGTGCTTGTGTAAGTAAGGACTACACATAAATATTACTTGTCATTATTAGAAATTACAGTTTAATTCATGATGTTATATTAATACATTTGGCTAAATTAGTTGACACGTGCACCCCGTGCTCCTCTTCTCCTCCTCTGCCCTTTTTTACGCACTGTAGCCCCAAACTGCATGTCATTTTTGTTTAATTTAATTATCACAGACATGACCTGGGAGACGTCAACATTATTTCACATTGAGTTTTGGTTTTAAAAGACTTGTGGATGTAGGAAAGCAATTCAGTGTCTGTCTCCGCTCACACCAGGCAGTTGGCAAACTGAAATCTGCCAGAGAGGTGGAGGGAGACAGTGTGGTTTCACACCAGACTATTTGTTGTTAAACTTAGTGGCGGGTTATTGCCTACATTAGACTGTCTGTATTAAGATGTTTTAATAGTGGTTTGATTTCACAACAGAGACAAAGAATGCTGAGGCTTCGGGCAAACACTACCGTTACCTGGCTGTCCATGACGGCAGGTGCAGAAGACGTGACCTCTGCAGGGCACTTTGATTTGCATGTGGCTGACACAGGGGAAGCAAGCAGTGCGCTCATCTGTAGCAGAGAGCCGTGATTGGTAAGAACCTCCTGTGTTCTCGTGGTTTTTTTTTTGTATAAACTTATGCAGATTTTTTGCGTCAAGTTTTATATCAAACCATTTTTCGTTGGAGTTAACGGCACCCGTTACCTCCTTTGAGCTCTATGATTTACCTGTCCCTGTCACATCACTACTAACAGAAGAAAATAAAATTTAGATAACTTCAATCTCAGTGTTGGAAAAGTTTGTTTTTCTCTCTCTTTCTTTGTTTTGCTCCATGTTCACAGGCCGACAGGATGTACCTCAACCTCCATATATGGTGCTCACTGGCTATTCATGGGCGGGGATGTATGCTAATTGCTGACTAGCAGGAGCGCGCTGTCAGTTTATGATTGATTGGCATTCATGAACATACACACGTACCCACAATCAAATCCAAGTTTCTTGCAGGGTTCATGAATCTGGTGTAGGTTTTTATGTGCAGATCTGCTCACAGATTTACTAACATATCATGAATGAGACCCACTGTATGTAGTCACGCTCTTATTTCACTTTGACAGATTCCTCTGATGTTGCTGTGTTATGTGCACCAATGCAAATTCCTAAAAATAAACAACCACATAAAATATACAAACTGATATCAAAGATCATTTGTTGCACTGCAGTATGTTTGTCAGTGCTACACTACAAACAGACATTCCCCAGTCCTCACCTGGCAGCACAGTGAGGAAGGCGCTGCGGAAGCTGTAGCCCATGGTGTTGGCGCCTAAGCAGATGTACATGCCAGCGTCCTCCTCCTTGGCACGGGTAATGAGCAGCTTGTTGAGGTAGGAGCCGTCGGGTCGTGACCACACCTCCCCCGTGGGCAGCACCACGAATCGGTGGTCTCCCACCTCGATGGTGGAGTTGTAGCGGCTTTCCTCGTTAGACTCCACACGTTTGAGCCACTGAATGACCGGCTTAACGTCACTCCTCACTTTGCACTGGAACGACGTGGTGCCTCCGTAGTCCACCGTTGTGTTGACCGGGTGAGTGCCAGTCAAAATAGGCTTGGAGTTTGTCCTCTCTGCACAGACACACAGTGAGAAACTGTCAGGACACACACACAGACCTTCTTTTGACATGACAGCCCTTCTGCGGATAGAAGAGGTCTTAGTTGTCCATACCGTTATTAGCCTCCGGCTTAGAACTTATAATTGACAGAGAGGTACGAATACCACATGTAACACAAGAAGTATGTGTGATTAGTTTCCTCTCTTTCTTTGCTCCTGGTTGTACAGCACACATTTCTCATGGGAAGGGGGGGGGGTCTGGCAGACAGCTGGGCTTTAATCAGCTCCAGATTGGTTGGAGGGTCTTTGAGTTGAACAGTCTCCCTCTCCCCCCTGTGCAAACACCAGGGCACAAGCCCTCAGTCTCAGGCCTGCTTCCTCAATGTGCTTCTCATATACATGATTACACAAGCACATTCATCCATGCAGCAAGGATATGAATACGACCTGCTGATCGCAATCAGACGTCAGGAGTAGGTAGATCAGAAAGAAGATTTTTTTTAAAGGTTACAGTTCTTCCTCAGGCAAAATCAGACCCACAATTACAAACATTACACTATTTTAATTTCCCGGAGCAATGTATAAAAGATGACAAAAATGATCCACACAAACCGCAGCAATCATTTCAATTAATCACCTCATGTTTTAGCATTAATATTTCCAGGTGAATATGTTTGGTATGTGTACAGCTCAGCCTCTCTGTGGGATACTCACGTATGACCTCAACTTTATACGTGGCGTTGATTTCCCCAGCCCGATTAGAGACCCTGCAGGTGTATCTGCCGCTGTGCTCCGGCGTAAGGTTCTTCAGACTTAGAGTCCACTTTTTCTGACGTCCCTCACCGACCTCCTGCTCCGTCAGTGGTCTGTCGTCCTTTAGCCATACAATGTCCGGTCGAGGATTTCCACTGGCTGTGCATTTGAGCCGCACTGAGCTGCCAACAGGGCGAGCTATCACCCGTTTTCTCATCTTAGCAGGCTGGGTGAAGCGGGGACGTACTTTATGGGACAGAAGAAAAAAACATTTAGTTACTTCACATGTGTCAGCAGACACGTGTCTTAAGCTGATGGAGGAAAAATACATCCAAATATCTGAAAGCACAGCAGCATGGTTTGCAAAATGTTTCAATGTGATTTGCAGTAAATAGGATGAACCACTGGTATGGTCTGGTTAGTTAACCACAGCACCATTAATTGTATTCCAACAGAGCTCTTACCAAGTTTTTCTGACAAGCCATCAGTGCCCAGCTCAGACTCTGCTCCATCAGCCGCCGCGGGTCCAGCTTTATCAGACCCTGAGTCATCTGTTCACACAGCAGGACAACAGTTAGTCAACAGATGAGCGCTTAACGAAAAAGCCAGGTGTTCTTTTGCGGTTAAGATAAAGGAAATCTTACAGCACATAATTGTGTGTATGTATTACGCATGATACTAATCAGTCATAAATCATCAACCACATGCTTTTTACATCACTGTAAATGCATTTTTCTGTTTGTATGGCAATATTACGGGAATACTTTACCTCACAAATGATCATTTGTGTATCAGTTACTCACCCTGTGTTACATTCAACTCAGTTTTCAATCCAAGTTTTTTTCCAGCATGCCTCCGGGGAGCGAAACATCCAAAAACAGAGAATTCTTGATGAATGGAAGTAAAGGGGGTTGTGATTAACAACAGTAAAACTGTATCAAAACATCCATCCACAATGAACTCTCACACAACTCGTGCAGTATTCAAGTAATCCAAGTCTCATTTATCCAGTCACATGCTCAGTGCTGCCTAAAAATATGCATTTTTGCTAAAACCTTACTATTAAAAACAATCCACATAAACAGCCTCACGCATAGACGAGTAGAGTGCCTTCACTGTTTACACAGAAGTGTTTAAAATACAAAGGTTTTAGCGAAAATGCATGTGTTTGGGAAGTCTTGAATGGTAAGCTTAGTACAAATGGATAAATGAGACTTGGATTATACTGTCTGAGTTGTGTGAGAGTTTGTAAATGGATGTTTTGATATCATTTTGCTGTTTTTGGATTCTTTGTTCACCGTGGAGTCATGTGTGAAAAAACTGTTTTCTTCTCAAATTAACACGGGGTGAGTAATTGACACACAAACAATCATCAATATTCCTATAAGACAGTGTACACTATGGTACTGTACGTATAAACCCTGCATTCCTTTTCCATCAGAATCCCGTTCTTAATTTTTCACAGTGTCACCGTCACAGCTCTAATGGCAGCGACCCAACACCAGACAGGCCCAGCAAAGTGTTCTTGGCTCTATTTGAGTAGATTTAGCATTTATAGATAGGCTCCTCTGAGCGGGGTACATGCTCAGGTCAAACTCTGTAGCATTTGGAAGTAATATGATCAGTTTTCATAAGCCCAGTTCCAGGAGACAGCTGTGGAGTTTATGTCATTGGCTGACATCATGCAGCCGAGCTAAGACAGGGCTTAGAGAAAATATAATGAGTGAAACCTAATCGACGGTTTGTGATGCGTATCGACTTTTCGAGTTAAGCATTGATGAATTAACAGAGCAGATCAGATTCCTCGCCAGTATCTGCCACGCGGTGCGGGAAGAGACATTAAGCAGATGATTATTGAAGAAGTGCTGCTGTTAAGTGATTTAATATGGTGCTGCTGAGCTGTTACTTCACATTAGATATTGTGGTCTGTGTCTTCTTAGCATGGTACAAACTTACCAATCATAAGTCAAGGGAAATATAGACACAATATTACAGGTAAACTATGTTTAAATAAAAAAACAAAATGGAAAAACTACCAGCCAGTCCTGTACCTTTTGCACCTTTTTCTGATTTCAATTCAGCCTCAAGTTGGATTTTTAAGATGCAGTTTGGCACACTTGATTCCCTCTCAGGGTTTGATTGGGTCAGGTAAAGAGGCCAGATGTGACTTCTAACCCCCTCGTTCTGCCTCCCCCCGAGTCCCCCCGAAACCCTCACAGCTCTCTAGGGTTCTCTGGGTACAAACCCTCCTTTGTTTGTCCCCTGCAGCACCAAGCCCAGCCATGATGTCATGGCTATTTGAAGGGGTTTAACTGGCCAACTATAATAACCCATTCCTTTAAAAAACAGCCTCCACTGGAAGAAATATTTCTCTGTTGCTCACTTGGGCTCTCCACATTCCTCCCGGTTCCTGAACCTCCCAATCCAAACAGAACACGGTCCCACACTGCCGGGGTTTTCTTTTTGACTTTTTTTTTCCTGAATCTATTTCCTCTCTACTTTTAGGCGATTCTGGGGAACAATGGTGCCCTTTATATGTCTGTGCTGTTAAAGCTATCCCTTGCCACTATTGTCTTTACACAACATTGGCTCACTAGACGGCAGACGGGGCGAGGTAGACATCTCATGGCTGCCATATGATTGTTATTTTTGGAAGATTGAAAAATTAAATAATCAATAAATGAGGAGCAACTGAGAGGCCTCTAAATACATGAGAGGGCCACTTGTGTGTACTGGAGAGTCGGTAAAAGCTGCAAGTTATTATGGAATCAGTGATCAAACAAAAATCCTTACAGTTTATGTACTGCATGAAATCAAAGGTTCTTTATGCAAACGGAAATTCAATCACAAAAGTCATGATTCAAGTGCATGCTTACGCAAGTGAAAGGTATCAAATTGTTTAAATGCAATCAGCCTCCTTCCACACAACTTAAATCCATTCATGGTCTCGCTGCAGTGTTTAGGGTCTGACGCCATCCCCTCCCACTTCATTCACAAATCCAGCCACAGGAAACAGGTCACTACACACTCTCCCTGCTGGCCTCCTGTGCCAGCTGAATCACAGGAAAAGGCCTGATGATTTGAGGTCACAATGAGCTCCAGATGTTATTAGGGACATTGTAATGTCCAGGGAAAGTTATGCGCAGTGGCCTTGCATCACACTCTGGAAATCTCCAAACAGCTACCACATGTGATCAGTCACACACGGGGCAGTTTATCCAACAGTTGACCTGACAACGTCTCCAGAGAGGAGCGGAATGAAAAATGTGCTGCGAGAGCCAAAATCTCCATGTAGAAACATCGAGCCCCGCCAGCCCTGCATTAGCCCTGTAATATATTATCTGTGCAGACATAAACATTAAAATACAATCCTGTAAATGTTAATATGACAATCCCATGTTAATGCGAATATGAAGCCTGCTGCAGACTGAGCAGCTGAGGACGGAGGGGTTGCTGCATGCATCGCTTTGTCCTGGTGGGGGCTCTGGGAAGTGATGGGCCCAGTTGTCAAGAGACCACCCCAAACAGGGCCCAAACAGCCAGCTGGAGGGATTGAGGAGGCGCCATGTTGCACTGACTGACCAGATTCTTGGGATAGCTCAGGGGAGGACAGGCTGTCCGCTGGCAGATGGGAGGAGGGATATCTCTACAGCCGAAGTGGAACCCCCCTTCTCCTTACATCACCCTGCAAAACCCCTCACTCTTTCACTTCCAATCACACTCCATGTCTTTGCTGTCTCTTTATCTTACCGTCTTTCTTCTGCTTGGCTTCTCAGCTGGTTCCCAGGCGATGTTTAAAAAGTTACGCTCTCCACGTTGGGCCTGAACTTGAACCGCTGCCAGGATTTTCGCCGACCCTTCTCCTCTGACCAGCACTATAACCGACTGCAGTTGCCTCTCTCACTTTTTCACTGTGATCCACTAAAAATAATAAACTGATATGATGGATACTGTATGCGGAGCTATGCTGGGAGTTACACCTCATTTACAGTATTTCAAATAAATAATCTCTCTTTGATCTTTTGGAGCAACATAATAGGCCTCCCAGCAGGTCACTACAGTTAACTGCAGGCAACTAAATGCGAATGGCTAACAATTAGGTGATTCAACGTTAATGGAAAGTGTTGCTCATGATAACTGCAGACTATTTGGCTGTATTAAGCTGACTTCAATCCTGGAAGTATTTTGACAATGAGGCCCCCTAATCTTTGTGGCAAAAGGCACCCAGAATGCAATGCAGCTCTGATGGAACAATTATCTGTAAAAACAAACGCTGTGGTGGTGGCCTGCCAGTGCCTAATGGGATGATGGACAAGAGAGCAGAAAGAGGGGAGGGGGGTTGTTCTTGTGTCTAGAGTCGGTTTGTCACGCACTCACCAGCACCAGAGGACAACTAGGAAATGGAACAAACCAAATCAGGATTAAGAGTCCGGCCAGAAAGTCTCTAGGTAACTCCATAAAGGGCAAAAACATTGATAAAAATCTCACGGAAATATGCTTCCAAGAAAGACTTATGATTAAACTTCCAGTGGTATTTCTTCCACACGTAATCACCGAGTGGGAGCAGCGCATGCTGTCAGGTTGAACTGATCTCCCGGCAATCCTTGCCAGCTTCATCACATCAGTCTCAAACTGTCTCTACTGAAGTCTTCATTCTCACTCAGTCACACCGCAGCAGAAGCCAAACCAGACAAATTATCTGTCACATTAACACACCGCAGGGAAAATTGTTATCTATCACCGAGATTAATTGGCTGATTGTGTGTGTCTCCCGTATGTGTGTGTGAGCGTAGGTGGCTTTAATTTATCAAAATCATTATCGGATATCTTCCAGCTTTAAATCAATATTACATCCAAAAGCAAATTCCATGTGCATGTACAGTATTATTATTTTAAACTAGAATTACCGCCTTGTGGTTGTATGCCTCCGCGCATTAGTCAAGTTGCACTTAGAGTTTAAATCCATGTCTGTGAAAACATGGACACTTCACACATATCTTCAGCCCGGCAGTACAAAATATCTATGCAGTCCAGACAGTTTCAAGGTGGACATCCAAGATTAGTGTAACCAATTCAGTATCTGAGCAAATGTAACCTCTTCCTGAGTTATGACGTTGAAAAATGACCAGAAAAGTGTTTTTGCAAAACATTATAATGTCATAATTAGAGTATAAATTCTTGAGTTTTGGCCCAAAACATGTTTGTGAGGTCACAGTGACCTTTGACCACCAAAATCTAATCAGTTCATCCCTGAGTCCAAGTGAACAGTTCCCTCAAGACATTCTTGAGATATGTTCAGAAGAATGCGACGAATGGACAGCCCGACAACATAATGCCTCAGGCCACAGCTATCGCCGGCGCGGAGGCATAAAAATAAGCTGTCTCATATGTTTGCATAGCTCAGTGGTCGGGGAAACTTTTGCAGACCCTTTTTCCCTTATTTGTATTTGCTTGTGTTGATGCAAGCTCTTCTCAGCTTACAAAGACCTCTCACAATGTCACAGAGGAAGACTTGTTTTTATTCCTCCGGTTTATAAATTACAATCATTAGACAGAGAGTTTTGGCACTTTTCTCTGAACCATTTTTTTCAGAATCTTTCCAGCTGACACTTTCTTAGGTATTATTCAGTCTCTATTAAAGTTGAGTCAAAGGCAAATAACCTATTTGGATGCAGCATTTTTTTCATTTTCAGCTACAGGTCAACAGAAGTACAGCAGAAATAAGGTCTTCATTTCTGAGCAGGCCAAACTGTTGCTTATTCAATGGGACTCCCTAAAAACTTGGTATCTCACCTGGATGGGCGTGGTTTTGTAGGACATAGCAGCAGGGCTTTATTTTGCATGACATAGCAAATCCATTATCATTTTAGTTTGATGAAAATTAGGAGTTGGAACAAGTGGCAAAGTATGGGCTACTTTTACTTCTAAAGCTTAGAATATTAGGCAGATTAGACGAAATATAAGATCAATTTATTTCAATTTGAAAATTTAGCAGCAGTCACATAAAAGTCATTTGAAAATCTGCAGGGAAGTCTAGTGGCAGTTGCAGCCGTGCAAGCAGTTTAAGAAGCAAAAATCGACAGTAAGTGTTTCTTTGTAAATCAATGATAAAAACAAAAATCCCTTTTTGTTATAACTAGCAGTGAGGTCTCCTGTGGGTTTAATTTTGCAATTAAGGCAAGGGTAAGGTTAATAAATGAGGTTGGTTAGCTGCACTAAATAGTGGGAGAAGACTGCAGGAATGAGAGGCAAACCATTTAAAAAAATCAAGATTTCTTCCTAAATTAAGTGCTGGTTGGTAGATCAGATACATGTTGAATTTTACTCTGGCTCATGTTCACGCCACAACTCCACCAGTTCCTCCTCCTTTTCCATAGTGCAAGAGAGCCAAGACTTGTTTACACTCTTGAGCAACCTAAAGTCCCATTCATTTTTACTGGCAGCCTGGTTTACTGCTTCTTGTTTGGTGCAGGAGAGAGTGCATTGATTGGCTGTTGACATGTTCACCTCACCGAACTTTATTATTTGCACGAGACAAGACTAAAAACTTACAATAATATTCATATAACAATCGTATTTGATTTTATCTGATCTACTTCAAGTTGTGACAGCTTGGACTCACCACCCTACGATCAAGATCACTTGAGCACGCCATAATTCTAACAAAAATTTTGTGAATTTATGCCGACATTGGAAGTTTGTCTGTGACAGTGAAACTGCTTGAAAAGTCGTTCAGTGTAACAACACATCTGGCAGGTAGCAAATCACGAGATGCACCCAACTGCACTTTTTGTTGAAGACTGCCCTGACCAGACAGAGCGCTTTGTGCAGCTCGCTACGTCTTTTTTTTTATTGTTGCAAGGCAACCACCAAATCACATGTCCTTAGTTTAACTGCTATTTTGCTGTGAGGTAAACTCACGGTTAAAATCTGCATTAAAATGGGCAGGTGGAGGGCACTCCGGGGCTGGACACAGGGAAACAGAAACCGTGTGGGTACACGGGACCTTTAGATGAGAAATCACATGGAGTACCACCACCTGATCCAGAAACTTCGCCTGGATGATAGTTGGTTCTTATTTTAGGATGAGCTGGGGGCAGTTTGACAATCTGCTGGCAATTGTAAGGCCTAAATTGCAGTTGGTAAAACATTAGAAAGTAATTAAGGTGACAATTTGTTCAGATATATCTCTAGCTTGCCTAGTGGGCGATGTTGAACGCAAGCGAACATTAACTTCACACAAACCATGAACTCTACAACTCATTGTCATCACCAGCACAAAGGGCCCACCTCTCAATTCTTCCATTTGGACATGGGAAAAAAACACCACTGATGTCAGGCGCTTTTTACACTCTGGGCTGAAGTTTTTACACCTTGAGAGGCATTCAGGGTGCCAACTGCTTCTGCAACCATGGGGCATAGAGGGGAAAAACACAAGCAAGGCAAAAGCAGTGAGTAAAACGCCTCAGTCTCATTAAGACCATTACAAAAGCCACCCCAGGCTTCTAAAATGTGCTCTCCTAAGACTAGCGTAAAGAGACACCATGTAGAAACCCTTTTTTAAAATCAATTAAAACTGAAATGCCAAAAAGGAAAAAAACTATCTACAGATGTATTTGTCTGCTTTTTTGTCTGTATTCACCGCCAACTTGATAGAATCTACATTTATTTTTAGCAGTGGAAAAAACATTATATAGACCTTCTCCATCATATCAGTGCACCAAGGATTGCGACAGTCTCCAATCAACAGAGCCTTGACAGGGCCAGAGCCTTGTTATTCATCACATGATTGATTCTGAGTGCATTCCACAAAGATGTGTTTAGTGAATGTAAGAATTCAGAATGCAGACAGAGACATAGCCACGTCTGACTTTGATACTATATGGCACTACTGTAGTATGAACCTTGACATTATAGCTGGCTCCATGCCGCCATCTCCAACCTCTCATTTTAGCACAATCAGCAGACACCCTCTCTTTGAACTCACAGGCAACTTCACATTGAGGGGGACCCTAAAATAAACTTTGGTCCAGACTATTCCCATGCTTTAATGCAAAAATCACCGCTTTCTGAAGTTCTCTGTGTTTTCCACATCTGCCTGATTATGGCTCTTCTTCTGAAGCCTGGCTGTCACAAGACCAGGCTGCAGCTCCTCCTGCGAGAGCGAGAGAGAAAGAGCACAGACTCTGGCCCTAATTAGGCATCTTAGAGTAATTAGACTAAACACAGCCTTCACGCTCCACTCCGCTCATTCATCATGCTCTGCTCTAGCGCAGAGGAAATGCACTGTATGCACATGCACAAACGAGTAACACACTGGGTCAAACTGTGGCTTAATCCTCCAGGCCCCATTCACGAGCTGTGTGAGAGTCTGAAGACAAACCGGCAGTATTACACTGAATGTGTTTCTTATTGTGGAGCTGCAGACCTCCTGCCTCCACAGACTGTAGCCTAAGGAAAGGAAGAGCCTGAGATCCAATTGAGTCACAGAGGATGAAGTAGTATGAAACAATATCCCGTGCCGCTGTTGACTTTGGGCTGGGAGAGGTAGGGGGCTGCAACACATACAATGGACGAGAGGATCAACCACTAAACCTCCATAAATCCACTTGTTTCAGACCTTGACCTCTGGGAGTGATGCTGTCTTCTAACATTTGTGGTGAGACTGCAATGGAGTGTTACGACCATGGCTTCAAAACACCGTGGCGCAAGATGATGCGGTCAGATCGTACAAATTTAGGGGAGTGACTCAGAGTCATGGTCTCTGGTTTGAGTTACCAGACAGGTGACTTCATGTTTTATTGATGCTGAATCGAGCTTTTTAACAAGAGTGACACATTTTACAACCCGCAATGATCTCATCGCAGGGACCTGCAGGGCAACAGGTTACGCAAACACTCTAATGTGGTATACAAATCTCCATCTGCACTCACCAATGACGATGAGGGTATAGTTGATGTTGACGCTACCAAAACCGTTGGTGGCTTTGCAGATGTAGGTCCCTGTGTCATCTGCCTCCACCTCCTTGATCTTCAGGCCCATGCGGAGGATACGGAAACGGATCCAGCCGCTGTGGATGTTGCGCCCATCTTTGGTCCACATTATGAGGGGCGGAGGGTCTCCTTCCACGGGACACGGCAACTTAATGGCACTCCCGAGCCGGGCCGTCTGTCTGTGAGCAACTTTTTCAGACACCCGTGGAGGTCCTGAGGGCACACATACACAACAATGGTGAAGTCTGTGAAATCAATCTCTGAAATCCTTCCTATCATGCTCATTTTCAGGTTCATACTTGTATTTTGAGTCTCTACCAGAGCATTTTAGATTACAAGTTTCCCTGAAGTTAGCATGTAGCCTCCTGTAGCAGTGTATGTAATGTAAACATTTGCAGTAGTGTGACTGGAGCAGATGACGTTATAAAGAAATCTGTCACGAGCTGATGTCAGCTTCTTGTAACAGTAGGAAAAAATGTTAAAAACAGAGTATTTAAAGCGTTATGACACCTGACGTTTTTGTTCGCTTTTACATATGTTCACCTCATTATTTGAAATACTAGCCAAGTTTTATAAACATAAAGAAAATAAGGAAAAGCATAATAGGTCTCCTTTACTATGGTTTCACAAAAGGATAACAAATGATATGTTTGGATCTGCAGCCCACAATAACATTGAAAATGGGTTTCTGAAGCTGATGCCAACCTTTTAGATGGTATTTCAAATCTTCCACCATTTTCATGCCAAAAACATCAAAAATATGCTGTAATTCCCCACAATTTTATTCTTGTCAGGGTAAAATCAGGGTGATTATGAAACATCATCTAGTCCAGTGATTCACTGTGTTTTTGATCTATGATCCCTTTCAAGCAATGAAATCTCAACTTACGACCTCTCATCACAGGTTGCATACCTCTTCCAGTTTAGTGAAGAGGGTGCTTTTTTCATTTCAGATTATTTCAGCAAAGAGTAGAACAAATTCTACAGAAGAATAAATATAATTTGTGGCAGAAATATGGTATTACTAGCTGGCAAAAAAATCTCAACACAAACTCCATTCAGTAGCCATTCTGGCGCTTTAATCTAAACTTTGAAGCCAACATGGACAAGAAGTCCTTAAAATGCTCACAGGATGGTAATTTGAACATCTACATACATTTTCATGACATCTGGAAAATTGTGTGTGCTAATGAAGATCATGTCATTCTATCAAAAGTCTCCAGAACAGCTGTTGGATGGACCTTATGCTGAAATTGTTTTAGAGACTCCTGTTTCTGAGGTCTGGATTAAATTTCAAATTTCTGTCTCTTTTCCCTGGTTTTTACTGATCTAGCCTGGAGGTTCTCAGCCTTTTTCATGTAAAAGACCACTAAATTCATACACATGAAGTCACTGACCCCCATTTTATAAGATTTCACTTCAGCAACCTTCATCTGACAAACATTTGGTTGTTGGATTTGATTAAGAACAGTTGTCAAGTATAGTTGGGGAGGTAACTGAGGAGGAAATGAAACCTCTCAGATCTGATCCGAATAGTAACTCTTATGACTCATATTCACATAGTGTGCTGCAGGAGTCCTAAAACCCAGAAATTAGTTAACATTTCTTTCCATTCCCTTGTCTTAAAGTCAATGGGTTTTTGGTAAGATGCCTAAAATAAGATGGTTGGTGGTTAACACAAGCTTCACATTTTCATGTTTTGTTCTGCAACATAAAAAATGTCAGTAAATATACTACTCATACATTTCGAAGCCTTGATGTGTCTTTCAAAAGACAGTTGCTCACAAGTTGCTAATTGAGACATACCGAGCATGACTTTACAGCCAGTTGAAGTCATGCGAAAGTGGTGTAGTTTGTTTATGGCCTAACTTAAGCTCTTTACTTCTGCAAATTGTATTTATGATCCAAAAATCATAAAACTGGTGCTAATTTATGCAGATTATTAGATTAAAGTCTCTATTAAAAACCACCAAAATTGTAGAAGAAAATTTGGTGTAAGCTCACTTTACCATCAAGTGGCAGGTAAAACAATGGGGTGTGCAGATTAGGCACGTCAGTGGAAAAATCACTTTATGAAACAAGCATGGGAAGCTGTTATTGTAAGTTTTAGTTTTTAGGTACAGTCAGAGAGGCGCCTCCTTCATATCCAACATTTTAAAAAAAGATTACAAAATGAAACGGGTTTACTGAACAAGTGACATTGCAAAAACATTTTTTTAAGCATCAGAGTGGGCAGCTTGGCTGTCAAAAGTGTATTGGAATCAGCAAATAAAATAAAATATCCTAATTTCCCTGACTAAAGAAGATCTAAAAACAGCTCGGATGTGGGCAGATGGAATGAGATGAGAGGTAATTTGTCATCTTTTTGTCTGATTACCCAGAAATGTTGAAACCAGATTGTAATAATTGGACAAGCTCTGTCGTCCACTGCCTGCACAGAGAGGGTAAAGTGCTCTGGCTCTGGTTTTGCGTGCGAGAGATCAAAGCGATGAGGGGGGCGGGTCGCAGTGAGACGGACAGCAGCCTGTTCTCCCTGCTCCTAATTGGCTCAGGTCTGCTCCCTCAGATCTGGTGAAGTGGAGCGGGCCGAAACAACCTGTGATGGTGTTAGGAGGCCTGCACCGCTGCTTGCACAGCACCAGGCCTTCCATAAACCCCCCCACCGCCACCAAAAACTAAACAAAACCCTGAATAACTGAGCATATGAGACACAGAAGAGTAACAGGAGATCGGAGGAGTGAAAGACGGAGAGGAAATGCAACCAAACCCTATAGCCCTCAAAAGTACACAGTCTGTGCCTCAGAACAAATGGCCGGTCTAGTAGCAGTAAAAACAATGGGGAGGGTAAGTACACATGGCCTCTCCCAACACATACACACGCTCAAACGCACACACAGAGTCACATTCCTTTGGTGCATTTCACACATATGGTAAACAAAAAGATCATTATACTGATGGGGCTGCAGTGGGGGAAGGTGGCACAGGTAACCCCATCTGGCTGTTTTATTCATCACATTGCCAACAGATGTATCTCAGCTGAAGGTACAACATCTGGACTGCTGGGCTGGTGACCTTCAACGCTAAAAAAGCTGCACCCACTCATATTTTTTATAAGTCATGCCACAAAACTCAGTGGAAAAAAGTGACACTTGCGAGCGTCACACCGATGCAAACCTCCCTTCTTTTTCTGTTTCTATGTCTTTCTCAATCATGCATTAACACACACAAACTCAGTTTTCCTTCCTCTTCGTGGACGTCCTTTCCTGGTGCACAGCATGCACAGGAAATTGGAAGTGTCATTGTTTATGTCTGTGGAGAAAATGCAACCACAGTTTTTTTGGCTGTTGTCAGCTGGCCCATATCTTACTCCTCTGCTACCAGGAAAGCAGAACAGAGGCGCTCACTGTTCAGTCTCTGACTCTGCAGACTCTGCCTTAGGAACACAAACAGGTCACAGCGCTGGCTCAGGGCTGCTGGAGCTCATATGGACTGAATTGATCCTTAAAGGCTGAATCGCCTTGTAAAAACAGAAATACATTTCTGCCAAATCTAGAACAAATAGGCTTCAGTTATCTTCTGACTTACGGTCCCACAAGCCACTCAACCATGTGCTCCTTCTGGATTAATGGAGGGAGCTGACATACAAAAACAAGGCCTGATTCATGTCAAAGGTCTGGCTGAAGCAAACTGTCAAAACACATTGAGCCAGCGTAGGCACTGCTTCTGTCAAACAAAGATTTCTTAAAGCAGGAAAGACATTTTTGATTTATATTCTTCTCGAGAAAATCAAAAGAGACGGGGCAACATCTGAATTCTCTTTTCAGTTCATAAAAATATACAACGGTGCACTACGAAACCTCTCTGCAGGGATGTTTGCAGGATATTTGACACTCAACTCCTGCCTTCTAGTGGAGATCCTTCTTTGAATTTCTTTTTAGGCCTCTTATCACTTCACTTGTGTGTTTTTGATTTGTATGATCAGATGGCCTTTTGTCCGTGGTGCAGTGAAACTCTGGCTAGATTAGTTTGTTTGGTAGACGGTGATGTCTTTAAAGGTGCTTTATCATTTTTGCCATATGACTGTTATTAATTATTCAAAGAAACTGTTTGACATTTTGAGGAATAGGCGTCTTCGCTTTCTTGCTGAGAGTAATGCTGGCATTACACCAAACAATTTTTCAAGTGATTTGGCACAGGCAAATTTCCAATGTCACAATAAGATCACGAGAACTCTCCCTAAGGTGGTGCGTGCTGCAGTGATCTCCATCATTTGGTGTAAAGAGGTCATAAAACTGAGCTGTCTTTTTTTCTCATCTTGATGTTCCAACATAATCAAACATGTCTGATGTTGTCCTAAGTTTTTAGTCTTGGCTCATGCAAATAATGAAGAGTAGGTCCACTCTCGGCAGCAGCGAACTGTGCAGACCGTAAACACAGAGGCGACTCCAGGGAGGCAGAAGAACGCAAAAAAAGTCTTGATTCTCTTGGACTGTGGAAACGGAAGATAAACTGCTGGAGGTATACAGTGAAAAAAAGTCTGTGTTTAATTCATCCTGTATCTGATCTACCAACCAGCGCTCATTTCAGGTAGAAATCTTAATTTTTTAAATGGTCCCCCTCTCATTCCCACAATCTCCTCCCACTAAAATAGTGCTGCTAACCAACAGAGGCTGGTAGCGAGTTAAGG
Source organism: Epinephelus fuscoguttatus (assembly GCF_011397635.1). NCBI lineage: Eukaryota > Metazoa > Chordata > Actinopteri > Perciformes > Serranidae > Epinephelus > Epinephelus fuscoguttatus. The sequence goes on from NC_064765.1 coordinate 21,899,745, forward strand.
CGACAAAATCACAGTTTACAGTTTATCTTTATTGATTATATTGATGCCGAAATGATAAGAATGCTGTCGACATATGACACCTTTTATCTTCTGCTTCTAGAGTCATGTGTTTTTTGCAGGAGTGCATGGAATTGTTAAAATGTCGTATTCCTTAAAGGGACTTTGGTGTAATATTTTCCACCAGGAGCAGGATGAGAAATAATCGCTGAAGAAATCTAGCTGTAGTCTTAGTAGCGACACTGCAAGATCCCCTGTCTTTGTAAAATCTCAGTGTGTGACTAAAAACTCACGTTATCTTTAGATGTGTAAAGGTGCCAGACTGTAGTCCTCTAAAAGTCTTTTCAAAGTCTTCTAGTGTATGATCGGCATTCGATGAGAACATCAATACCACTCATGTCTAATACACGACTATAAATAATGGACAGAGTTCCCATGACGGCACCAGCTGGTTTGTGGAGTGCCTTTTTTAAGCCTCGAGATTGGAATTTCAGCCATCACCATCTTGGTTTTTTGGAGCCAGTTGGACAGTATCTGGATGAGAGGGTGGAGCTGTGGATGAGCGAGGGGTGGATCTGACTCACAGAATATCCGTAACTTTAAGCCTTAATGACATTTAAACAGGGGATTTATATAAACATGGGGGTCCTTGGGAACTGACTAGCTTCCATTAGAGGTTTTTGGCACTTCCAAGTTGGCTTCATTTTTCAGCCCGGGAGGTTGCCACTTGGTCTCAGATTGGAAACGATCTTCCCATCTAAATAACTCTTGGGGAAAAAAAATCAAAAACATTCAATCAAAAAAAAAAAATCTTATTTCCAATAACTACTCCTTTCATTGTGATAAAGGTCTATGTGATCTTGAACCTGGGTTATTTAGGATGACTCCATGTACAGGAATGTACAACAAATGATTTCCTCCCTCCATCTCCGCACTTAAAAAAAACCCTTTGAAGTCCTTTTGAAAAACAAGGCATGAAGAGGTGCTGAAATCAAGGACATCGTCTGAATAACTTAATAAGTATCTGTGCTGTGTGCATGACCACGATTCCTTTCTTCAATAGCCGCTCTCCTCCTCCTCCCCTCCTCCTTCGTCTCCTCCCTCTCAAGGACAGGTTCTCCTAACCTTGGAGTTGAAAGCTCGGAAAGTGCCACACAGAGGCCCTCTGTAAAAAATATCAGATTCTGAGAGAAACTGTTGCCATATCTGTTTGATTGTAGGATACATGACTTCACTTTCATCTGCTCTTTTAGCTTTAGTCTTCTCAGGCTCCCTCCTGGTTGCTGAACTAAGCGTTATGATCCTCTCCTGAGGCTGTGATGAATGGGAATCCACCCAATTTATGACAAACTGCTGAGCGCTTCGGAGTATTTACTCAAATTGTTAGAATTGTTAGCTGCTCTGTAAATGGAAAATGATACACATGACCATATGGGCTTTCCCATATTGCAGCGTTGGTGCGGCGCTCCTTATTATAGCCGAGCCCCATGTGTGAATGGAATCTTTCATAGCACAGGAAGAGGAGGAGGAGGCCTGGCGACTCTCAGAATTAGCTCTGTTTTTCTTTGCTCAATTTGGTGATGGATTATTTTAAGAGAAAGGGGCACATTCAATAAGGGCCATTCTTGTGATCCAGACTAAATATAGCCATTTTTACGAAACCTTGTGAGCAGGTTAATGAACTGTTGATCTGACGTGCACGCATCCGTGGAAGGAAATAAGTGGAAGAAGAGTGACATAAAAAAAAGACTACAAAGGCTGCCAGACTTGAGCAATGCTCAGATGTGCTGGCACCTCTCTCCTCATTTATTTTCTCTTTTACTAAACACCTGTGGATTTGTAATGATGTGTACATGCATTCTATCCTTATATACAAAGCGCTTTGGTCTTTCTACTCATTGCAAACACGTCAATAAAGGAACGGCTTGGCTGCTGACAGCCGCTCCAATAGCGAACACCTGGAACTTACCCAACCGCAATGAGAACAACTTGATAATGCACGCAACACTGTCTTCCAATACAGGATATAGTTATTCAAACAACACTGTTAACATCTTCTAATAAAAAGGATTTGGTCCTTAATCTCCAGCCAACTGCAAGAATTTCTTGAGCATCAAAAGGCTTTTGCACACTGCCAGACTGTAGTGATTCATTACTTAGATAAACACTGATCTGAGCAAATGTGTCTTCAATATGGAGTATTTACATAAAGGATAAGAGGCAGAGAGACAGATAGAAGTTGGAGAATGCTTCCTCCTGCTCAGCAGCACTGTGTTAGCTCAGCAGACTGTACAAGAGCAGACAGACCTCGAACACAAGAGAGGAAGTTTAATGGAGCCTGTGCTTCCAGGGAAATATTCTATCATGCATCTCTTAAAACCTCAGGAGCACTTATATAATACAAATCAACAAAATGGATGAGGAAAAAAAAGCTCAAGGAACACGAGAGGGAAAGAAAAGAGCTAAAAAAAAACCCTACATGAAAGCTAGAAACCAAATCCAGAGTAGTTTACTTGAGACTGGAGGGATTGGGTGAAGGCGAAAGGTGAGGCAGACTCCGCAGCTCGGGGAGTGTGTGAAAGGCCAGAGCTTCTGTTCAGAGCTTGGCTTGGCTATACATTTCACAAGCAGAGATAAAAATCGGCATAAAACAGCGAGAGAGAAAGAGAGGAGGGGGGAGAGCCACCTTGGCAAATCAAGAAAGGAGGTGAGGTGAGGGATGGGGATGGAGGGGAGGAGGCGGGCAGGGGACGGGGGGCAGTGACAGAGGGTGAAAGGGGATGGGATACGTGGAGTGGCGGTGGAAGCTGTTCTGACAGCAGCGGGGCAGCCGAGGGTGAAGAATGCCGTCTTTTCTTACCCCTCCAGACGTCCTGCCCAGCAACTTCACCCAGCGTGGTAATCAATACCCGTTATTTTCCCCTCTCGGCTTTCCAATCAATAGATAAGAGTGGGGTAAGACCAGCCAGGACAATGGCTCTTTCTTCGGCACCATCAGATGTGGGCTGAATAGCAACTGCTTCGGTGGTGGGAATGGTGCAGGAGGAGCTATTAGGTGACATGAGGGACGAGAGAAACAGCAGGAAGGGGGCGGAATATAAAGAAAGAGGTAAAGAGAATAAGATGCTCCAGTCGATCTGTCTGAATAAAGCAGAATCACTGGAGGAACATCGCTGCTTGTTTGCTGCGGATCTGCTTCCTCCACTAATGCCCCCCCACCCCCCGACCCCCAAACCAACAGGCTCCCGCCGACCCCTCATCAAAAGAACAGAAAAGAAACAGAGAGAAATTACTCCAGCGTCATAAAGCTTCTGGAAACATCTCCATCACGCGGCCGACCCTTAACAGGCCCTACTGTGGAGCCTTTGAACTCTAAGCTGCTATATTTCATTAAACTTGACTGCCTTCTCCCGGCCCCAGCTGCCTCTGTCGGAGAAAAGCAGAGTGTGTGTGTGTGTGTGTGTGTGTGTGTGTGTGTGTGTGTGTTTCTATTTAGACTCCTTAATACTGTCATCTGTAGCTCCACACAAAATAAATCAGAGAGATCAGTGAGTAACTATTTGTTTGTCAATAGACTGGATAGATATTGTTATTTATTTATTCTATATATTGATTGGGGAGGAGTGCTGCAGGAGTTGAAGGTGGGATATTGCTATTGTTTAAACAGAAAATCATGAATCTATTATACTGTATGACATATGCACACTTTGTTAAATACATTTTGGTTATTAAAAAATCTATATACAAAAGTGTGGCTATTGTAATCATCATCTACAAGACAAGATACATGAGGTGGCTTACAACTTCCTCAGCCAACAGTCCATCTATGTTTAAGTTAATTTTGTTATTACAATCCAATGAGCTAAAACTTATTTGTAAATTAGGTGCCTTTTTGAAGAGCGTCCTTCCTTTATTTAAGTAATACATTTGTTTTGTTTTTGTTGCCAGGATGAGAGAATATGTACAGCCTTAATACTAGCTATGTTTGTATAATTGTTTTCGTATACCTGTGCTCCATACCATGTGATCATGGTCGTGAGTTAAATAAATGAATGAATGAATGAATGAATGAATGAAGAAATCCTCCGTCGTATAGCTTATTGATACTTCGATTTTATGAAATGCCCCTTTTCATTCAGGACTTTCCATGAGGACTCCATACCTCCTCAAGCCTGGAAAAGTACAGAGTCCTTATGGAAAGTCCTTAACTTGAATTAATAGAGGCCTTTCATATGATGTTTTTGGAGTGGCCATTTTGTCTTATTGCTGGATAGTGCACACGAGTTTCTGTGGAACAGTTCATAGTTTGCTTTTCCAATTTTTTACCTGGTCTACCACGGAACAGAGAGTTGGCTTTTGAAAATGGCCATGATTTGGGGTTATTATCATTAAAATTACCCTTTATGAGCCTTATTTTCTTTTCTCTGTTGCTCTGTTTCTCTGGAACATGCTTTGTTGACTTATGTTGTCTGTATTGTGGTGAATGGGAGAGATGGTGCCGTGACAACGTACCAACAGCAGGTATTAGTTTCACCTTGCACACAGTAAGTGTGCGCATGTGTGTATCATCATGACAAAATGTGTCCAAGGAGACATTAATTGTAGCAGGAACTACCACAAAAGCTGTTTTGAGTACTCAGCCAGGTGTCTGACAGATTTTGTCAACACATCAGCATCACAACCATGCAAGATGCAGTCACCAAAATTTACATGTGTGTAGTTGAGATCAAAGTGAATGCCAAGTTTGAAGATGGGTGTGGTACAAGCAAGGGAGCAGGAAGTAGGGGAGAAGGAAGTATGGAAGGGGCCATTGGCCACCCCATTTTTCACCCTGGCCAACAGTTTAGTTTAGTTTAGTTTATTTAGTTTATAAAAAGGACAGCGTGCACGTACATTAGTTGTTTACAAAAAAAAAAGATTACTTTTTGAGTGCTGTAGAGAGTCACTAATGGACAGCTCCCTGGCAGAGACAGAAAAGTAGCTTGACGACGAGGCAAAACACAAGGTTGACTTTGAATATAAAACTGTGTGGACCTTTAACTGATGACTTAGGGAGAAATCTGGACCCCATGGCTGGACCAGTTGGGAATCCCTTGTTTAATGCATTGTTGGTTTTGGTCTTCTCATGGGATTTTGTTGACAATAACAAACATACAGAAGAACACCAAGGTTATCATTCAATGTTATCTATATCCTTCTGGTTATGTGTTCACTTTAAAGAGACTGGCACAGGAGTATAATGTAAATAGTTTAAGTAAAATATAAGGCAAAAAACAGACAATATTCAGTCACTCAGTTTCTGAAGGAATTGTATACATAAAGTCATATTCTTAGTAAAAAGAAATCACTGACACACTAATATAGTGGCAGGACTTTTCATGCAATTGTAAGTAGGTAATTCACTGGTCTTGCCCTGTCAGACAGAGCACACAGTGAGTGGCACTCTAGTCGCTTTATCTCACTCCATTAGGCTAAGGCCCGGTGCACACACAGGGGCTGAGTGTGTGCTTAGGGCCACTTATCAGGGAGGAGGCAACAGGAGGGAGGCTGTGAGGGCAGAGAAAGGCCAGATAGAGTGACAGACAGAGACAGAGAAAGAGGGGTCAGAGGAGGGGAGAGAGAAAATCAAGCCAAGGAGAGAGAAGTGCAGGGTGAGGGTTAAACAGAGGAGGGTTGATTTTAGAGAGTGGCAGGGAGCAGAGGCTAAGATGGCAGAGAGGCCTCCTTTAACACACTGCTCATAAGGAGAGGAGGGCTGCATGGGGGAGTGAAGGGGGATTAGGTGGGCCCAGGCGGCAGTAACCAGGAATCCCAACAATCTCACACCCCACTCCCTGGCCCAGGCTCAGCCTCAGCCACATGACACACTCAAACAGACCTCTCTCTCTCCAGCACAGAGCAGGGCACCAGCGAGCACCTGTTTGTTACTGTCTGTCTCACATGTTTGGAGATGGACTGACCACTTGGCACTGAAAGGGACATTGTGTGAAAGCGCACACGTGTTTGGCAGCTCTGGACCACGCCTGCGTATTGTCTCTTACTCACTCTCACAAATACACACAGAAATTAAATTTAGAAGTGAAGTTTATATAGTAGTCTTCATGCCATAGCAAAAAAGGGTTGTTGAAGTTAAGAGCCTTTAATTTAGATTAGTATTTAACCACATGCTCCTTCCTCCAGAGCAACGGTGCCAAACATCTTCCTGAGAGGTCATGAGACTCAGCAAAACAGGAAAGCAGGAGAAAAACATTTATTCTACTCAATATTCAATTGTTTTCCCCAGCTGTTCCTCTGATCCAGTGGTTTCCAACCTGGCTTTGGGACCCTCAAAGGGATCCCAGAGTAAAGGGCCATCCACATCAAGAACAATAACTACAAAAATAACTATATATATAAGAGTCACCTCTGCTTCTGAGGATAAGTTCATCCGAGTCACCAGCCTCAGAAATCGCAAGTTAACAGCAGCTCAGATCAGAGACCAGATGAATGCCACACAGAGTTCTAGCAGCAGACCCATCTTTAGAACAACTGTTAAGAGGAGACTGCACGAATCAGGCCTTCATGGTCAAATAGCTGCTAGGAAACCACTGCTAAGGAGAGGCAACAAGCAGAAAAGAGATTTGTTTGGGCCAAGAAACACAAGGAATGGACATTAGACCAGTGGAAATCTGTGCTTTGGTCTGATGAGTCCAAATTTGAGATCTTTGGTTCCAACCGCCGTGTCTTTGTGAGACGCAGAAAAGGTGAACGGATGGATTCCACATGCCTGGTACCCACTGTGAAGCATGGAGGAGGAAGTGTGATGGTGTGGGGGTGTTTTGCTGGTGACACTGTTGGGGATTTATTCAAAATTGAAGGCACACTGAACCAGCATGGCTACCACAGCATTCTGCAGCGACATGCCATCCCATCCGGTTTGCGTTTAGTTGGACGATCATTTATTTTTCAACAGGACAATGACCCCAAACACACCTCCAGGCTGTGTAAGGGCTATTTGACCAAGAAGGAGAGTGATGGAGTGCTGCGGCAGATGACCTGGCCTCCACCGTCACCGGACCTGAACCCAATCGAGATGGTTTGGGGTGAGCTGGACCGCAGAGTGAAGGCAAAGGGGCCAACAAGTGCTAAACACCTCTGGGAACTCCTTTAAGACTGTTGGAAAACCATTTCAGGTGACTACCTCTTGAAGCTCATCGAGAGAATGCCAAGAGTGTGCAAAGCAGTAATCAGAGCAAAGGGTGGCTATTTTGAAGAAACTGGAATATAAAACATGTTTTCAGTTATTTCACCTTTTTTTGTTAAGTACATAACTCCACATGTGTTCATTCATAGTTTTGATGCCTTCAGTGAGAATCTACAATGTAAATAGTCATGAAAATAAAGAAAACGCATTGAATGAGAGGGTGTGTCCAAACTTTTGGCCTGTACTGTATATGTATATAAAGGCAACCATTTCGAATAGATAATGCTAGCTAGTAGGCTACCCAGTATTACCTCAGGTATCCTAATGACAACTGTACTGCCTCCTTAAAAGAGAATGAACCCATCGTTGTCATCACAGTAGTTTCTAATATCCACTTTCCAACACAGCTGGAGAGCAGCGCATGATTGGTGCCACCATTTACAGAACATTATCGTTAATCCATGTCCATACTCACATAGTTATCATTTTTGTTATCATTCTTGGTGTGGTAGGCCCTTTCCTCTAAAAATGATGAATGATTAAATTGATATCTAAAAAAGAGGAATATCTATTTTACATAAAACTATGACGATTTCTCTAAATTTTGTTGCTTTTTTCTTGTGAAATACTAAACATGTTTTCCTCTACAGGCCTGTGAAAATCCTACAGAACTGTCTCTGTGGTTAAACTGCATACAACTCATGCCCAAACTATGACCATAAACTGATATGGGACACAAGCAGACATTGTTTTATACTAAGGGTCTGGAGGCCATAATGTTTGGGAACCACTTTTCTAACCTTTGCTTTTCTTATGAATTACTTAATGGTTTTATCTTCCCAGGAATCAAAAATGATTTAAACACAGGGAAAAAAAAAACTGAGAAAAAGACAAAGCTGATATTATACACAAGTTTGAGCATAAACACTTGATACTTTGTTCAAGGAATACAAAAATGATGAAGAAAGATCTTGCAGATCGAAATGTTGGCTTCGAAAAGGGAAAAATGCCTTAAGGAAAAAATTAAAACTTTTTATTTGGAGCCATACAGTGTGTAAGACTGCTTTGTGCCCTACAGTATGTTTTGTCTTGCACCTGAGTGTTTCTGTCTGGATGTGCGTGCACACTTCTGTCCCTTATCTAAGAAAAAGCCAAACTTTAAAATGTTAAAGCCTTACAGTTTACTTAGATCAGAAACTTAAATCATAAAGAATAAATAAATAGAACAGCAAACTCAGACATGCATTTGATGCCGGCTTTCTTTCATTTTAGTTTCTGCCACCAACCCTCTATCCTACAATGTACTTTTGCAACGGTTGACAAAGGAATGCAAGTAGACGTAGCATCGCCAGTAACATGGAACCAGTGCTCCAGAGCATTCTTACTGGACAATAAATCCAGGCACCATGTTATACTGTCTCTTCCTCATAACAAGCACTTTGTTTATGTTGTTAAATGGCCTCAATAAGTCAACAGTGAGGTGCATCCTGCCACTCCCTGCACACCTCCTCCTCCTTCAACCTTCCTGCATTCCACAGTGGGAAAATAACAATCTACACAACCTGTGTTTGGCTCATTGTGTACAGCTGACACAGTCGGACTCCACTCTGGAGGTGCTGAATGAAATACAGATGTCTTATTAAGTTGAGCCACCGTCGCTCAGCGTTGGTCTGATGTTCTACTCTTTGGCAGGGAAGCAGAGAGGCCGTAAACAAGACTGTTTTGAGCCAGACATGCTGTCACCGGCGGACCAGTGTGTGTGTGTGTGTGTGTGTGTGTGTGTGTCTGTGTGTGTTGTGGTTACATCTGTGTGATGATGACGATGATGGCCGAGCCTGGCACTGAGTGCCCCTCATTTCTCCATCTCCAGGAACCCTACACCAGTGTACAGTCTGAGGATCAGCCAATCTCCATGACACTGGGAAGCGCTTTACACCAGCGCCTTTGTCAACAAGGTCTTTTCAGGAGAGGGCCATTGACAGACTGCGATGTAGCAGGAGTGTTTGGGCAGAATGGAGCAATTCAGGCCAGAGCAGGAGGGAGGGAGAGGCTAGGAGAGGAGTGGGTGAGGGAAAGAGAAAGGCGGGTGAGACAGGGACGAGACAGAGTGGGGAGAAGGGGGAAAGGCAAGGCGAGACAGACGGACGGGGTGGAGGAACTGGCAAAGCTCTCACTGACAGCAATGGGGCCTCTTGACAATCCAGGAATATTGTCTGAAATCAATCTGTCACCGTGGAGCTGTTGAGCCTGTCATTACGATGTGGTACTCACCCTTTCATAGTGACAATTTGTTCAGTGCTTTCCCAGTTCACCTTACTACTCAGCTGTACAAAGGTCACTGCCCTCTATCCATCTCCGTCTGCCAGTCTGGCTGTCTCTGTCTTTGTTAATCAACTGTCCACACTGAGCTATACCGTCCTTTTATCAAGGTGAACTGTGCAGGAACAGGCAGCTGATGGCCAGAATAAAAGTGTCCTGTTGCAAGGACTTCTGTTACATCATTGAATCCCTTTTTTAGATGTTGAGATTTTTCACTGAAGAAGAGAAAAGTCATCTGAATTCAACCTCTAAGTGCCTTGAATAGCTGCACCAACTGTCATGACCATACATGCAATAGATGTAAAGATATTTTACTCTGAAACGCAAATGTCAATCTCATGGCGGCACATCCAAAAAGTTGCAAACAAACTCCTGCACACTGTCTACTTTGCAAAAATACATATATCTGTGACGTTTCAGTGCTAGACCTTCAGATCCCCTGAGCTCATTACTTTTAAGGGTACCAACCAAATTACATCAGTACTACCAAGTAGCGATTTGCATTAAAACTATCGATGCGAAATGTCGGTACCGAGAATGCATCTGGGTGAGAACGCCAGGTTTAGATAAGATGCAGAAGTGCCGCAAAGCACCCCATGGCCCAGAGGCCAGCAATGCAGAACTGCAGAACTGCAGAACTGCCAAGTTCAACTTCATACAGGAGGCGGAAGCGGCCAAAAGCCAGGAAGCTGGCCACAGAGCTCCACGGCTGCTACGTCAGCTGCTTCGTCAGCCTCTTCATCAGCCACTCTGTCAGCCACTCCATCAGCCACTCTGTCAGCCTCTACATCAGCTGCTCCATCAGCTACTCAGTCAGCCTCCAAGCGAGCCAAAACTATTACTGCAGCACCGATCTATTGTGATAGTTTCAGCCTCTGGTATCTATATTATTTTGGTAACAGCCTAGTATCACTGCAAGATGAGCAGACACACAAGCAGACAGACAGAGACTGAAGCTCTACAGGTGATTAGGAAAGAGCAGTGGAAGAGAACTGTGATTAAGTCCACTACATAACAATGCAGCTTGTTCAAAAATTACATTTTTGTTGTTACAAAGAAAGTAAAGTATCAAAAAAGGGTGCCATTGGGTACCAGTGATGGATTCCAGGTACTGGAGCTGGTATTTGTACTGTTCAAATGTAAACGTCCCAGCCTTTAGTTTGACACTGCGCATGAGGGTGTTTGCAACTTTTGCTCTACTCGTCCCTCTCCTACGCACCTGACTCATTAAATAGACGTGCGAAATGTTGTTCTCTTCTACAGGGAAAGTCAGATGATCACCACCTTTCATGAAATTCCATCTAAAAGTTGTTGAGATACTACAGTCTGGTCCAAAGTGGTGAACCAACAGACAAACCCACAGACAAGCTGACACTGCCATCCCTAGAGTCTCACCGCTGGAATGGCTAAAAGTAAACAAAAAGAACAGTCTGTTCAGCTAATATTCAATCAAGACACAGAAAAACTGTATGAATGGAGCAGTGCCCCCATCTGCCAAGCCTCTAACTCTAAGTACATCCAGGCTGGGGGCTGATCCAAGGCCCAAACTCCCGTCCCCGTGCATGAGGAAATCAAATCAGTTTCACTGCATGGTGCAGAATTCCAGTCTGGGATAGCAGTAGCCCTGCTATAAAATATGACAGATTATACTCTTTGCTCCTGAAATGATTTTTCCTCTCTTGTCCCATTCCACTCTTCGAGTCAAAGCAGGGACATATTTTTCCATTCATTACAGAAGTCCCCTGAATGAGAAATCAGGGCCTCTCTGCCTCCTCGCCTCACCTCCAGTGTTGAGAGAGACTGCTGCCACTGGAAATGGGTGCAAACAAATTCCATCATGACAGCCTATCCGCTCGCAATGAAAACTCCTATTTTGACGTACTGTGACAAGCAATCGCCCAGACCAGACTCTTTATGACCACAATCAATAGGGACAATACACAAAGAATTTCTGAGTTCGCTCAAAAGAATCGCTAATGAAAAACAAAGTGGAAGTGAAAAAGCCACAAAGCCATGTGGGGTCTCATTGAAGCTCATCGGAGGTGAACTGAAAGAGGGGGGGGATCGAGGAGGGGAGGAAGGAAGAAACTGGAAGGAGGGTCCAGGGTTGTGTGTCGAAGGCAGTGGAGGCCTCATTCAGAGCTCGTTATCCCAGCCGTCCCCTGGCTCGGCTTTCTTCAGGCTCAGCCAGCCATTGCTGTTGCCACCACCATAACTTTCAATCAACCTTTTAACTGCAGAACGCCAGGGTTGGTGCATGTGTGTGTGTGTGTGTGTGTGTGTGCGTGTGCGTGCGTGTGAGGGTTTGTCAGAACAACAAGAGGTTTCCAACAAATCCCCCAGAGGGAGGAGGAGATAGCCGAAAAACAAAGACAGAGACTACTTTTATGATCCTTTTGATGAGATGCAAGATATCAGATTATAAAGACAACGAACAACCAAATGCTTCCAAAAAAACATCAACAGAAGGAAAACAATGAAAGACTTGATGGCACAGAGGGGAAAAAAAACGACAGGAAGCTCATCATCATGTTATATGCAACAGGCACCTCCTGGTTGCCTGATTTGGTATTCTGATAAGTCAGTATGAAGCCACAGCAGCACAGAGTCAAGCAGGCTGTGGCAAGTACAGCAAACAAGCACATACAGTGAGATGGGGCAGATAATATTTCTGCACTTTAAATCAGCCTTTTATTCACTAACATCACAATGACAACTGCTGAACCTGTCCAAACCTGCTCAGTCCAAGCAACATCCTTAAGGCCACCACCACATAAGTACAGTATAGATATGTTTTCCTGACATAACAATAGGTTGTCATGGTACATGCTTTGTAGGTTTGTCGCAAGTTGGCTCAGCACCAAGGAGAGGGCAGAGGATGCAATGAGGAGCCAGTGTGAGAGAAACGACAAGAGGGAATAAGGGAGAAGAGGGAAAAGTGGAGGAAAAGTTTTGATTTCTGCACCACCTGCCTGCAGTTTTATGCAGACTCATGGTCCTCTTTATGAATCTACACCTCCAAATCCACAGAAAAACAATTAATCAAAATATTACTGAAATTGCAATGTGGCCAAGTGTATTATCCAACTTCCAGGAGCTGCAATTTGAGATGCACTGGCCAACAAGTCATATTCCAGACATGACGGAACAACGTATATCTATGATATGGTTCATATGATATCCTACAAATTGTTGGCCCCAGAAATGAGGTTACGTATTTAGCACAAAGTTACATACTTAAGGTAAAGTTACATACCGTAAAACTTTGAATTAAGCCTCGTACCATTTAAACGCCCAGTTCCTTTTACTAGCCCGGTGTGGCTACACACTTTGACAAATAAAGGCTTGTCTCAATTAGACGCCTGGTCTGGTTGCCAAGCAGTTCATTCTTTTATAGAGGTTCTTCAGATGTAAAAACAACGGATTTTTGGCTACCTCAAATTATGTGTCCCTTCCTTGATTACCCTGTAAGTTCTTCACAAGTCTTTAGTCCATATAAGGGTCCTCAGATCAAAAGAATCAAAAGGCCTTTTCATAAAAACGAATCCTTGAGTGTCATAACTCATTCTCTCTCTGTCTGTTGGAGCTAGATCAAATGAAAGATTCATACTTGCTTTATCATCTGAAGCCTAATTTTAAACAAGTAATGTTCAAACTAATTTAAATAAACAATCTGAATGTATTTCGCATCTTTGCTGAGCAACAGTTTTGTGTGACAGGAATTAAAGGTCTGTCCCAAATATAGGCCTGTTGATTTCAGTGATTTAAGCACATAATAGCCCAGGCTTTTAATTGAAGTTTTACAACAGGTTAGGTTCAGGCAAGTTAAGTTACTGTGCAGATTTAGGGAAAAAAACATGGTGACGGCGTACCTTAAATTGAAAGTTCACCCAAAGTTTACACTGTTCCAAACACCGGTCTCCTGAGGAAAGTCTCAGGGGAAAGTCCTGTATTTTGTGACCTTTCCCCTAGCCCGACCTACCACCTAGCAGAACAGTTTCCTCATTGTTTACTCCCATCAGAGCATTGGTCACAAGATCACCGCCTTCCCAAATACGTGCATTAAACACCAATTATTGGCTTGTGAATACAAAGGAAACATACAAATGTTGGTCCATTATTTTTAATGGGGGAACGTGCAAACAGTGCCGTTGAGCAGCCTGAAGGCGACATGCTTGTTTGGTATGGACCCCAGCAAAAATCACACTATCATTATTTATTGCAATATGATTTTTTTTTTTGCATGTTGTGCAGCCCTCACAGTCTTCTCTTGCTGAGGGGTGAAAGAGGAGAGCAATTGGATTCACATCATTTCACTTACTAAAGTGACTGAGTGAACAGCTGTGGAGCACAAAACGGTAAGGAGATGGGAGATGGAGGACAAGGAGGAGGAGGAGGAGGAGGTGGTGGAGGAGGAGGAGGGGGGCCTCTCTCCCCATGACTTGGCTCCTCAAAAGAAAACGAGAAAACAGAGCGGGACTGGAGAAATGAAGGAGGCTTAGAAAGAGGGGTTGCGCAAGACAAACACTTCCCACTGTGGGGCTGAAATGTTATTGTAAGGTCACTTGTAAGGTTCCAACGAGGCGGACCCTCACCCCCACCTACAGGCTCGCTTCCAGTCGCTCAGGCCACTGTCTCTCTGGCCAAGGGCGTAACACAGCAGCCTGAACTGTGGAGTCTAAACAGTGTCCAGTATCATCACATACTTATTTAACACCAAACAGCTGCAATTAATAAAAACCTGTTATTCATACGTCTGGTAAATCCTGCAAGTCAGACCAGGGGAGCACATAAAGTTGATTATCATAAGAATGGTGACAGCCTGGCATCTCCATGTGCACTTTGTTAGCAGCACCAATGATTGTGTGAAGGTTAACGGGAGCAAAAGGAATTCTATTTAACTCAACCCAAATCCATTCAGCCAGCAGGAAGAGTGTGTGTGGTCTGAAAACACTCCCGGAGCCAACTGCCCAAACAAACTAATGAGCATTGTACACACAAAGACCTTCATATGATTCAATAGGATTTTCTTAAAAAATAAAAAAAAAAGAGAGAGAAGGAATAAAATTCTCCTCATGTGCACCGGAGCATTAGCATACAGCTGAAAATGACAAACGCAGAGAGCGGACAATGCCTCGTTCAAATTCCACATAAATGCTAATTGAAGTGGCCATTAAAGTCAGTCAATGAGGGGAGTGTTGCTCACAGGGATTATATGACCCTGCTAAAGTAAACACCAACTGACCTCCATTATGACTACTTATCACAGCTACAGCCCTTTCCTTTCTTTCCCCTCAGAGGGGTGAAGTCTGACACATTCCTCTCAACGAATGTTTCCTCCTGAACTCACAGGGTCAGCAGTGTGTGCTGATGGACGAGGAACACGGATTGCTAGAATGGTGGTAACATTGTTTCCGTGATAGAAACAGAGGGATCATAGCAGGAGGAATATTATTTCCACCTGGTTTCAAGGAGAAAGAGGTTGAGTGGGAATAGCTGCTGGTGTACCTCTGAGGTTTTCCAAATTGCCCTGTGCTCCTTGGATGTCTCATTATCTTGACTTTTCTCAGGGTAATTTCGGCCTGCTTAATAAAACACACACATATATTCAGACACACGAAAGCAGCGCTCTTTCACTCTCGTAACTTCTTCTCACGCACCTCTAAATGGCAGCGCCTCAGTAAAGAGAGTCCCCCGTCTACAGTGAGCTCTAATTTGATGGCAAATAAGTCCAGTCTACAGGGATGAGGAGTGTTTAAAATTAATTACTGCTGCCCTGTCCAACCTGGGGGACTGTTGCACAGAAGAATCCAGCCATTGTTCTCCACAAATGGACCCAGACTCAGTAAATAGGGGGTACGGAGAGCTGGAAAAGGCTGGGTGGGACTAAAGGTCAGCTCATGCCTTGCTTTAACGACAGCACATTAAGTTAACTTACTTCCTTCGACTTTACACTGGTAATAAATGGGAGGAAATGCAGAGAAGAGCAGGGGAAAGAAGGGGGACATGTGTCAGAAGGGTGGCAAACAGTGTTGGGTGTCTGGTAGGGCTGCACCCTAAAAGTCAATTTGAATTTGTCGATTTGAATCGTCAATTGGAGACAACTCAGTCGATTAAGATCCTTCAGGTCGAGAAGTGTCTTTTGGGGCATTTTTTGTCCGTCAGCGTGCAGCGTACTTCTGGGGACATTTCCATTCTCAGTTGTAGCTGCAGAGTGAGCGCTCCTTGCTTTCGCTTTTACAGGCAGCTGAAGACCCAGAAACAGGGTGACACCTCCTATCTCACAGTTTTGTTTTGTACTGGTATTTCTGTGTAGTATGCCCCTAGTGGTCAACGCATGGAACTGCATCTCTCCATCACTTTACAGATGGCTAGAAACATCACCACAGCTGTATTACATTCATCAGTCTGATAGCTGATTTGTTTTTATGCTAACTTCCTGTGGTACAGCACATACAGTCTGTACAAAATCTACCGCCGAAGTTCAATTTCTTTCAACGTACTTGCAGCAAATTCCAGACCAAAAGACAAAAAAAAATAGTAAGGAGTTTCTCAAACACATCACATCTCAGAGGTTCTCATAGACATAAATGGACTTTGGCTGACCTGCATTCTTACACATACTATGTGGACATGAGGCTTGAGTCTGAGTGAGATGTAGGAAACTGACTGGAAAAGGAGAGGCTTTGCCTGATCAGGATCCAGTATAACTGTCTTCTGTCTTCTGCTTAGAAGTGTTGAATTTACAACTCACAGCAACAACCATATTACAACTTCGAGCTCATGAACACAACAAAAGCAGAAGAATGACTTCCCAACTCAGGAAATGGGACCATCCAAGGAGCCAGGGGTCCAAGTGAGACGTAGGCTTTTGCTTTTGTTTGATATCTAGTGTTGGCAAAAAATGTTGTTGCACAATCCGATCCATCACCAGCACACTTAGTACGCATTAACTCGGAGGGTAAACTTGACATATTTAATATATTACATGACCGCTGCCGTCACCCTGAACTTCCTGCCGAACCCCATTCAAAAATTTGGCAGTTCACTCAAGTGTTACTTGACAATCTATGTGAAAAAAAAAGGAACGAATAGTCAAATATTTGTATTACGCAGCCAAATCTAATTCGACTGAGTCAGTTACAGCTCCAGTGTCTGGTTTGGAAAACAGAAAACTGGATGTGATGCACTGAACAATCACACCGATTAGAACTTTAGTAGAAGACGTGAAGCGCATGACTTCCCACAAGTTATACTGTTTGGTGTGGGCTGAAAAACAAAATGTAACATGAAACTGATTTTACCCCTAATACCTAAATGAAGCATAAAAGTGCAAGTTGGGCAAGGGTTGTAAAAAACATGCTACACAGCAGCACAGCCAAGCTCATTTCTCCCTCCCCCCTGTCTCAACAGCTTGGCCCACAAGCCAGAACACCACTGTTACACCTTCTTACTATTCAGGAGCTATTTAAAAAATAAGAGGACTTTGGGGCATTTGGTTGCTGAGAAACTAGCCTCATTACGGTTAAAGGAAGTGGAAAACTGTATGGGAGCCAAATAGCCTTGTGATTTTAAAAGCCCTTGGCATACAATTTATCTCATAGTACCTTCTTGTTATGAAACCATGATGTAACTCTACTATAAAATGTATATTTTCCAGCGCGGTTGCGGAGCAGTTCACATGCTCTAAACTTCACCATGCTGCTCCATCCAGAGGTGAAGCAAACATGTGTGTGGTGTTAGAAAACAGGAAATAAAGCAAGGTCACATACATGCACAAGAAGGCCCAACTGTATTTGATGCCTGTTTCTAATTAAAATGCATCACAACAGCTCCGTTTAGTGTGTGTGTTCATTGTTGGTTAGTCCTGGTGCATAACAGAGACACCTGGTGCCTCTGTGTTTCTCCCAGGGTGCATTTCTGCAGATCAGTATATCCAGGCTGCTGCATTCCTCAGTTAGTGGAGCCCAGTGGTCCCCAGGCCTGTCACCACATTAGAGGCTCTGCTGGGACACATCACTGAGCACCTCCTCCAGCTGCTGGGGGTGGCCAAGCACCAGAGGGGGAGGAAAAGAGGCGCTGGGATGGAGGAAGTGTGGAGGTTCCTGGGAGGGGGGGGAGGGGGGGTCTTAAGAAATAATTCTTGCTTGGCCAGTCGCAAAGTCGCAGCAGCGGAGAGAGGGAGGGTCCAAATTGTGCGTGTGTGTGTGGGCAGGGGGTCCAGGGTCAGATGTCGCCTGATGACTGACAGCAACAGGCTTAAAATCGTTCCCCCAAACTTACTGTCTTCTGGTGTGTTACTCGAAATGTTGAGAAAGCGGCAGTAAAGTAACACTTCCAATCTGTTTCAACTGTTTCAAAACACAAAGGGGCTCTGTCCTTTTTGATTTAATTTACATTTGTCAAAGATGTCATCATGCATTGTTAAATTTTACAGTAACAGTTTTATTGCTTCTTTGGCACTGGCTACACTTTAATGGCACAAGTTTGGTCAAAACCCCCCTGACTGTATTTCATAGGCTGTCAGAGTCAAGCTGTTGCACTTGGACTATAACACAGAACTCACTGTAACGCTGCCGCTGCTGCTTCTGGGAGAACTGTGGAATATTTACACAGATTTTCACAGATTGTCAAGCATCGCTCAAAATCATCTCACCGCCAGCTACATATCTGCTTTTGTGTCTATCTGTCTGTGCATCTGCAACTGCTTTCTAAGGTATTATGAAAAACAGGCTGTAAATTCTTCCCTTTGTCTAACATTGAATCAGTTCAGACCTCCACTCTCCGCCATCCCATCGGATTCCCTTTTGGATTTCTCCTTCGCTGACATCTGTTAATCTGTAAACATACAAAATTGCCTGTCTAATCTCATTTAGCCTTCGTGTCTTGTTTACTTTTGAGTTAGTCGTGCCGTGAAGGCATGGCTTCCACGCTGTGAATAAGGCATTGTCTGCAGGCCCACAGATCTAATCTCCCCCTCTAAACTGCCGCCAGCCCCCTCCTGCCCCTCTACCTTGAGCCCTGATAGCCACATGCAGGTATTGTACCTATCAGACGCCTCTTGAATTCACTTCCATGCTGAGCTGGAGAAGAAAGACAGCGCTATGGAGCCTGCTTGTTTTGCCAGTGCGTGGTCTTCCGGGTAAATGTGCCTGGCTTTCAGATTTCTCTCATTAAAGCGCAGTTTCAAGTTTTGCCTCGTTCTTTGACTCCTGCCGCTGGATTGCATCAGACATGGTTCAGTAGTCAGTGATGGTGGATGAAATCATAGAAATTGCCCCGACAGTTATTCACGACCTGTTGACAAGCTCACTGTAAGTTGTCTTTATAAAGAAAAGTATTGATACTGGCACAATAAACAGTGCAGTGAATTGTGGTCAGACTGAGGTCTCCCACTCTCCACTCCACTCAGTGTTTCGGTCAAGCACACACACACACACACACACACACACACACACACACACACACATACATGGGCATGCATAAACACACACATACGCAGGCTGATGTGAGACAGTCCCTTGGCCAGCCGCGGGAGAGCTGGACTCTTACACTGACTTGTGTTCTTTCACCATGGGAAGCTGATGGATGATGTTTGTTTGGCTTAGCTGAAGTGAATGTGCACACACACGCACACACACACACGGCCGTGACTGAAACACACACAACCGGGGGTAGGGGTTGGCTTGCCCTCTCTCATTCCCCTGCCCTGTGTTGACTTTGGGCCCTGTTTAGAGATTTTTTTTAGTTCTTAGTTTTCCGTCTCTTACTTCTCTGCGCAAAAACCTTAAGAGCCAACTGAGACTTTCTTCATGCTCGCAAGAAACCAGCCAGTCAGCCTGAGTTATAATGAGCTATGAATCTGGTGTTACCTTCCAGGTTTTTTAACACGCAGTCTTAGGAAGAAAGAACATTTATGAGGCAGCTCTTACCTCTGGCGCAGTCGGTCAGCAAAACAGCCTCAAAGATGAAGAGCGCAATCTTCAGGATGCCCATGCTGTCCAAAGACAACTTCATGTCCCCTTAATCTGAAAGACACATGGTCACAGTGACACAGGGTATATGTGCATAGTATTCTCCACGGGGCTATCAAATGGGAGCCAAAAATCTGTGCCGTTCAAGCCAATTTCACATGATTTAAAACAACGTTAATTTCTTAGGCTATATAAACAATAACATAATGAAACACACAAGTATTATCAATGATTGCACCATTAATAGCAACTCATTTTTCATGTAAATAAAACTTTTTTTTTGGTTTTGGCTGGACAAAGTTTGGGTTGGTTCCCAAACTACACTCCTGGGACGTTTGTCTGAAATGAACCCAAAATTAAGTCAGCTCATGTCAACATTAAAAAGAAAACAAAATATAACTTCCATATTAATACAACAGCAAACCATTAGCACTATCTCAAAATGTGTGAAGGTGATTAGTAAGCCCAAACATAGGCATACACTCAGGTAATGGGTTTACATTGGGGTCTACAATACTTTAAGGGTCTTTGTAAAGTTTGTTCTGGTTAATTTAATATCACAGTTATGTATATGTCGGCTAATTATTCATATTCAATAGCTTACAGAGGTTTAGAGTAGCAAAGAGTTCTGTATTAGCTACTTTATCTTTGTTTATACAGTGAAATATGACTGATGCTGCTCACATGCAGCTGTGGTAACGTTAAGCAAATAAACAGCAACAAACATTAAAACAAAATGGAAGAAAGGCCAGAATAAAAGTGTCGATAACATACCTGGATATTCAATGAATGAAGTCAACCTTGTGTCAGCCTCTTGACAGAAATACTTTGAGCTAAAGTCCGTGTTGAGTCCATGAATAAGAAGTGACAGTGGTCGACTTTTCACCGACCTCTAACGGACCAGCACGCGCGTGTCTCTGAGGTAAAATAACGGATTCACGAGCGGGATAAAACCGGAAACTTCCATGAACCACAATAAAAGTCTCATATCATGTGTTAATTTCTTTAAAAAACTCAGCTCGGTCCCGTCTGTGTAGTCCGCTTCGTCCACCAAGTGAGTTTTCCAGTGTGCGCACGGAGCGGAGAGTTGTTGTCCGTCCCAGCGCTGCAGCTGCGGGCCAATCACAGGCTGCAGAGGCCGGACACGTTTAACTCTTTATCTCACAC
This sequence comes from Epinephelus fuscoguttatus, assembly GCF_011397635.1. Taxonomy (NCBI): domain Eukaryota; kingdom Metazoa; phylum Chordata; class Actinopteri; order Perciformes; family Serranidae; genus Epinephelus; species Epinephelus fuscoguttatus. The sequence goes on from NC_064765.1 coordinate 21,920,385, forward strand.
TAACCTCTTCATCACAAAGCCATTATCTGCACCGCTGTCAGCCTAATGCATGAGAACACCGATAACAGCTGTGGAGCTTAAAGAGGGATACTGAACAAATATCACTGCAAAATTAAGTCCTCATTATGACTTTATTAAAAGAAAAGGCTACTTTACTGCCATGATATTCTCCTGTGTGAGATTTAAAAGCGTTGAACAAAGAGATATTAAAGCTACAGTAGATGGCTTTCCCAGCAACTGTAACTGTCACTATATCCTGACAGTATGAGACAGATAATCTGTCGTAAACCTGATTATTTTAGTCATCTGTGACCTCATAGTGCTCCTAATGGCATTTGCAATAATCACAAAATCAACCAGTCTCTATGGCAGCTGTCAAAACTGTCAAACTAAGCAGCGCTAATCAAATATGATTCAAGATTCTGTCAATGCCTTGCCTTTTTCTCACCTGAAGCGTTTTCAGAAATAAATTTTACTGTACTGTTTAGCTGTAAAATGAGAACGTTTGCTCCAGCCAGAAAGCAGTGCTTCATTTCAGCTCGACTCTTTTCAACATGGCAGCAGGGTCACAAAAGCTCAGTTTCTACCGAGCAGTACGGTAAGGTTTAGTTCAGTTCGGTACACTTTTTTTTCCCGTTTCCACTGTGAAAAGTTATGGATGGAACCCCATTTTTAGTCCCCCCTCTGTTGGGGTACCTAGCACGCAGATGTGATACTAAAAGGCGGAGCTGTGAATACTGCAGTCTGTTGATTGGTTAATAGGTCACTCTTACTCAGGGCTGAGTTGTGGCTGGTTTTGAGGCTCATGTAACCACTGTTCATACCGTGGCCGTTATTTCTGTAACTGTGAAATGAAATTATTAAGCTGGGGAGAAAAAGTAACGTGATTCACTGGGCTGACTGCCGGTGACTTTCAAGGTGGAGTATTTACTTGTACTGTTACTCAGTGCATGAGTTGACGACATGAATCAGTCAACATACATTAAATTTCACTGTGACAGCTTTGACCATTCCATTAGCTTTTTAAAGACATGCACTCCTAGTAATGAGCAGCTCTTCAAGCATTTATATACAGTGATTTCAACTGGGAGGGCATATATCCCAATCCTCACTTGGAGAAAAAAAAGTGTCACTGAGTATAGTTCCTGTGGACTCTGGCAACACTAAACCCCTGAGCTTGCCTGAGAAGGACTAATTGTACAAAGCTGGCATTTCTAGATATCCCATGGAGAGAGACTCTCACTGCAGCCTGTTATATTTTGTTCTGAAAATGTCGGCATGCAGCCTTGTTCTGTGGACGATAAAGGAGGTGCAGACTTCCACATGTGTCACCGATGATGAGGAAATACAGTGAGTGCTGGATGAACAGTAAGTGACAACAACCCCCATCCATATGAAAGAGTACCCTTTGCAGTGGAAACGCTAGGGTTTAGGTACCATGTCTGAAGGGTTACTTTTAGTTTCAAAGGTACCATACCAAAAGTGTTTGTGAAACAGGGGCTACAGGTTCTCATTTTGCAGCTAAACAGTACACTAAAATGTGTTTCTGAAAGCATTTGAGGCAAGAAAAGGGTAATGCAGTAACAAAATCTTGATTCATATCTGATCAGCGCTGCCGAGTTTGACAGTTTGACCGCAGCTTACATAGTGATTGACATGACTGACATCTGCTCTGTGTGAAAACAGCCTGTTATTGCTCAAAGTCTCACATCGCAGACTACATTTTATAAAACCTGAAGACAGAGCCAAGTGAAGGTGCAGAGGTCTGGTGTGTTCTCTCAGATCACCTGAATTTAAATGAGCTCAAAGTTTATTATGGGATTCTTGACGCCAAAATGAAACTGCCTTCTCAAGCTTTAACTTGAGCAGTTGTAAATTGCTACTGAAATCTCATGTGAAATACAAGATTTTCAATATTTAAGGGTAAATGAATTGAAATATCTGGTTCAGCACCCTTTGGTGGAAAGCAATTAGGTATATTTACTCAAGTACTGTACTTAAGTACAATTTTAAGGTACGTGTAGTTGAGTGTTTTCATTTTATGTTACTTTCTTCTTCTACTCCACTACATTTCAAAGGGAAATATTATATTTTACTTTTTACTACTCACTACATTTGATGACTTTAGTTACTAGGTACTTTGCAGATGAGGAGTTTGAAAACCTATAATGAGTAGATGAAATACAGTGCATTAACATATTATATTGTTATACAGTAAATTAAACAACCCAAACATGGGTGTAGGATGCTCCAACTGTAGAATATGTGCATTTGGCAAAATCTGTGCAGAAAATGCACACATTGGTGCATAAAAATTCTCCAGAATGCAGGAAATGAAGTGTTTGACACTCAAAAATGTCTGTCCCTTAATGTTGGAATGAGACCTTTGCCTGTTCAACAAACATTATAAAATGAATAAAATTAGCTCTATTGCAGCCAGCTACAACATAAAAATGCATCTTTAACGTTACTACATCAATAATGATACAATCTAACATTATAATACATAGTAATGTGACAACTAAACAGCCCATTTGGCTTCATAGTGAGTACTTTTACTCATGACATTTCCTTGTTTATACTTACACACTCACTTAAGTCAGATTTTGAATGTAGGACTTTTTACTTATAACAAAGTGTTTTTTAATTGTGATATTAGTAATTTTACTCCAAGAGGATGAAGCGGTTAGAAGATGAATGAATGAATGTTCAGTACTGCATCTCCCTGTGCTTTGAGTGATAAATACCATTTTGATACAACGCCATGAACAAATGCTGCCCCCTAGTGGTCCCTAAGTTGACTAGATCAGTTCCTGCAATGAGGCAAAGAAATTCTCCTGCACCATCAGTACTGTTTCACTCATTATATCAAGGGTGTGGGTTTTGTTTCAAATTTCGGGAGACACATATGAAATGGAGGATGTTGGGGTCCTCCAGCTCCAGTCTTCTCCAGTTTCATGCACCAAGTTGTGCCTTTTCTGCATCAGTTTATTGTATTTTGTCAAGATAAAAGTCAAGTTTTTGGGGTTTCTGTCAAAAAGGCTTCCTGTGCTGGTCCTGAATGGTATGCTGTAACTGTGTTTATTTAGATCCATCCCAAGAGATGGATAAAAACAATATTCAAAGCAGCAGAGACTGACATATCCTGGCTTTAGCCTCTAGTATGGCTCAAGCATCAGAAACACTGGATGCTACAATTCCAGTAATATAACCAGTCACAGTTTCACTGGAATCAATTCCCCATTTAGTAACACAAACTTTGTTAGAAAATTGTCATCATGACTTAGCTCCCTCCCTGTTTTCCCTGTAACTACTGGATGTGGAAAAATCTGAAGGCTGAATAATGTGTCACTCCGGCAGCTCCCCACAAAACTCAGAAATTCAGTTAAGCAGGGTGTTGCTCATCTGATGAGTAGGCCCACACTGCCTACTCAAGTGGCAGGAAACACTGACAAATAGGAACGAAAATAGACTCCGGCTGTAAATGAGCTTTTTTGGAGAAAATTCAGTCAGTCAATATTTAAATGAAAAAGATACTCAACTATTTCAATTTTCAACCATCTCAGTGTTCTGTGTCTCCTGAAAGACAGGACTGGACTGTAATCAATGGGAAGTACGTCAATCTATCTGGAGCACTACGGACACATTTCAGTGCAGGGGAAAGGAGAAGTTATCAGTCAACATTCTTAAACAGGAAAAAGTAATTTATTTCAATATACATCGCATTTAAAACTATAGAACATTATTTGTTTGTTGAGTATTTTACACAGCTCTTATCATGGAAATGTCCTGGAATTTTACAAAATAAGACCAAGCTCTGAAACAATAATAGGATATCCCGCCCTTTAATTACTGCATGATTCCTTGTATTTTACATAAAAGAGATTATAGCTTCATACATTATTTTTGTTCTTTATAAAAGGAAAACAAAAACATACCTTTTCAAAGTGAGTTTATATGTTCTTTGATGGAAAAAAAAAGACTGATTGAAGAAGAGTAGTGAGTGATTTTGATTATGTAATGCCTGAGAAACTGCTTTATGTCAGAGCAGGATGGACATGATGTGACATTTCATCGACGTTGCTCAAAGGTCCATATTTGTAGAGTGGCCACTTCAGGCCATTCAGATGTACAAACTGCGATATATTAGGAGCATGGAAGATACTTTGTATGCGGTCATTGTAATGGAAGCAGATTCAAGAGCAGAAAGGAAGTCAGTCTGTGAACAAAGTATCTGTTCTGGTCCGACAGTACCAGAGTCAAAGTTGGAAATAATTTAGTGTAAACCCAAATCGGCACAACTGATCTCCTCAGAAACGGCCTGTATAATTACAATTTAAATAGCTAAATGTTGTGGCTAAAATGTGCAGGACCATTGCAGTTAGTAGTCACAATATTGCACTATAACGAGTTTGAGGAAGAGAAATCAATGGGCAATAATCGGCCTGTAGTCTGTAGGCCAGCACCTGAGAAGGCCTCTGGTTCAGAACACATTGTACACGACATGGTGATGAGAGCACTGAGCGAAGAGAGGTCAACTCTCCACTAGGGGGCCTTCAAGACCTGACAGTGATGACTAAGGAGTCCCTTTTATCCATCTCGGTGTGCAGCGAAGTCCCCAGAGAAAACTAAACATGCCACGGTGCAACTGTAAAAGCAGCGGGCACAGCCCATTGCCATCAAGAGGTGAACGGTCAAACTTGTTTGAACCTGGACACCATTTCACAAAGTGATACAGAATTAGACATTCATTGCCATTAAAAGCATGACAGAATCTCAATATAAAAGCTGTCTGTTTTTCATTTTTGCTTTACTGGGACTGGTAGCCAGGTGAAGACTGCTTTCCAGTTCCCATATAAATAGCAACTGTTGACTGAAGACATTGTAGTGTAGCTATTACCAGAATTATCCTTATTTACATGGTTATCATGACTTACATTCTTTTGAGTAATCCGAGTCCCGTGGGAGCTCTGGCACAAATGTAGGAAGCTCGCTAAAGCATAGCAAAATATGTCACAAGTCCCGTCGTTTACACCTAAAGCAACAGAACAAACAAGGTGGCCTGTTTTGATTTCGTGCTGCAACCTGCTACAGACTGCTGCACAACTCCAGTTCAAAATCTCTTACTGCCTGTTCATCCCATCTCTCTCTTGCACCTCTTTTGTCAGACAGGCATTTGTGAATCATTTCTGCGTGCTGGCTGGGCACTGAAATTAAACCCTTTGGTTCCCAGTGATGCACCAGTCTCTCCGAAGCAACACAATCAGATCAAATCACCACTCGTGGCTGTGTGTCTCATCTCGCTGTTCTGCCATCTGTAACGGCCGCACTCCGAAGCCTTGCTTAGCAGGCACGATGACGACCATCAAGCTTACCAGAGCAGTGTGGCATTTGCTTTGTACACAGCTCTGGATCTGTCCGTTGCATATGCTTGTTGTGGCGAACTGTGTGCTTTCGGTGACAGTCTTGGGTTAGATGCCAGCCTTGTCACTGTAGAAGGGCGTGACATGAAACATGTAGCAGTGCGTGCAAACCCTGACAGGCTTCACCTGGCCATACCGGGGCAAAGGAGCAGAGTGGGAAGAGCAGCGAGAGCAGAAGATCTGAAATGACACAGCATGTAATGTATCAGACACTATTCATATGATGCACAGGGTATGAATCATCAACTACACATTAGACACTGAGAATCTGGCACACAGACTGTCACACATCATTATACCTTTCCACAGCTTCTACAGTGATGCTTCCTCCGGATGACGGTGAACGGAGCCTTGCAAGCAATGCAGGAGTTGCAGGCTTCATCGGGGACCCAGTCTGGAGGGTCTGCACAGACACAAACAGTTAACACAAAGTAGTCCTGTCACCATCAGTACATCTGCTGCAGAGAAAACAAAATTTTAACTCTGAGTGGGTCTGTTTGTGGATTTTCTGACCTTCGAAGTGGCCCTCCCGGGCCTTGGCTGCCAATTCCGATGAGGAAATCGTCTCCTGACAGAGAGCACAGTCTTCCAGCACGGCACTACGCAGAACAGGACCTGCTGGACACCATAAAAGAAGAAACTAAAACGGGTGCATTGTGTGATTGATTGCTGTTTATGTTAAAAGCTCTGCTGCAGAGTTACGGACCAGTTAGACAATATAATGCAGACTAGCTGATGCAGGTGAAATGGCATTACATTAGTCAAGATGGGATATGATATAATAAGTATTGGTGGATTTCTCAAAGAGGTTAAAGGAGGGGGAGTAAAACAGCTGCCTTGTGCAGAAGAAAACAGCTGTGTTGTGGGCCACACAGCTAAACAATGAGCTGTAACTCACTATAGAGACAGAGCGCAACACGTCATATTCTGACAACCACGCCCACCAGAGGGGAAAACTATTAGTGCCACAATATGCATCAAGAGCTGAAAGGCAAACAAAATGCCTGTAGCTCGCTAAAAACATAAGATATCAGCATGTCAAAGGGTTATTTTAGCACCCTATGTCTAAATATTGTCAGTCTCAGTGTCCCTTTTTACCTTGCTTATCTTGGAGAAATTATTCCACTGAATGTTCAGTTGCTACATACTTTGATATTTACAACTATGTAATTGAATCACCAGGTGAGATCATCATTTAAGCTAACAAAGATCAAAACCAGGCCGTACATATTATAGTTAGCTTCAACCTCTACAATTTGTCTGGCCAAACTAGCAAAATGCTTGCTGCACGTAGGTATACTGAGTGTCAGGATCCCACTGTTTCCACATATCCTTCTGCTGATGCCTCACGTCTTAATGCTTAAAAGCTCAGTTTTTCAGGTCGGTAGCTTGTAAAAACTTAGTAATGTCTGCTTGTTAGTTAGCTGACATTAACGACAAGGAGGCACCTTCACGCAATACAAAGTAAATGGAGAGTGATTAATTGTTTTCCCCTCCAGTAAGGGCGGGACTTCATGGGCTCTGTCTCTATAAAGCTCCATAAACATTGAAGAAGGTTGGGGGATAATTCTCTGTAGATTCATCACAAAGAGCAACCCCCTTGTTCTGAATTCTGTCTGTATTATGTTCATAAGAGACAATGTACTGTTACATGTTGTACACCCAAGACACGTTCCTCACCTTTCTTGTGGTTGTCGTTATCTCCCTCCTCGCACTTGGTTGCCATGACTTCAAACAGAGTCTTGAGGATGCTGCGAAGGTCACTAGCATAGTTGGTCTGTAGCTGATCAGCAACACCTGCATCATGCCAGAACACATATCAGCATGGGAGAGACAAAGATGTGAAGGCAGCGCGACCGACATTGCGAGGGATTTTACCTGATATACAAACAAAGAGACGGTGGATGAGGTCGCTGCTGCTGTGGAAGCGGGATCGGATCTTGTTCCTGGCGGCCAGCTTGGCATTTTGCAGGGCCAGCTGGATCTCCTGATGGTCCAGGTCTTCTGACATCCCTGAGCTGGGGGTCAGACTGCTGACAGGGCTGGAGGTGACAGACAGAGCAAGATTGTCAATTTCTCCTAACAAATTGTTAAAGCACAATCTACACATTAAATTCATATTTCATCCGTTGTATATTTAAATCTTTAAGTTAAAAATGATGAATAACACATATAAACTAATATGACAAAAATCAATTTCCCTTATAATTTACAGCAATAAGCCATTATCTTTAAATATACTGTGCAGAATGCACATGGAAATCAATACTACAACATCTAATTAAAAGTACAGTGTAAGCCAGGAGGCAAATTAATGTAGTCCCCTTATGGGAAGGAGTGACTGACACTTCAATCGACTGCTGCATAAAGACTGGAAGTTACCAAAGCTATCTTTTTAGCAATCGTGCAAGGATTCAGTTTTCGGCTACTTTTTTGAGCGAGGGCAGAAAAAGACGCTCACAAATATGACAGTGACACACACTTTCATGAGTGATGAGTTACCTGGGAGTGTACGCACTGCTCGACAGACTACATGTGGTGACCGACACACTCTCACAGTCACTACCTGACACAGAGCTGAGGGGAGAGCTCTGAGAACTAAAAACAACCAAATAAAGAGTGAAAAAAAAGAACAGAATAAAATGTACAAACACAAACACAATGATAAAATAAAACAGGCAATAATTAAGGCAACATAAGACAAAGTGAGATGAAAGCAACGAAATATATAATACATGATGAATGGTTAAATAAAATGTATAATTATGTTGATGCATGATTGTGTCAAAATCACTCGTCCCCCAAATGAATCAATAAAAAGGACAGCACACCTGGAGCTCCTCCTGCTGTCCTCTTTGGTGTCCTTCTTCGAGTCTTTCATTCCTGGCTTGTCCTTATCCGTCTCCTTGTCCCTCTGTCGGCCTCCACTGGCCTGCTGCCTCTTTTCATTCCTCAACTGGTGGTTGCACGGGGAGGGTCCATCCCCTCCACTGGAGCCACAGTCCTGAGCGTGAAGCCCTGGCCCTGGAGCCACGACCAGACACTTCTCACAGAGCTGGGAGTTTGACTCGTCTTCAAGCATCTCTGCAGAACAGCGGGAAGAAGGGGGAGTCAACTGGGCGAGCTCACCTTTACTGTGAGGCTCGTGACTTCGTGGTGGCAGCCGGCAAGCAGAAGACTGGATGACAGAGTTGGGGGCTGCAGTCTTACAGTGTTTGTCCAATCCCAGGGCAATGCCTAACCCAAGTCCAGTGGTTTCTGTGTTGATGGCATCCTCATGGCCGTCCTCGCAGCTCCCACAGCAGACGCAGGAGTTGAGCAGGCAGTGAGTGGCCACCAGAGGGCCGCAGGGCTCAATCTCAGAGGGAGTGGGCCGCGGCAGTAGCAGCTTGTCCACTGCCAGCTCAGTCAAGCTGGGGGAACGAGGGTTGAAGATGACCGTGGCAGACAGCTTCATCCCACCCATACGGTGGGCGATGACCTCAGCCGTTTCAGACGCTGTCCCCTCCAAACCCATATCCCACCCATTGGTGTAAGGCAGAGATTCAGAGCCAGGAGCGGAAGTGCAAGGTGCGCGCTTTGCATGAGGACAGTGTGTGTTCTGGCTGCGTGGCTGTGGACACGGCTGCTCTGACTGGGCCTCAGAGTACCAGCCATTCCTGGTAGAGTCTGGCCGCGGTCCCAGGTTACGCTGCACAGGACGGGCAGACTCTGGTGCTTTGGACGGAGAGGCAATACAACGACAGGCCTCTCTTGAAATGCTGGTGATGCTGTCTCCTGCTGCGTCCAGGTCCTCCATGAAGAAAACCTTCTCCTCCTCCTCTACACAGATGCCTGTCCTTCCCTGGCTCACCACGACCCTGCGGGGAGAGGCCTCAGTGCTAGAAGTGCCACTGGAGCCTCCTGCCTCTCCTCTGTGGGGATGGTGTGCTGGGGACTGACCCTGGCTGGGAGGCGACAGAAGGGTGGACATTTCGTCCCCCACACGGTACACCATCATGTTGAGCTGCTCCAGTTCCTCCTCATCGTACTGCATGGAGCAGGCCAACTCGGCCTCCTCTGCCTCCTCGCACAGCATGCCCTGGTCCTGCTCTTCCTCCCCCTTCTCCGTTTCCACCTCCTCCCAGCCCCTCTCCACTTCCGCCACCTCCTCCTCCTGGCTGGGACAGACAAACAGAGCCAGCTGCTCCCGCTCCGCCTCACTCTCCCTCTTGGAGGTGTCATTAGCGAGACTGCAGGATGAGTGATTCTCCTGGATTAGAGCTGGTGAGCCGTTTGTGGCCTGCCCCTGCTCTACGGAGAACTCCCCGTCCTGAGAGATACACAGGTTCCTTTCCAGTGTCATCAACTCCTCCTCAGTCAGGGTCTGCAGCAGGTCTCTGCAAAAGCATTGTAAGATAGTTGTGACATAGTGACAGAGGAAAAAAGATCATTTAAAATGGAGTTTTTTTTTGTGATGTTGAATATTCATGAAATGTACCTGATTTTCTTCAATAAAGTGCGAAAAGGCCGGAAGAGCTCAGACATGTCCTCTGATTTTCGGTCAAGGTTGAGAGGTCCCTCTGAATACACAACCAGCCCACTACAGGAAAAATTTTTAAAATTCTGTAAGAGGACAACAGAGAGTAGAAAACAAGGAAGTGGGCGGAAGAATGGAAAGGACAGGCAACACTTACCACACAATGGCTAGTCTGGGAATTGTAAACATCAGTGCGGGTTCATAGTCATCGATCATGTCTTGAGTGAGATAGCCCAGCTTTAGGGCCCTGGAACAACACAACAGAGGAAACACATGATAGAAAAAATAACCATATCATCTTCAGATATTATTTAGATTCTGGGAACCGGATGAATCTGCAAGCTCATGTTTCATTTACTCTGGCAGATGCGTCTGGCCCCCCTCTTGTTCACAGTGCTCCTACAGCTTAAGGTAAGTGGGATTAAAGGGCTTTTAAGACTTTTTTGATGCCATTCGGAATGGAATTTAGGACAACTTTTACAATAACCAAAATTAAAGAAAAAAAAAAGAACCAACATCAATTAATTAGGATATCATTTTTAAGACTTTAGAAAGACTTATTTAAGACATTTTTTTCGCAATCCCAATTGACACGACAGCAAGAAAGAGGAGAGCCATTAAAGTATTTTTTTTTTAAAACAAACGAGTCAGCTGCAGCTTATGTGAAACTTTCCATTTAAGTACTATTTTCACATTTTGATGGCAAAAGCAGTAACACTTGTTCAGACATCTTGATGCTACACCATCACAGCTCATCTTTACATGCTGTAGTCTCTTTACAACTGTGCATCACTCAGCGCTGTCACATTTTGTTGCTCTGATTAATTGTGGGTCCTGCCAATTGCATCCAGAGGCATTTTCATCCAGAGCCGACCGTTGATAATGCCCCTTGAAAATCAAAAAGGAACTGAATGGTCCGGCTGTGTCAGGCTAAAAGAAGTCAGCTGTGCTCTATGGGCTGTAATTCTTCAAAATGTTCCACGGTAAACTCACCTCTCCACAGTCTCACAGAAGAGCACAATCACCTCCTGCTGTACGTAGTATTCTTTGGGAGACTTGACAGGCACCATGGCTGACACATAACTGGGAATTAAAGAAAAAGAAAGCGGGCTATAATGGCATTCACAGCTTTGTTTAATGTTCTTGCACCCAAGAATCCTTGTGAGGATGATTAATGTGGATTAATATTATTGCTCCAATCGCCATTACTGTCTTAACCTTTATTTACCTGAGCTCAAACTCAGCAAAAAGGCTGTCGAAATGTCGCAATGCGTCCTTCATGCGGTCCGTGTACAGGTTGAGGTCTCTCAGGGCCTGGTCTCTGGTGATGTTGCGTACCTCCTCCAGGCTGCGAGTAAGGTCCTTAGCAAGGGGCCTCATCGCTATACTCTCTATCTCCCTGTTCATGATGATGGAACCGGCGGCCAGACACTGCACAGGAACACGTACATCATCAATCATTTCTCCTTGTATAGACATAAACTGAGAAAAGTATGCTTACAATGACACTTGACAATCAATAAATTTGTAAAGATTAAATACATAATTTTACTAATTTCATGCATGTGTGTACGACTTGTGGAGGGTTGTTTTCTACTGGACTGATGCTGGAGGGAATACTCTACCTCAGCTCCAAACCACAGCTGCCCTGCCAAGTTGTCATGGCGAATCTCCTCGGGGAACTTGACGCAGAAGTCTCTGTTGGCCCGGTCGGTGGGAATACATTCATCCATGATCTGATTGATAATGTTCAACACATTGTCCTGCAGATGAGCACAAGAGTGACAGAAAGCAACATTGAACAAACTAGTTGGAGGCATAAACATGAGTGTTCCCGAAAAACAATTTTCTCAGTTTTAACTCTGAGTCACTAATGTTAGTTAATAACCCAGGTCTCAGCTCTTTCAGGAAGGTCGTTGTATCGCAGCACTTAAAGACCATTGATTAGGAAGTGAATGAAAACTATTTGACAAGTACATGAGACCATTATGGCCCTTGCAGTTACATTCTCCCTCAATAAAAACACGAGACTAAAGCCCGTAATTCCAGCAGTGAAAATGCAGTGTCACACACAGCAAGAGCTAATCAAGAGCTTATGTGCCGCTGGCATGTACAACAGCCATAACAATGACTTACAATGAGCCTTTCACTCAACCGCAGCTGCACTGTGCACTGTAATCTTGTCAGGCACAGCACTGCGTCTTTCTCTGCTGGCCCCGAGGAGAAAGATTAAAAAGCTTTGAGAAGGAGAGCTTAACCACTGATTCCTTTATGGCTGTGTGTGTGTCTTGGCCCGGCCTGAGTACCACCCCACTGTCTGTGAGCGTCTCCCAGCAGGGGACATCGATGATAACCTTCACTACTGTTGGTTCCATATCATCCAGAGGTTGTGACTTTGGCGTGATACCTGTGTCTGACAAAAGACTGGCTTCCATTTTTTCACAGCCTACCCCTAACTCCTCTCACTGTTTCTGACCTATTCTGTTCCCTCTGTCTCTCGTGTACGCCATCTAACTCAATCTTTGTCCATCTCGAACGCACACACAGTCGCTCGCCTGTTCCAGCAGGCCGCACTGTAAGAACAGCCGTGCCAACATAATATGAGCAGCATGCCAGCAACCCCCACAGTGGCCCATGAATAAGAGCTGATAGCAGCAGTGGCAGGTTCAAGTGCAAATTTTGGCTTGAGTGCACTTGTCTTCTATTCTTGGGGCCTCGGGGCTGTGGGGTATCATGCTGCTTAATTCATACTCCGAAAAAACCCTTGAGGAAGCATGCCACTGAAAAGACTCCTCTCTGAACATATGAGTGCTGAGAGTTTGCTGTGAAACATTTTCACTGCAACTTGTAGGGTGACAAAGACTGATTTGAGGTACGCGCCATGGGCTGTACAAAAATAACAGACGCAGCCACCTAACATCACCCACTGGTTTGTGGACTCCTGTTTCAAAGGGCTCCACAATGACAAATGCCCGATTGCCCGGGGCAAGTTAAATGCCACGTCGGGCTAGTAAATCTAGCAACTCACTTGCCCAAAACTTGCACTTGCAAGTGGTAAAAATAATTAAACACAATGTTTTTTTCCAGAGCTGATGATCAAAGGAGTGAGCTATCTTGCTTCCTTCTCATCTCTGTCAAGAGTTGCACATGCGCAGTACTGATCGGGCACCTGTAAGAAAATGGCGGCGTGTAAAGACAAAGTTTATGAGATACAGCACAAGGGAGCATTTTAATTATCCTGGAACCAGGAGGTTAATTACGTGGCACGAAAGGATGTGAAGGAAACTCCAACTGTGTCTATTGCCAGGTTTGCTGGAAGTTTCAGTGCAAGGCGGATAAAACTGGGTCATTTTTCATGACAACTACCTTTAATCTTTGTTGATATTTGATAACTATAAATAAACCCATACCACAGTAAAGGACCATACTTGCCCATACTACACAAATAAACAATTTGTGTAGTATGGGTAGAAGCTGACTTTGGGTAAGTAGATTTTTGACCCACTTGACCAACCATTCTCTAGTTTGGCATTTTGGCTGTCACCATCTCGGATTTTTGGAGCCAGACATGACCATCTTTGGACGAGAGGGTGGAGCTGTGGAGGAGTGAGGGGTGGATCTGGCTCATAAACTGTAGCGACCCCTCACAGCAGCCTGTCACTCAAAGCGGCCAGGCCCTTAATTATGCATAACTTTAAGCCTTAACAAAATTGAAGCAGTTGAGTTAAATATTTTACAGCGAAACAACATTTCACTGAAATATGTTACTGAAACATATTTGATCAGCCCTGCATAGTTTGACAGTTTTACCGCAGTTCACAAGCAGTGAATGACACGACTGACAGCTGATTGGTTGCTTTTGGTGCACCGTGGTCGATTTTAACAAATGCCATTAAAGCCGCCGAAGGAGGAGGGTCATGATTTTTTACACAGATAATCTGTCTCATGTACGTCTTTCAGAATACAGTTTCAGCAAATATGCCAGATTTTATTTTCATTAAAGTGACCAACTGTAGCTTTAACATGGGTGTCTATGGGGACTGACTCGCTCTTGGGGCCAGCCTCAAGAGGCCATTAGGGGAACTGCAGTTTTTGGCACTTAGCTGTTGGCTTAATTTTTAAGACCTGGAGGCCACTTGGTACGGACACATCCTAACCAGAGCTACTCATTCAACTGCTTCTGCTGAAAAGCCTCAGCTTGATTAACTTTGAGTGATAGCAAAATAAACATTTGAAAACTAAGTAAGAAAGAGGACAAAGAGCATCGGGACAATTAAAAGAGACTGCAAAGACATATAAAAGAAAAACGAGGTGACAGACTGGTGGAGGGAAGGATGGAGGGGAGAGACACAGAACAGTCGGGGATCAAGTGATGACCTTATTAAGTGGTTCTCCCCTGTGTGCTGTGGCGGTAGGGGGAGGCTAAGGCACAACGGGCCAGATGACGACCTCCCTCCACCACCTTCAGCTCTCTCAGCGTGATGCAGCATGGCAGCCATCACTCATGCACCGCATCACCTTCTAAGCTCCTCTCCACCCTGATGACGAAAAGACCAGAACCAACCTGCACAACCTGGACCTGTATCACCACATATAATAACTGACCATACATACAATCCCAGTGTTTCGTACATTAGAGTAAAAAGAAAAAATAATCTGACCTAGTTCTTAGTAAACACCATTACCTCAGTCAAACAGCTATAAAATGCCTCTTACCCAAAGACGCTGCTCTTGAAACCATTTACTAATAACCACATGACACACAGCCAAGCCAAGACAAGGTCTACTTATCTCTGTTTATCAGCAAAACTGCTTGATGTAAGAACCCGGCCAAGCGATGTTTACTGAGGCAACAGTCATATCACTATGCATGTATCCAGTAAGAGGTGATAAAGGTGGTGTCTATTTTTAGCTTCCAGGTCAAACCCAAAGATTCAGTCAGGTGATTATGTTAACAAAAAGAATTTAAAGTTAACAGAAGACTTGGCTCAGAGTCAGGTCAACAGTGAAACAGGATTTCTTGCTGTATTCATTCTATTAATCTGCATTAAATGTAAGTGACGGGGGATAAAATCCACCTTCGTCACTGTTTCCCAATCGCTCAATATTACACGTCCACACACATGCAAAGTAACCCAAGTTTTGAAAAATATTCCCCTTAGAAAGGTGTTTCAGAAAAAAATCTCAGTTTTACAAAAATATCTGCATACTTGTAAACAGGGCCTTAATGGACGGAATGAAAAGAGGGAATGATTACAGCAAGCAAAACCTGTTTAAATGCTCATATAAGCACCTGACTTTAAATACTGGGATCCTGTTTTTAATTCTATTCCAACTGCAGGGCTATTTATATGTATTATTAATGACAAATGAAATAATAACACTAATTCACAAAGACTGACATGTATCCTTAGGGAAATGAAAGGCACAGACAGATGATGACTTTGTCGGTTTCTCCCTGCTGACCTGACAAGAGCGGAACTGGTTGACCAACAGGGTACATCTCTGAGGGTCCTTCCTGCCGTCAAGGCTGTCCAGCTCAGTGGCCACCTGATTCAGCTCTTCATCAGCGTAGTAGAACTGGGCCAGAAGCTGAGGGTCCGTCCTCTGCACAGAAACACAAAAAGGGACATTAGGAGGGCATTTTTAATACTGGTATAGTACAGGAAGCAACACACAGGATTTTCAAACCAGGGCAGAAACTTAAGATTTTTCTTCTTATCAATTAACCTGTCAATTATTTTCTCAATTAGTTCTTCAGTCGAAAAACATGTCAAAATGGTGAAAAATAAACTTCACAATGCCCTAAAGCATAAGATGACTTGTCAAGTTTGGTCAGTCCAACAGTCCGACACTAATAGATATTCTGTTTACTATCACAGAAGACTAGAGAAACTTGAAAATATTCTCATTTGAAAAAGTGAAACCAGAGATTTGTATTCTCTTAAACAGTCCGACTCTTCTTTAAGTTACATGTAGCCTAAGCATGACATTGGAGACAGGTAAGTGAG
Source organism: Epinephelus fuscoguttatus (assembly GCF_011397635.1). Taxonomy (NCBI): domain Eukaryota; kingdom Metazoa; phylum Chordata; class Actinopteri; order Perciformes; family Serranidae; genus Epinephelus; species Epinephelus fuscoguttatus. The sequence goes on from NC_064765.1 coordinate 21,936,338, forward strand.
TATCAGTTACTATTCTGGCTGTAAGACTTTTAAACCTCATCATTTTAACAAGGCAAAAATGATTATTTTGTTATTGTTTTAACAAATCCTGTGAGTCTCAGCCACAGACACACTGTCACCGCTTCATTCGAGCTGCAGTTGCTGGACTGTTAACCAGCATCGAAACCAAGCAATCAAATTTAATATATCTCTGAATATGTTTGATTTAGTGAACTTCACTCCAATCACAGCAAAGCACTGCGGAGCAAAAAGTCTGAGTGCCCTTTCCTAACTGGTTCCTAAGCTGTGGACACAAACACTGTCAGAGCTCCAACAGCCGTGAAATCATCTGAGCCGACCTTGCATCTCTAAACAAAATATAAACAGAGGAAATGACCACATATATAAACAAACAAGATTTATATTTGGCTCTAAACAGAGTATACGGGCCAGGCCAGGACAACCTGAAAATATACTAAACTGTGACAGATATGGACAAACTCCCCCAAGTCCTAAACCTACTAGTTGATCTCATAAGGTGAGTCAATTATTAATTTCTGCTGCAAAATTTAGTAACTGGTGTCAGGCATCAAGGAAATCCTGCAACAATACAGAATGACAACTATCCCTTTATTCTGGTCATCAGGTCCACTAAAGGAAGGATGTGAGTGTTCATTCATTACACTAGTTTCCATGTATAGTGCTTGGGGGAATTAATGTGTACACTATTTAGAGCTCTGCATGAGTGAACTACAGTGTCAGGCATGGACAGCTGCAGCCTCCAGAAAACCAGCTTGATGCCTGGCGGTTCTCTAACTGTGAGCAAGTAAACACATGAATTACGTATTATGTCCTGCAAGCCTCCTGGTTACAGCAACACTGTGCTACTACAGCACTTTGGTGTTAACAGGTGGAGTATTAGCATAGTTTCACCCACTCTGTATACACTAAACAGTGAACTCTTTTATTCACCTTCTGCTGTTGGGATATAAACTGTAATCTTGTGCAAATAAACCACAAAGCTGAGATGGTGTGATGTAGAAAGAGCAGTCATGTCAAGGCAATAGCAACATACTTCAAATTTGTAGGGACAAAAATAAAATCAGGTAAGTAGGGCGTTGTATAGGCCAGCTTAACAACAGATTGCTCTCCCATTTGCCAAGGTAGTCTGGTGATTTATGAGCAAACACGAGGCATGGGTTATACACATTCATACACATAAACACATTTTCAACAAGTACGGGAAGGTAAATGATAAAAAATGGCATTAACCCTGACAAGAGGAGTTAACAAAGGTTAATATAGTGTGAAAGCTCCCCAGAAGAGTGGGTGTAATTAGAGAGGCTGGCCCTGGTAGAGGATTTATGTCATTATCTCCCACCGTGTTCCCCTCAGTGTGTGTGGCGGGGTTGAACAGCACAGCACAGCAAATCACTCCACTGCTGTGTGAAGTGCACGAACAGCAACAACACACAAGGTAGGATGCATGAAAAAATGCAAACGTTTGTGTCGCTAAGACCTATCCAAAATGAAATAACTGCAATTAAATTTCACAATAAAGATACCAATTTTTGAATCATGACACCAACAAACACTGTATGCACTCACACACACTTCTCAGGGAGGGTTCACGTTGATCGAAAGGTTAATGGTTTTGAAAATGGCGACCGCATGCCGACGTGCATCATCACAAACCACATGGACCCACTGACGGTACAGCTTAAAAAGGACAGCATGACTGTGCAGACTGGAAGAAGGGGAGAGCTACGCCCGTAAACAGGATCGTTCTGCCTGACACACGACAACTGTCTGGAAATGCTTTTTCGCAGAGTCAAACTGAATACTGGTATTTACCAAAAACCTCTCACAGGACCTTTTCCCTTAAGTTTGCAGTGCTTCCTGTTGCGTGATGCTCTCCCCGTGGGCCCTCGCTTCTCTCTCTGAATATGATACATGGTGCTGTTCCCTCACTCTCTCTCATTAATAATGAAACAAACAGCAAGGAGAAAACACAGAGATGTAACCTACAGCTGGGGTACTTGTCGCATTATTACTGTGAAAGGGAGTGAAAACATATTTTATATTTTAAAGGTTATTTGGAGGACTGAGACATGCCACAAAATTATACTAAAGATGGGGAGGGATATATTTTGACATCCTTTATTTTTTGTGACTGTCATCCTTTTTGGGGTGTTAACACAGTTGCAATATTTAAAATAGCAAGTATGGTCCTTTACTGTGAAATATTTGTGTTTTCACATGCCCAGAAGTAAATCAGAGCTGACCTAGAGTGTGTTACAGAACAGCAACGCTGGATTAGAGCAAACTGGCACTTATTTTCTTGCTCAAGGACACTCCAGTAGGGCCGATATCTGTCGACATAAAACCCAGTTTGTACCACAGAGCAAAATCAATATTATTCCTGCACATTATGTTCATGCGTGTGAATTTTAACATCTGTGGCATGTCATGTTTACTGAATAAATTGGAGGGGGAAAGCATCTAATCCAAACTAGAACAGGCAGCTGAGTCTATATTACAGCAGGCAAATATAGTTAGTATTTCACACTCTTCTCAAGTGTTCTTTGTTAACAAGGTCACACACATGCTCGATATATAAATAATCTGTGAAGAATGGGAATAGGCAGCCACAGTGTTATGGCAAGACAAAAAATAATCAGCAGGCTGTAAATAGTAATTGTCATCATTGTATTGGCGTTGCTACAACAGAAATACATTTAAGTGTGTTTCTGTGAATGTGTAGGGTTATGGGAAACGAACACAAAGGAAATCTTAATTAGACAAGAAAACATACAAATTCACCATAAAAAATTGGGTGTTTATCATAACATGCAAATTTAATCTTCTAATAGTGAGACAGGCAATGATATCACCAGATTTGACTGGACTTCACACAACAATGAGCGAGTCTATGATATAAATGTCATGATGACCAAACAGGAAACAGGAGTGGGAGACAGTGAAAGACCTTTTTCTAGCACAGGCACAGCACGGCCCACAGACTGGTGGCATTCATTTTGAGATTTCTGGAGCATATAGGCCGACGCTGACGGAGGAAGAAAAGAAGTATTTGAGACAGACGCCATCCTATAGCCTCCTCCTGCTGCATTCCTCACACAAGAGGGAACATTCCTACAGTATTGCATCAAGGGGGAAAAGTCAAAGGAAGGCAATGTTCAAGACGGGTAGATGTACTTTTAGATAGGCGGCGACACTTGAGCTGCTCTGTCAATACGTTTGGAATAATCATTGATATCATTATCATTAATGATAAGAACAAAAAGGTATGAAAAGAGAAAGTCAGAATGGGTTGAAATAGAGTGAACCAAACAAACTACTGAGATCAGGAAGAGATTAGTTGTTACTACATATTTGCACCTAGTATTGTAATTGTCAGGTTTAACTGTTACCAGAGACAGTTAAGAAACAAGAGAGTCTGTTCACTCCAATGGGAGAAGTGAACGTGAGCGCACATTATGACCGATTCTTTCGCCCCATCGTAACTGAAGTAAATATTGGACCCATTTACGAGCCACATAACTTCCAAACATTCTGACACAAAATTTACATTTTTCAGACTAACATGTAAGGAGAAAATAAACGTTGTTTGAGACCCGTCTCTTTCACAGCAGCACACTCTTGAAAGATCTGGCAACAAGTGATTTGATCTTGTTCTTAGCTGATTCCAGATATTAAGCTAGCCGGTAAAACAAGCAGCAAAATAAGGTGCAAAAATCAATATACTGTAGTATTTTTCATTTTCATATGCCCGTCAAGTACAAAAGAGTACAAAAAGTACTGTATTGTCTACTTATCGCCTGAAATAGAGACATATTTTAGTGCACTGTTTGGCTGTAATACGAGAATTTGTGAACAGGAAGTGAGCGCCTTACTGTAAAAACACAGGGAAAAAAAACTGAAAAACTGACCAACACAGATCAAACAGTAAAAATAGGCAGCGCTGATCAAATATGAAGACAGATTGTGTTACTGCGTTGCCTATTTTTCTCAAAAAATGTTTTTAAAAACATATTTTAGCTTACCATTAAACTATAGATCAAGATTGTTTGTTATTCGGCAGCTGCCATAATGTTTCCTGTGTCAAAACAGCTAAGCTCACATTACGTCACCCACTAGCAGGAGCGTTTATTGGTACAGTGTGGTGCATTGCATTCTGGTAGTTTTAGATTTTCTGCCTCTTAAGCAAAAGCAAATTCCAAAGCCCTTTTTCCTCCATTTTCTCTGGTTATGCAGCATCATTGCCAAAAGCAGTTGCAGATCTTTTTATTGCATAGACAGTCCAGTTTTATGAAAAGTCTGAAATACTTCTTCAAATACAAATATTTCTCCATGTGTGCATATATAAATAAAATAAAGTCAAACTTATCATTTACAAAAGATTAGCGGTAGGGTTGCAACGGTAGAGATTTTCATGGTATGAAAACCATCAATGAAAATATTGCAGTTTCACAGTATTACAGAATCATTATTATTATCAGTCACAATGACCCTTAAAGGAATGAAATCAGAAGTTTTTTTTAATTATTATTTTTTGGCTTTTTTTGATAGGACAGTCTAAGTGCTAAAGACGGAGAGAAACGACATGCAGCAAGGGGCTGCAGGCTGGAATCAAGCCCGCAGCTGCTGCGGCAAGGAAGTTGCCCCTGCACATGGGATGCCTGTTCTACCCACTAAGCCAGTGGGCACTCCAGAGAGGTTACTTTTGGCTGAACAAATGTTTTGTTGCTAAGATTAAAACCATTTTTTAAATGGAAGTATGTGTAAAAAGTCTCCCTGCTGAAAAAACAAAAAGAAAGTTGGGATTCTCCATCCATTTTTTTATTAATACCATAAGCAAATGTACACAGTATGATAACGGTCAATTTTAATATCATAGTATACCTTGAAACCAGTATCTCTGCAACCATTATTGGCAGTTGAGTTAGTACACTGTTTGGCCTCCCAGTTGATTGCTTTTGATTTGACACCAGATGTTTCTTGGCAACTCACTTATACATTACAAAGGTCTTTACTAGCTAAACTAGCTTTCTAACAGCTGGCTCAACCAAATCTTGGGTCACGGCAAAAGTGAAAGCAACATCTGATCAAATTCAGCTCAGTTAACACCTCTAGCTAACAGTCCCTGAGAGATGGGGTGATACAAGTGATAAACTACAGACTAATCCTTTGTTCGTAAGTAAAATTTAAAACCTTGAAAGGTAATATTTACTCTGTTACATGGACAATGAGTCAGTGGTGATGTGAGACTCTGAAAAGCAAAAAAAAAGGCAAACTGTCTGGTTACATAACATAGATTGGCACAGAGTAAAGTATTGGCCTTTGAGTAAATGCTTAAAAAAGATGCGGCCTTACAGTAACTTGCAACTATTTAAAAAAAAAAAATGCAGCTATATATACCTCCAGACTGAGAAAAAAAATGTGGTGACAAAAAAGAAGAAAATGACTAGGAACAATCAAATTAAGGAGCTGGAAAATAACACCTTCTTTTAAGGCTTTAACAAAAACTAAGTGTGTGAACACCCGGGGATCGGACTCCTGAACTTGCCAGTTGTGTCATCATCACCAATGACAGCTCTACCTTGCGCAAGTGAGGAAATGATTCAGCAGATTCAGCTCCTGTCCCCTGTGGCGTGCCACTCTCCTGTTATACTCCTGCTGTCAGTTGTCCTGGGTGCCCTCTCTTTGAGATGACTCAAAAACTCTACCCACCGCGGTCACAAACCCATCATTTCAGACTATTAGGCTCCCATAACTTTACCCAGAGTGACAATTACTGTTAAGCCCCCTCAATCACATCGTTTCACAGTGACTCAGTGAAATTTCTGTCCCTTTTGTTTAACATTAAATCAATAACAGGCGTTAACAGTTCAGCTCTTATTGAAGCGTGTTACTGAGAGTTGCCTGCTGCTGTACCATCAACATTTTCATCAGCCAGCTCGCTCCTTGAGCGGCTGATGCTGGGCTTAATTTCTATTCAGACTGTGCGGATGATGGAGGCCGTCAGGCTAATGCTTCATGAATGTCCATAGCATCGGTGCGTGCACATTGAGCCCACTTAAGGGACTTATGAGAAACCTTGCCTCTGCCCTCCATACTCTATTCCAGGCTCAATTTGCTGCCTTCTGGCTGCCATCCAAGGATCAGAGGCAAGTATTGTAGGGGGGGAAACCAGTTCACTCTGCTTCATCCAGTCAGTTGGCAGACTGGCAAAAAAGCAGCCGGATACAGTTCATCACCTTATTTATTATTCAGGACTCAGCATAAAAGCCCTGGCAAGAGCGAGCCAATCGCTTTGGTAACAAACAAGGCACTTCCTAAACCATTATTTATATTAAGTTTGGCAGAATAAAAAGTATAACCTTTCTAAGAATGCAGTGTTACGCTGAAGTACAGTCAGTTGTGTTGAGTCATTCCTTTCATGTTCAGCTCGCAGGCATTTCTTTCTTCACCTCTGTGTTGCTTTCTGCAGCTTCGGAGTTATTGATGGTGACTTTACAGGCATGAACTCAAACTGTCTTAAAATTGCTCACATTTTAAGACAGTTTCAGATTTTCTATTAAATAAATGTGCAATTAAATTAATGGTACTAATCACAGACTGCTGAGGAGTATGTCTGCACTAACCATCTGAAAGTTAGATCCACAGCAGACCGCACATTTCCCTTTATTGACTCAATATATTCAGAGTGGTCTGCCCATCTGCACTGACGGCATAATCTGTGTGCTTGTCTCCTCTCAGAGGGCTGCCCTAATCTGGCATTTGGACTAAGCAATGACCTGTGCATGTGCCTGGCACATGGTCTAGCATGACAGGCCGAGGTGACACAGGGGGGCGCAGAGGATTTAGGTGGCTACAAGTCTTGTCCAGGATCCCCTGATGGTAATGTGGTTACATGTGGGGACACGCCTCTTCCTCGCAACTGCAGTGAAGTTCTTATGCAAGAAATAATCTGGTTATACAATCAAGTACTGGCTGTTAAATTGAGGCTACAGAGGGGTAGGTGAATTTTAGATGTACAAAATCAACAACCTGACATTTTTCATGGAGTGTGCTAAAGAGATGGCAAGATTTGTGGAGATGCCTCCTGTCTGAATACAAAAACACCTGCAACAGTGAAATACTGGCATGCCAAACATTTAAGAATGAAACTCAAACAAACTCATCTATGCCCTGTCATGATTCCTCCCTGCAATTTTGACCCACATCCCCGCTTCACTGCTGAGGATGTGCATGACTCATAGTCAGGCTAATTCTATCCACATACCTTTCATTGTTACAAGCAGTGACTGAGAGCTGGCATTGCCCCGGCTGTCCCAAATTACACACAATGACAGCTGTGGACAGCAACAGTACGTGTGTGAGTAAACACACATCTGTGACTGCTGTCTGTGGAGATTAAATGAATGCAAGTCAACATGCAAAAACAAAAACAAAAAAATAAAAAATCAAAAATAACAAACAAGTGGCACTAATCTGTTTCCATCTTTCCACATGGCATGGATATGGTAATCTGTACCATCTTTCCTTCATTAAAAAAGCAAATTTAAAAATACTATGCATCAGTCAGACATTTCTGACTTCACTTTTGTCTCTCCTCTCTGGCACATGAAAACTACAGGATGATGACAGACATATTTTACTATACATGTGTTGAATACATGCAATTTTCTCTTAAAATATGAGTTAAAATATACAATCTTGTTTGATTTTATCAGCTCTTCAGGATTTTTTATCATCCCAGCACTAGAATCCAGCGAGAAGAAACACTAGAGCTGCTAAAGAGAGACATCCTCTCATTTTATCTCCTGCCAACTGTATCTGAGGCCAAAATCTAATCCCAAAAAATACAGGCCCACTGTTCTCCTCCTTTCCCTCCCATTCTCCCCTGCTGATAAGACACAGGCCAAAGCAGGAGGGGTGGCATTTCATTTGCTGGCTCTTCCCAGAACAATCAGACTCATAATATAGACAAAGGGCACCTTGAATGCATGCTTTATGTTTATCATCAGTGACAGTGAAGAGGGGAATTTAAAAAGCCTTTGATCAGAGAGGGTGCCCATTATTACCATTAAGAAATTGGATGTAGAAATGAGTGCAGCCTCTCAGTCCATACCGGCACAATCTGATTCTCCCTGGTACCCTTAAATCTCACTCTTCTTCCACAGCTATTTTCTTTCAATCATCGCTTCCCCACACCTTGGACAGTGGGCTCTGATTCCCCAATCCTGCAATGAATTTAAAAAGGCCTTCAATCGCCTGGGCTGTCTCGATCTGCACTAGGGTCAGCTCTCTAAATCCCGGCAGCTGACACCAAATCAATTACCGCATGGCTGGTGGGTAAGCAGAATGGGACGTCTACAAAGAACTCCAGAAACAAGGCTAAATATGAAGCCGTGCTGGCCACTGCTCAGCAGTTTGCCAGTCATCCCTCTTCCATCAACTCCGTGCCAACAGTGCAGAATCAACTTTGCAAAGACAAGCCTCTAATCGCTTCACCTGCTCTCAATTCTCCCACCTGCACGTCTGCAATATTCACAAACAAACCAGGGTAGTGATAAATGACAAGTGAAGGGCAAACTAGAAGCTGAGGTAAATCACGTAACCAACAGCAGAACCTTCTACAACCAGACAGGGCAAAAGAGTACAAGCAACCAAATATCTGTCAAGTACTGCTAAATATTTTCATTGGTGGCACTGGTGAGCCTGACATTTGGCAGGTCTGTCTGCTTGTGTAGCATTTTTTCCCACCCACATTCTGCCAAGATCCGCCTCTACTCTGCATCTGATTGGCTCTGACTCAAATATTCTTCTTTGCTGAATGTGGGTGGGGGAAAAAACTGCACCTTGTACTCCTTCTTGAGTGACATCACAACTTCTTAACATACCAGTAGTTCAAGATAAGGAGAACTACTGACCCTACCCATAACACCTGTTCCAAGCCCTGAAAGGCCCATGATTCACCAGTTGTTGAGAACTGTGACAAAACATGTTTAAAGAAGAAGAGTCATGCTCTGATGGAAATATACATGAGAGGTATTCATCTACAGTTTTATATTTTTGTACAAGATTATTTATTAATTGGGAAAAAGCACCTAAATTTACTTATAGTAATTTAAAGTTTAAGTATAAACTGAGTTAATGGGTATTTAAAGAGGAGCAGTGCAAAGGATTAGGTTATTTTCAAGTCATAAAATTGTGAAAAATGCCCATGTCTGATGCCCATGATGTCTTCAAATCACTTATTTTGTCTGACAAACAGTCCAAAATAAAAGGATATTCAAATTACAATTAACAAAAGAAGCAGGAAATGCTGACATTTAATATGCTTGGACATTTTCGGTTGATTAACCAACAGAAACGATCTGCACAGATAATGAAAACTTGCCAATTAGTTTTCTGTCGTTTTGGAAATTGTTTCAGCTCTAAGTGGTAGGTAGATAAATCTATGTTGTTGTTTTTGTTAGATGTTTACAATCCAAAAAAAACAACAACTAAATTTCAAATGTATTTAAAAGTTAATCATCAACTGAATTTATGGGTTATCAATTTAAAGGCAATGTACACCTAAAATATGTCTTGGTGCTTGTTTTCAATCGAACTGTCGCAGATTTTTAAAAACCAAATAGGAAAAAAAAATCCATGACCCTGCCTCCACCTCCACACCTTCTAGTTGTTTTTTTAATTCGACATATAGAGCTATTACTACTGTTTTAACCATGTGTCATAACCACCTCTTCATAGATGAACATTTCTTTTCAAAGTCAAATTCAACTGCTGCATTTTAAGTAGGGCCCACACAGCTGGCAGCAGAAGGAAAACTGGCTCCTGAGTGGATGGTAAGTACAAAAAAAAAAGTGTTGCTTTGTCAAAAACATCAGCTGTCAACATGTCGAGTTTTCTTTCTGACAGTGAAGATAGACATCTCGAAGGCATCTTTTATGGTGGCGTGACAATGATTTATGACCATGATAAATACTTACATGCCTCATTGTGTTTTATTAACATGATTTCGCAACATTGGTTTGATGAGATTTTACCTTGAACTATTGAATACATATCAGTTAAACATTTATTTTGAGCTGAAATAAATAGGCCAACAACAACTGTAATGATTGATACATTTCCAAGTATTTTTTTAAAAACACAAATCCAAAAACGATAAATATTTGCTGGGTTTTTTTGTTTGGTCTTCTAGGATAGCAAATTGAATACATTGAGTTTTGGACTGCTGCTCTACGAAAAGAAGACATTTGAATGTGCCAGCTTGGACTTTAGGGAACTGTGATGGGCATTTTCATCAATTTTGTGGCTGACAATGATTAATTATTTGATCAATCAAGAAATGAATCGACAGGTTGATAATGGAAATAATGATTGGCCCTAATTAGGGCTGTAAATACAGTCTTATTGGATTGGTGTGCATTATACTGCACATGCTTTGTTACTGTGTACACTACCAGTATGGATTTAATGAAACTAGATATTATACTTTCACTGTAATACAACAGTGGCAAAAGACAGTTAAATCTAATGCTTTTTGAAACACCTTTTAACCAAATTTTGGACCATTTTTTGAGCGAATCATGTTTTACTTATTCAAGTATCACAAGTAAGCATTGCAGGTAGGAAGTACGTACAGGTGTTATGTATGAATATGGTTATTAGAGTGAGTTAAGCTGATCTACATTTTGAGCAAGTATGAAGTAAAATGACAATATCATACTTCTTTTAAGATTTGTAACATCAGAAATGTGGACTTTTACATAGAAAGACTTCACTTATTTTCGCAAAAATAAATGAAAATTTGTGTAAATGAAACTAGATAAAATGTTTGTAGCAGTTAAGACCTCACACAGTCAAGTTTAAGACTATTAAATGACTTTTAAGGCGTTATACAATTGAATTTAAGAAATTTTAAGACTTTATAAGGACCTGCAGACCCCCTGTGAAATTGCTTTCTTATTTTATCATATATGAAAGATAAAGGTTCGTAACAAGAATGTTACACACAAATATTATTATTCAAATCCTGAGGAAATTAGCTTTTGAAGCTATATATTCATGCTACACTAAATGAATAAATTAATGTGTTTGTTAATACTTCTGACATAAAATCACGTGAAAAAACAAAACAAAACTGGAACTGGTCAAATAAATAAAAAAGGTGTATTTACAAAGTTACACTAAAAACTACTTATAAATTAAAGCACTTTTCTTATGGCCAAGCCTGTTAAGATGACCATTTTATCTGATTATATTCTTCTAAAATTGAGGTCGCAAAAATCAGCGACCTGTCAGATGTTTGATCACCTTATCACAGTAGTCAGGAATGATTGGCACTATCATGTTCATACACTTGTGAACAGGCTCCATTGTTACACACTGATATGTGTTTGACATTTCGATAAGGAGGAGCGCAGAAAGTATCAGCTACCCATGCACTACACAGTCCGGTGGGGAGAGGGGAAGGAGTGAGAGGCAAATTAGTAGCATTCTGTAGATGGAGGTGAGAGCACCCGGCCTGGTGCGAGCTGTGAGCCCGTCACACTGACAGATGAGGTGGTGTGGAGCTGAAGGTCAGCTCCTGAATGCCTGATGGAATAACAACCACGAGAGGAACACAGGCTCCAGAGGAAGTGTACAGCTTTAGCCTCCTGACATCTCTCTCTCTAGCCACCAGTCACTTCGTAAGTTTGCAGCTGATGAATGAGAGGTAAAGAGACAGTGGCCATTTTGGCTGCTCAGAAACCTGAGCCAGGTCTTCTCTTTGTTTGGGACTGTGGGGATGTGTGCTGAGGCAGATTTTTATGAATACTTCTCCCCAGAGTTCACCCTTTCCAAAGCCTCTTAACCAATGTAAAACTTTTCCCTGCAGAATGTTCAGTCAAAGTTCGACTAATGAGCAGCCACACAATACCTAAAGCAAGCGGTAAGATTTCCTTTGTAGATATTTGGGGGAATAAAGCTTCACTATTCACACAAAAACCAGCTAAACCAGTTCACAGGCTCCGTAGGAATGTGGAAAATATCCTTACTTTGGGTGGGCTGACAATTAAAGCGTTTCCCCTACAGCCTTACAGAAGAGCAGGACAATCCACTCTTAGACATTCATCTTTTTCTCCAGAAGTTGGCACTTTGATGACAGAGTCAGGCACAACAGACAGGTACATTATGTCCTGCACAGAGCCGCACACCACTCTCCAATACACTGGGAAGGGATTGTGTAGCAGGGGCAAAAGAAAGTCCTCCTCAGTGGGACTTATCTGGTGAGGTAAAGAGCAGCCCTGGAAATATCAATAGCTGCGCTTCAGTCAAGGGAACATGCTGATTCAACACTTTTCTGTCTCCAGGAGAACATAGTTCAATAATAAACGGCTTACTGTTGATGCAAAATGACAATGCTCTGCGGTGTTCAACTATAAATGCCAGAATATGTGGGTTGGGCACAGATTTTAATTACCCCAGAAATATTTTCTCTCTGTGCAAAAGAGACTTGGTGTAGCTGTAGCTGCTGTTCAAGAGAGAGAGCATAAAGTGATCTGAACGCTCCTTACATTACTGTTGTCTTTTCATACTGATTGGCATAATTACAGAGGCTCTTAGCGCCTTTCTCTTCACTCCTTTGAGGCAGAACTGATCATTTAAAACCCACAGACTTATGTGTAATTCTCTTAATTCCTACCATGGCTCTGATTTGGCAGAAAAGGCACTGATGTAATAGCTCAGCACTTCAGAGTCAGGAGTCATTCATGAATGTGACAATACTCTGGTGAACCCTGACACTTAGGCCTAACCTCAACAATGAACCGCCGAAATGCTGTGACAGCAAACATGGTCACACAAAGAAAAGAGGAGTGACGCAGGTGTGTGTGTGCGGTGAGGAGCAGGTGGATAATATATAATCACAGGCATTTCATTTTATCCCAGTCTGACATTACTGTTGCAAAACTCCCAATTACTGCTACTGTTTGACATTGAAACGCAGTTGTCTTCTACTATCAGAGAGACTGACTTGTCAATTTAGACAGGCTATTAGAAATACATGCTGGCAAGCCTTTTAAAGGTCCACTGCAGAGGATTTAGAGGGATGTCTAGGCAGTAATACAATATACTGAAATAAATATGGTTTCTTTAGTGTACAAACACCTGAAAATAAGAATCACTGTGTTTTCAAAAATGAGCCATTTATATCTACATAGGTATGGGATCCTTGTCCATGGAGTCTACCATGTTACACCGCCATGTTTCTACAGTAACCTCTGCGTGTAATTTAGCTCTCGGTAAAAACCTCCTGCACGACTGGACCTTAGTTATCAGAGAAAAAAGTTGAGCTCACGTTAGCAGGTGCCGGGCTAGCTGCCTGTCTGTGATGAGCCGAACAGCCTTAGAGAATTGTGAAACAGCTTTATTCCATGTTTTTACCAGTTTTATTCACCTGGTCTGTTTGTTTTGGAGAGTTAGAGACCTCTGCGAATAATTCTGCTCCCTGTAAAAACCTACTGAACAATCAACACTGAGGGAATTCTAACCGGGAGAAGTTTCAGATGGCTGCAATCTGCAATCCCACTACTAGATGCCACTAAATCCCCCTAAAAATAAAGCTAACACAATTTAATTTTCTAAGCCAAGAAACACAACAATACATCACAGTCACCAATTTGTTTAAGAGGCCGTCTGTGTTACATTTTCTTCTGCTTCTATCAATACAAAAATCAGCTTTTGAGACTAATCTACAGCAGTTATGATACATGATGAGCTTTTATGTGCCGCTCTTATGCCAATATACTAAAAGAATGCATTAATAAACACTGGTGTGTGGACTGAAGAAGATGACTTTACACCTTCAGCCTCTTTATCAAAAGTCAAGATTTTTAATTGAGTACAAAAAGTTGGAGAAATTCAACATTTTTAAATTTCCATAATGTTTTTATATAAATGCTCCACTGTTGATAATAATAATAACCTTTTGTACACCCTCCTCCAGAAGAGGCTGCATTAAAATACTGTGTAGTACAAGTGGTGTGCGTCATTTCCCAAAAGTGGTTTTCAATAGAATATTTGCTCAGTCTCACCAGTAAACAGAAAACTTTTCGTAAAGCATATGAATAATTGGGGCGGGGAAATGATGAGTACATACATGCTGGAAACCCACGTCAAACATCACAACATGCAAAGCTCTGTCAGAATTCTCAAGAAGTCCATTAGGGTAGGAGTTCCTCAATCCAACTTAGGCACAAAATCTCTGACTGTTTACTGCTTGAGTGAAATGCCGTATGATGATACAGCATTAAAAAGTACACTGAAGCTTTGTGTGTGTGCAAGTCATCACATCAAGTGGCGTGCTTTACAATTCCTCCTCCTAAAACCTGAAAGTTACAAGAATTCCCTCCCTGGAGAAATATTCACCTCCACTCAAACTAAAAAAGTGCTGCAGCTGGCATATATTAAACTGTTCATTTAACAAGGCGATCAAGCCTTCAATACTTCCTCTGCTGTGTCAGGCATGTTTCCACACTCTGAGCTTGATTTAAAGAATCACAGCACATCCATTATGAGCTCACCCCAGAGGTGATGATTTTGCCTGCAAATGACGTGTCCCGGGCCTGAGCGGCGTTTGATTTGTTTCGCTTTTAACAACAATTCATCCAGTTTGGAGTGATGTCTATGATCAGCAAACAAAGCAAACCCATTCAGATGCAACGGAGCTGAAACAATTAGACATTTATTTAAACATTTAGAGAAAAAACTAAACATTTTTGATCATCAATTAGTCATTTTTCAAGCTTGAATGCCAAACATTTTACCCAGTTTCAGCTTCACGGCTGAGAGGGTTTTCTTTGTCTGATGTGATGGTAAATTTGATATATTTGTGCTGTGGACTGTTTCCAGACAAAACAAGCAATGATAATACCTCAATTTAGGCATTTGTTTTTACTGTTTATACCTAATAAATAATAAAATAACTAAGAATATAACCTGCAAACTAATAGATAATGAAAACAATAATTGCTCGCAGCCCTAAAATGCTATAAACTATTTACTTTTCTATCAAAATGCCACTTCTTATTTTGTAAAATGACATTATCACTATTTATAGTATTACTGTTTTATTATTACTTTATAATAACTGCTGCTATTGTTGTTGCTACTATACCATTATGGTTTTACAATGAATTTTTGACTTTAATACCAAAAGAAAATCACTTCAACAATGTCTAAAATTAATGACAATGCCATCTGAAGGCAGCAGTCAGCATAATTCAGTGTACATTATTAGGCTGTAACATTGTTAGCCCTGCATAGCGCTTGAAAACAAAAGCATCATCATCATCAACAACAACAACAACAACAACAACAAAGGGATAGGTGCTGGTTAACACAGTGTAACATCAGGAGCACAGGCTAACGTTAGCAGATGTGTGGCACTGTATGAAGTGATCAGTCTCGCGAGCCACACTGCTCGGCTGTTGTGCTAGCTATCTCCAAAGCTAAGCATAAAAAATGACTGACTGCGGAGCTGACACAGCGTGAGGGTGCAAGATAACTTACCTTGGGCTTATACAGCCACTTTCGGAAGCGGTTCATCGTTACCTCGCCACCTTCCTTTGTCACCAACCCCTCCTCTCCTCTCCTGTACCTGTATGTCTGACACTATCAGCGGAGGGCTGCTAAGCTAGCTCGGGCTGCTGGGTTCCCAAACGCTAAATGTACCAAACACAATGTACGGTAAGTTGTCCTGAACGTTACAACGCGGCTGTGGAAGCGCATAAAGGAGATGTTCGACAACAACGACTTATTTCCATCTTCCCTGAATCTCGAGGTTGGCTGCCTGTCTCCCCCGCCCGGCCACTTTCCAAGTCCCGACGATACAGACGAGCGGAGCACCGACGGCTCTGCTGTTCTCTGCCCCTCTAACGTTACTTGATGACAGTCACGTTGACAACATTCACCTCCCACTTTCCCAGGAAATGATGCCTTCATGTGCTGCTCCCAAATACAGTGCTCCCCACCGCTCCTGGTCAGACAGATCATAGGCTACAAAACAGACCATGTAAACATTACAGGGGGACTGCTTATTTCTTAAAGATCCCCTTCATGTGTGATTTTTAATAAAACAAATGCTCGAATTTTATTATTCGTGTCTGTTATGATTAATCCACAAAAAAAAACTGAATTACCTACAATGCTGGGGAGTAACTAGTCAGGGTGACGTCAGGTAATTTAGGACACTTTTTGGTAGATTACCAAGTAAAAAAAAAACACCTGAAACTCTAAGTACTACATTGAGTAAGCTTTATAACTTGTTATAGCTCTCTGCTATATTTCTATGAATAAAATTTAATAGAAACTCTGGACTTTCAAACATATCAAGAAACCCCACATGTTCAGGCACAATGTGTGACAGTCATGTTTGTTTTTCAACTGGTCAAATCTAATTACAAGCCCAGTTATTAATCCATTAAACCACTAATATAACCTGTGTCTATTCATTAAAATCTATTTTTTCTTCCATGCTTTCCCTGTTCTTTTGCTCTCTGTTTCCTTTGTGATAGTTTGTCTACACTCACTCAAAACCCTTTATCATGAAGTGTGTTGTGAAAATGTTTTGGTTATAAGTCAAACGTTTAATAAAATGCAACATCTTACAACCATTTTCTGATGTTATATCCTTATTGCTGCAGTACTCTCAACATCAAAATGAGAAAATCAACATCATGCCATATGGATTACCCTGCAAGACGAATGAAAATAATTAATTTAAAGCAAATTTTGTAAAAATGTGTGAAAAAAAAAAATTGTAATAACGTGTTTGGTGACTGGCTGCTACTATGTAAAGAGCTCAAGATAAAAAAAAAAAATACCTTATTTGTCCCATTTTACCTGATCTCCCAAATTATCTGACTTCATCCTATATGTAACTGGTTGCATGCAATTAAATTATAAAATAAATGTAATTGTAGTCTGTTTCAGTTAATGTGAATAAAATTGTTATTAAATTACAGTTACTCATCAAATTGTCAGTGATTACAAATGTGTTACATCTGCAAAAATTATATTTTTAGTAAAGTACTTTTATCTACAATATAATATTTATTCTGTTGCCTTGCATCTTTCCACCGTGCATAAGTGCCTTCTTTTGGCAAAACCTATTTCTGGACATTTTTCAGCATTATTGCATAGTTTAAAACATTTGTTATGCAAGTAATCAAATGTAATAAGTCACATAACTTTGATGAAGTACTTAAAATAGTTACATTAGGCTACTTATTACATTTCAAAAGCAACCATCCCAATGCTTATTACAAATAAATATTTCTTAAAATTACACCGAGACCAACTTCTCCTTCATTGAATAACCTAGATTCTGTGAATATTTTTAATTTCAAAAGTTTGACCACTGGACATGAGATGTCTCGTACATACCTGCTGTATCTTTTACGTAAGTTACCACATCAAATTGCAAATTAGACCCTTGAAGCAAATTTGTGATTTGCACTATTGAGCTTTATAAATTAAGATGACGTGACTCGACCATGATTGGCTTCCAAACTAGTTGTGTTGTCATAAAATCATGCTTTCATATGCACGTCTTGGATTAAGGTTTGAGGTCAGCACAGATAAACTTTCAGATAAATATGAAAACAAAGTCTGCACAGTTAAGGTCAGGAATACAAAGTAACAGAGAGCAAAACAGATTTATGAGCAGCGTGTGACTTAGATTCAAGTTGCGTAGAGTTACATTGCATCAGAGATGTTTGCTGAGTTGGACAAGGAAACAGGAGGTGGCAAAATAATCTCAACTCAAGGTCCACTCGCTTGTTCTGGAGCCTTCAAAATATCACACAGTGTTCATCAGCAGACAGTTGATAGCTGAGTTTGCTTTCAGCAGGAATGACACTGTTAAAGTTAAAATTAATTCTTCTCATCCATGTTGTCTTAGATTTAATTTTGAGTGTTTATTCTTACAGCTCAGTCTGTGGCAAATCACTGTTAAAAATGGAAGACCAAAATATTGAACCTATTTATATTTCCAAACTACATTTGTGACCATAGAGTGACAACCCAGTGACTTTGATTACATGCTCACGAAAATCAGTTTATGATAATCAGATTATGGCAGGATATCAGATAACGCATTGTGAGACTATAAAACCCCAAGTTTGCATGTGATCTGTTCCGTAATCAGCTTTTCCACACAAACCCCTTAAAAACCCTGATGTGAAGTTAGTCACTTCTCCCGTCAACATGTATTTGTGTTGTTGCTGTCTTAATCTGGATCTAATTACCAGCATGTATTTCCTCTGTCTTTGTTGTATTTATCACGTTGATGTGCTCGTTGCAACATTTCCCACGGCACATGAAGGCAGCGCAAGGCTCGCACAGACGTCACAATATGCTACGTCATATTTATTGTTATGGCAGCCAACAAAGGATCAGGATGTCACACTGTTAATCTGCATCCGAGGGATTAAAACCATGAGTGTTGTTTATACGTTGAACAAAACAACCCTGTAATAAAAGCACCTCTCATTAATACAAATAAGAGTTGATGATTGTTGTTTTTGTAAGCGACATCTCATTTAATATTGTGTGTTTAAGCTGGGTTACGTTTCTGTTTACGCCTGTGTGTTGCTAAGCAACGACTGTACATGGCAACAGTTCGCGCTGAAAACAAACCGCTCCGCGACTTTCTATGACTCTACAGTATGTATCTTTTAATAGAAACCTCTCTGGTCTGTCTCAGGTAGAAGTAAAATGTGACTTTTTACACAATCCATAGGCTGTACGTGAGGAGTGAGGACAAGTACTGCACTGTGTTTCTGTGGGCTTTTCTGCCAGCAAAGATCTTTTCACCACAGTTATCAATCTCCACCAGCTTTCTGCAGATCGATATAAAATGGCATCAAGCTATGGATCACTTGCCAAGGAGGCCAGTATGCTGCTCGATCAATTCAGCACTGGCAGACAGAGTTTGGATGACTTCATTGAGGAGGCTTCAAAGCACCTGCAGGTTGGTGGAGTCAGAGCAGGGCCCTGATGCAGCTTGTTGCATAGGTGTAGATTTCAGGGGGGACGCAGGGAGACACGTTCCCCTAAATATTTAGAACAACTTTTATTTTAAAATTAAAGACATTTATAACATAAATTGTTGCAGAAAAGGCACAAAATGGTGCATAAAAATTCACCAGATTGCAGAACATTAAAGGTCAAGTGTGTAAAATTTAGAGTGATATACTGGCAGAAATTGAATGTAAGTATAATCAGCTGAAAATAAGAATCAGTGTGTATTCGTTACCTTAGAATGAGCCATTATATCTTGATAGGGAGCAGGTTCTCATCCATGGAGTCTGCAATGTTGCACCACCATGTTTCTACAGTAGCCCAGAACAGACAAACCAAACACAAACAGATAGGGCCATTTTGTTTTGTGTTGTGTCGGACTATGTTTTTACAGGTTTGAAACAGCATGTAGCAACTACTATCAATGAAAAAAGCCACTAAGAGGCTGAGTAGGCTCTTTATTATGAATCATTCAATAAAGTCCATGCTTAAGTCCAAAGTTGCGATTTATGATGCTTTATTAAACAAACAGCTGAGATAACTTAAGCAAATTTAGATAAAACAAAATATTACTGATGTGATAACGTGATTGTGTCATTACATTATGTGATAACAGTCAACAGCAAATATCGGAGCCACCCTCTTTGTCTGAAAGCCGCCACCCCAGTGAACAAATAGGTAAAATAATGTGAAACCACACCCACACCTGTGCCAATTACTGCCACAAGTGAAAGTGATTAAAAGAATGTTTGCAGCTTAACAAATGATGAATGACAGAGGTTACATACACATTCTGGCTACTACACAGCAGGTCTGTTTGTTTTGGAGAGGAAGACATTATCTGTGGATAATTCAGCTCGCAGTAAAAACCTCATGAACATCTGGATCTTAGGTTGTCAGAGAAAATAGGTGAGCTCATATTAGCAGGTGCTGGGCTAGCAGGCCATCTGTGACAGCCAAACAGAGTCAAAGAAACACTGTTCTGTAACGTGAAACTGCTTTATTCAGTGTTTTTACTGTTTTAAATCACCGGATCCGTTCATGGATGTATTACTGAATGGGTCTACCAGACACAAGCCCAGGGACCCAGAGTTTCAGTCGGGCCCACAGGCCATCACCTGCAAAATGTCACTTAGATTAATACACACTGAATAGGAGGAGACTCAAAATGATCACATGAAGGTAAAAAGGAACTGCAAAGAGACAAAAAATAACTACAAAAGGGGCAAAACAACCACAACGAGACAAAAAATGACCCAAAAAAAGACCCAAAATGACCTCAAAGAGACACAAATGACTGCAAAGAGACGCAAAACTACCACAGGGAGGCACACAATTACCACACAAAAAACCCCCACTAAAAAGTCCATGTGTCTTGCTTCTGTGTAGGATAGGTGGTGGGGCCTTTTGCATATATGTGCCCAGGGATTGGTTCTCATATAATCTGCGTGTGGGCCATTTGTTTTGGAGAGCAAGAGACCTCTGCAGATATTTCGGCACACAGTGAAAATCTCCTGAACTATGAACACTTAAATTATCTTAACTAGGAGATCTCACTTGACACATGGGAGAAGTGTCAGCTTTTTGCAGTGTGCAGTCCTCACCACTAGATGCCACTAAATCCTTCACACTGGACCTTTAAGTGTTTTCTTGCAGAGGACACCCAAACTCATAGACTATGTGTCTCCTGAAACATTGAGATGAAACCTACGCCCTTGCCTGAATGTCTCATTTACTATTTGTTTCAGAACATGGATACTCTGCATAAGAAATTCATACTTGATGTCGTTTCTGGATGCGTTGAGCACAAAAAGTTACTGGACCTAGTGATCAATGTGTTCTATGGCCAGAACTGGAAATGCCTATCTAGAGGTGATCGCAGCCAGTTTGTCAGTAAGTTAATAAACTAAAACTTCTATGTTCTAATCCAAATTTTGACTCAAGATTGCCACTGATGTGTTTATAATGCTGTGTTGTTCTTCAGTTATCTGTTACCTCGCCACATTTTGTCTTGATGACCTTGGACTTCAGCATTTTAGCAGCATTGTCAAATCTCTGGACATCAAGAAGATGCACACAGTAAGAAACTCTGATCACAGTGGTGTTGTTTCATTGGAAATAACCAGCAAACAATAGCTTCATTAATGTGTCCTCTGTGTTTGGCTGTAGTTCCTGACTTTCTTCTTCACAAACCTCACCACGTGGATACAAGATGAATGGAATAGTATCTATGACGCTGCCTTTGTGAAGGAACACTTGATCAGCCCTCTGCTAAGGTGAGAAAAGTAGTTTTGTTTTTAGGAAATCCTTTTTTTTTTCCAAAGGCAAGGAATAAAAGCATATGTGTCCTTTAGATGGCGCCCTGAGATGGATATTCTTATGGACCAGCTTGCTGCCAAAATATCTCGTGGGAGTCAGGTGAAGAAAGCTCCCATCAAAACCACGAAGCCCCAGGAGTTCTCTCTGACCAAACCTAAACCTCGACCTCTGCCCGTGCCTGAGCTCATTCCACTGCAGGAAAAATCAAAACCAGTCAGTCCTATTACAGTCATATACAATATTTCCTTCAAACATTGTCACACAGTTAGTTTCTGTATGTCTCCTATAGGCTACAGACAAGACGGGTCATTAAGCTGTATATTGTGTTGAGGCTGTGACTGACTCACTTTGTCTTTGTTTTATAGGTACCAAATAGCACATACAAGGCTCCAAAAGAGATGCAGATGATAGAGGAGATCAAACAAAAGAACCATCAAAAGACTGAGGTACAATATCTGCTTTTACCATTATCATCAAAAAAGGCGATCACTCCTAAAAGGCAAAATACAGTCTGTTATATTAATGTAATATAAAAGAAAACAAGATTGACAAAAAGAGTAGATGTAGATTAACAGCTGACATATACACAGTTAGATCAAACACAGAGAAACCAACATATACAATACAGAGGCAGAGAGCTCTGTGTCTGACAACAGGTATAAATCAAGTGTGGACTGGTGTAGTATAGTATTTGTATAGTACACAGTGTTCATACTAATTATATTCAGCATCATACCTGCGTTTGGCAATGTTGCTGTTTCTGTGAAGTAACTCTCCATTAGTCAGTCACTGTACAGTAGGAAATGGCACTTCAGAATGAAAGCTCTGTGCTGGAAATTCACTGTACTCCAGAATAAAGTGTTTTTTGGGAACAACTGCTCTAAAAATCAAGGAATACTTATTGTGGTCATATTTAAAGATTTGAATATTGTACAAAATATGGCCACTCAACACCTTCAACACAAAAAATCTTCTATCTTAAAACCATATTGGTGGAACCCTTTTGCCAAGTCACTGCCACAAATCTAATATGTAAATAGTTTATGAATAGTTTGGTCTGGTGACGCCAGCGTTACCACACAGGGGTGGAAATGTATGGAAAAATGCACACTCACTGACAGTGAGTAGTTGGTCTGACTGAATGTGGAAAAACTGAGACATGTTGTTGAAACTGTAGGCCTACTTATTTTTCTGAAGATATCTTAGGCGGTTTATGATCTGTTTTGTAAATGGATTAACATTTTCAGAACGAACCAAAGAAAAGAGAATCATCTGGAGGTGTTTTTATTAATAGGTTATTATGCAACGTCTTTACTGGTCGATTCCACGTGAGATCAAATTGGTCTGTAACAAATGAGTTTGACACCCCTGGCCTATATTACTATCATATTAATATCAGCAGCACTTACACAAGCTTTACATGCCTCTGTAATGACATCCCTATTTGTTTTTCACCATAGGAACTGCTCTATGAGGCAAATGTGAAACAGTTCAGATGTGCAAACCCACAGAAGTCTGAACACACTAAGGTAGGGGCTGTTCTCTGTGCTTTACATAGATTTCCAAAGTAATATGCTTAATTCATGTCCAAGCTTACTTACATAAAAATGTAGATCAAATGAGAAACCTTAACAACTGAGTGAACCAGTGGACAGTTCAAAGTTACATTTCTGTTGAACCATCATTTGCATTGCAGAGAGTGATGTCTCAGATTAAAGAGGACTTGGATTCAAAACTCAAATTCAGCTCATGTCATTCTTCTGGACGTCCCTCCAGTAAAAAGGTGAGATCTAATTATCATTTCACCTGCTTCAGCTGGTCAGTCTTCACTACGACAGAGATGAATATCAAGATGTAATACCCACTGGCATGTGTTTTTTTCGGATTCTGTTAGAAGGACAGCTGGCCCATCAAGCTCAACAGTGCAGCCATCTTGAGGCAGGGGGCACTGTACAACCGTCAGGTGGAGGAGGAGCTGCAAAGGTACAGCACTGCCAATACTTGACCTATTTTTAGTGATTTCAGAGAGAACTATTGTATACTTTACATTGCTTATTACTCATTTATTTGTAAGTGCTGGTAACTAGTTACTTTACAGATGAATTCAACTTTCATGGATCTTAAAAAATATGATGTTCTGTTTTAAACTTACCCAGACCCAGACAAAATTATTAAACATAAGCTCCACTTCAGCCAGCTAAAATCCTGCTTTAGCATGAATGTGTGAATAATAATAATATAATGATATAATATAAATAGTATTCAGTCACAGGAGACAATTTTCTGCATCAAAGACGTTTGATTCTGTAAATATATTTCCCTGATTACACTTACATACTTCTTTTTAAAGGTCCAGTGTGTGGAAAATAGGGGGATATATTGGCAGAAATTACACATAAAATTTGAGTATGTGTCAGCCACCGTAGCTAGCAGCCCCTACATGACGAGCTGATTGGCGTCAGAAAAACAATAATTTTTTATGTGAAACTGCTTTATTCAGAATTTTTTTCTGGTTTAAATCACATGGTCCATTTGTTTTGGAGAAAAAGAGACCTCTGCAAGTAATTTAGCTCGTGGTAAAAACCTCATGAACAATGAGGACATGGGAGAAGATTCAGCTGATTGCAGTCTGCAGTCCTCACCACTAGATGCCACTAAATCCTACACACTGTTCCTTTACATAACATTTTCAAGGCAGGGCTTTTACTTGTAGTGAAGTATTTCTATAGTGTGGAATAAGTACTTTTACATACGTAAAGGATCTGTTTGCTTCCTTCATCACTGCCCTTTTAGTAGGATTATACATCTCAGCATCATCACTGATGGATGCTTTGTGTCTTGTTGCGAAGTTGTGGATATGTTGTTCTAATGTCTCTATTGCAAAAAAGACCTTGATCTCAATTAGACTCCTTACATCAAAAAAGCTCAAGGGGACTATTTACAGCGTGGAGTCATTCCTTTGTGTTTGTGACCCAGAATAGAGCGTTTGGTGGAGGGGACACGTGAGCCCTCGTCCTTCCTCCAGTGGCAAAAGGAGATGCGTGAGAAGGACCTTCAGGAGGAGCTGGCCAAGATTGAGCGCAGGCGTCTTGAAGGACGCATCAGTTACGAGGAGGCAGCTATAGCCCGCACACGGCTGAAGGAATGCAACCAGAAGACTGCTCAGCAGAAGAAAGCAGAGGTGGGTGAACATCCCTCGACAACTGATAAGAGAAAGCATTATAAAAGATTACACAGCGCTTTAAAACGTGTAACAAGACTTGAAAAAAGTATGTCTGTTCTTTATACACCTTGAAAGAAGTGATTTTACAGGGATTTACTTTCTTTATGGTTTCTGTTTCTTGCAGACAGCTCAGCTGATGCGGAGATATGCGGAAAAAAGGTTACAGGAGGAAAAAGAAATGAGAGACTTGGTGCAACAAGTGGCAGACGGACACAAGAACTCAAAGACAGCTAAAGAGAAATTACAGAAACTCAAGCAAAACATAGGTGCGCCTTCTTGTTTGACATCGCTTGATCACTTTTTTCATGGTTGTCTTTTCATTCTCAACAATTGTATGCAAATTCCACAGTGAAAGAAGTGTCAGAGCAAAGTCGAGAGCTCCTTCGTCAAGCACTAGAGGAAGCACAAGCAGAGCTCAGCAGGAAATTTGAGATCATCCGAGAAATCCACGCCATTGAATCGCTTCCTCACGTTACAGTCAGGAATTTTGATGACACAGAGGTGAGTGAAGGCAAGCGTGATGCCATCTAACCAGGGACATGATACAAAAGTCTGGACAGTGTATGGACTGCATCCATAGCATTAGGGCCCTGTATACTACACACACATACACATATATACACACAGCTCTATGCCCTTGAATCTATCATCTGACTTACTTTCACACACTTCTTGTGTCATCATGGTTAATTTGTTGTCCCATGTCAGACTGCAGGCCACGAGCTGCTGGGAGAGATGTCCCTGGTGGAGCTGAAGGAGCGGCTGGCCCTCCTGAGGGAGGCGCAGCAAACAGAGCAGCAGGAGAAACGGGAGCAGATCCTAGAGGAGAAGCAGAACAAGAGGCAGCTGCTGTCGGAGCAGCTGGACACCATCACCCTCCACACGAGAGCGCTGGCACAGGCTGCAGCCATCAGGTTAGGAAAATGTTCCGCTTTGCCTTGATTATGGTAGCAGAGAAATGTGGGGCTGAAGCAGATACATACACAAGCACGCACTGAAGACAGTTTTGGCATATCGCAGGAGAGAGGAGAGGAAAGCCAGGCTGGGTTTTCGGCAGGCGGCATCTCAGGATGAGACAGTTTTGGCTCTGCAGAAGAAGCTCGAAGAGAAACAACAAGAGCGCCAAAAACTGAAGCAAATTGAAAGCAAGAGGGCCAAAACCTCCGAGCAGGCGGCAGCACACACTGTTAGAAACACAGGGACGCACAACAAAGTGAGTATGAAATCCAAAACAAAGAGGAACTGACTCCTCTCAGTCAGTAAGTTGAAAGCCGTGTCTGTGTTTGTTAGTGTTGGGATTTTTCATGCTTGAAGCAGTAATAATATTTGTCTCTCTCTTTCTTTCACTGCCAGAAAAGCCTGACGCAGAAAAGCTGGGAGGAATTGGAGCTGAGCTTAGAGCGTCATATCCAGAAGAACGCTCCTTATGTTGTTTCTCACACAGAGACACTCAAGACATAAATATGAGCAACATGCTCCACAGGCCTGTGAATGTTTCATTTTAGATCAGAAAGATGATTAGTTGTATTTGCTGCGAGAAATGTGTGGGATGATTAGCTTTTCCCCTGTTGTTATGCTCTTAATTTGACACATTTTGCATTAGCATTGCTGGAGAAAACGTCTGGTTGCCACTATGATTTATCACCACAAATGAACAAATTGTTATTATTGAATTCCATCTGAGTGATCATCTAGGGTTGTTTATAATTGTGTTCATTGTTGTGTGTGTGAGACATGAAAGGGGAAGTGAACCTTCCAACATATGACTGATAACTAAAATTTCCCTTCCCCAAAACAATGTTGTTATTTTGTGCCTTGTATGTTTTGGTAACAAGTTACTGTAAAATGTCAGTCATGATTACTCATTAGTCATCATCCAGGTCATGCACCAAAGGAGAACTAAGGCGAGTATGACACAGAAATGTGACCGCAAATCTTTATAATTGGTATTTTACAATGTAATATTTCTATCTATCCATCTACCTACCCACCTATCCACCCCCTTCCTCCCCATCCATCCATCCATCTTCCTACATATCTTTCCATTTATCCATCCCCCTACCTATCCATCTATCAGTCCACCTACCTACCTATCCATCTACCTAACTACCCATCTATCCATCTACCCACCTATCTATCCATCTACCTGCCTATCCATCTATCATCTACCTACCTATCTATCCATCTACCTACCTAACTATCCATCTATCCATCTACCTATCCATCTACCTACCTATCTATCCATCTATCTAAATACCCATCTATCCATCTACCCACCTATCTATCCATCTACCTACCTATCCATCTATCATCTACCTACCTATCTATCCATCTACCTACCTATCCATCTATTCATCTACCTACCTTTCCATCTATTTATCTATCTACCTATCTATCCATCTACCTACCTATCCATCTATTCATCTACCTACCTACCTATCTATCCATCTACCTACCTATCCATCTATTCATCTACCTACCTACCTATCTATCCATCTACCTACCTATCCATCTATCCATCTACCTACCTATCCATCTACCTACATATCTATCCATCTACCTTCCTATCTATCAAAGCACACAATATACAATCACCAATATACTGTTAAGCATCTACATATGCATATGTGCTGTATATAGAAACACTCAGTCCCATTACAGAAGACACTGATGCAACAACTAAACATCTGTGTAAGAGAAAGGAAAAATAAATACCAATTAAAAGAAATAGCATGACAGAGTAATAATAAATAACAATTCATATAATAATTAATAATAATAATAATAATAATAATAATAATAATAATAATAATTATTATTATTATTATTATTATTATTATTATTATCATCATCATCATCATCATCATCATTATCATCATTATGTTATAAAATATGTTACACAGTTATTATAATTTTTAAGCACTCTTTCCAGATCAATTTTCTATTTTTACAAATTAAAAGGTTTAACTAATAGTTAACTAATAGATTTTAATCACTGACATAACCAGACAAAAGGGGAATGGCGCCCCTGCTGGTTCTTCCTTGTAATAACACGATATCTGTCTGAATCCGACCCATTTTTCCTCAGTTTTTTCCCTGCAAAGCAAAATCACATGATGTGTATTTGTCATATGACACTGATGAGAGGACCGATCCCACTGCGAGCGAGCGTCACTGACGTCTGCTGTAAAAACAAAGGCAGCTCGGGCACTTGTCAGGGATGAGATGCTGTAGGCTGACATTGTCTGGAGGTACTGCTCGATAATATGTGGAGGATGGACTGCCGGGGAGCTCTGCCTGCCATATGCGCCGCTTGTTTCATAGGTAAGCTTGACTCTCTATCGACTGTAACTGTTGTAAGCCTATTACAGAAGGCACTGTGGGTCTATTATAGACATTGTCGAAATGTAACAGATACATATGTTGTAGGCTAGTTCACCAATTAAAATGGGAATAGCATATTATAAGTTATTATAAAGCGTGTAAACAAGGCATAAAGACACAGATACATGGAATAAGTTATACTTCTAAAGTTCATCAGTTGGGAATTTTTACCTTTAAACTTCAAAAGTTCATAACAAACTTTCACTTCATGAAAAATGGCCACTGTGCTGACTTACTGTGCCTCTATAGTGGAATTAATGCTGATGTTAATTATGATACCTTACTGTGGTATTACTATAACCTCTCTGTAGGGACTTCATCATTTAGCTGACATTTGAGTCTGATCCTGCCAAACTTTCAGCATTACAGCATCTCTTTCTGCCAGTTCAACAGAGGCTCCTGTCTAAAAGTTTGAGAGAAAAAATATTGCCAACCCAGAGCAGCAGAGAAATCACATGACCCCCTCTCTGAATAATTGCATTTCATGAGGAGGATGGCTCCTATTCAAGAAAGCACTTAAGCATATGGCTAATGTGATTACTACCACAATATGGCCTCTGTTTTGCTGATGTGCTTATACCTGTTGCCCTCGCTTTCTCGGTGGCAGATAAAGTTGAACAGTACACTTAAGATTCTGGGGAATGATTTAAGATGTCATGATAATGCTCTTTTATTTTATATGAGGAGAACCACTCATCTGCTTTCTCATATTTTGGTTGTGTTTTCGAGGCTGGGTCCATGTTCAGTGCATGCCTGAGATGGAGCAAGATGAATTTATGGTGAAGCTACTTAGATCAACTATTTCTACTACTTCTAAAGACAGCTACTATAAATGTATTTATTTATTTAACCCATTTTTACCAGGTAAGTCCCATTTAGAGGGAGACCTGGCCAAGACAGCCAAACAAGAACACAATAAAAACATAAAACACATACAGTAACATGTAGAAATATAAGAACATCTACGCACTGCTTTAAAGTCAGCCAGAGAGACCAATTCACATAGTTTCAACTCTTTTTGAAGGTTATTCCAAGTGAGAGGAGCAGAGCACACAAAGTTTTTAATGCCTGAAAATATCAATAAGGATATAAATGCAATTTCTACATAACAAATCTTCCCAAAACTAAATCTGCAAGCATTTGGACATCACAACAGCTACATTTTTTAATGGTATTTGTATGTTTAGTGTGTGAACATGTGAGCAGGAAACAATACAAACAGAGCATGAGACTGAGCCAGAAAAACTTTGGAAGCAAGAGATTGTAGTTACTATTTAAAATAAGGTTGCTAATGTAGTTGTTACATGAACAAAATAGGATATGTTCTTTTTGAGTGGTTTTATAAATGTAAGAAATTATTAGGGGTGAAAATATGAAGGGAAACCTCCCTGAGGCAAATAACCCTAGGTCCCAGAAAGGCTCAGGCCAGCCCTGTTAATCCTATTTAATATTTCACTTTTTTTTTGCTTCTACTGCTGTATTAAATGTTGGGGATTATACAACAAAAACCACACAGAGATTTGCATGACCTTTGCAACAGGTCAGCTGCTGGTCAAATTAATAATTCTACTCCTTTTACTTTAGTTATGACATATACACAGTGGTGGATGAAATACTCAGATACTCTCTGTGTGTACTACTGTAATTAGTTGCATTCCACCACTGCAAGGAAACAACTTTCTTCCAGGTGTTAGTTGTGCATTTAATGCCTCTGTTAGATACCTGACAATAGAAAGATGAGACAAAATGGAGACAGATGGAGATGGATTCAAATCAGGGACGTTGCAGCCCCTGATTAAGCCCTTAAACCCCAAGACTGCTAGCACAACTGCAATCGTTATTTATTCATGAACAGTTTAAGGTAAATGAAAAGGTTGAGGTTGCTTTGCGGCCCTGTGTCAGTCCACCGTCAAAGGTCAGATGTGAAACATCTAGTGCCCCTCTCTTCCAGGCATTGTGGTGAGCCAGACCACACTCACTCCTGCTGTGACCAACACCACTCTCATCGAGAATGTGACCGTTTTGACTATAACTCCCGTGATCCTCAGCAGCACGACCCCGGGCTGCTCTGCATTCAACATTTCTACTTGTGAGCCCTGTGCACCGGGATCGCAGTACGACAACAGTGAGTCAGCGGCTACGTCATCTGACACGAAGCCACCATTTTATGATAACTCCTAAATTCTAACTGCTTTTGCAGCAATTAAAACAGTAAGGATGGAAAATCATTTTTAGGAAATGCTTTGCTATTGCTCCTCAGACACCCTGCTGTGTACGTGCTGCTCTGACCCAGGGCTGTGTCTATTTCCTGGAGCCTGCCTGCCATGCAATAAGGGTTTCTATCAGCCACTAGCAGGACAGCAGCAGTGTCTGCCCTGCAACCGTGGCTTCTACACAAAGTAAGGACACAGATTAGTGCCAACAAATTCTTTCACGTCTAATAGTTTTGACTACTTTACTGTGTACTCCTCCGGTCAATGTCTCATGTATTTAAACTTATGCACAGCTTCACTGGAAGTCCACTATGTCGCCCTTGCCCTCCTGGATCCTTCAGCAATAACACTGGTGGAGAAAGCTGCACAAGTTGTTCACCAGGTGTGTTTATTTAGCTAAAGACAAAAACTTGTAGCACTGTTGTAAATCAGTAATTAGTGATATGCATACAGACAAAAACAGCAGTATGCTTGTAGCCAGAAATTAGACTTTGACATTTAAAATGTCTTTACAAGCTTGCAAATAAATAGATTATCTATCTATAAAGTTGCATGATTTCTGATTTACATGCAATGACCTCAACACAGTTTCATATAATCGAAAACTCAAGAGAAAACTCAAATCACATGTGTTGAGTTATTTTCTGTCTGCTGCTTTCAGGTTTCTTTTCATCGCAGCAGAGCTCCACTTCATGTGCACCATGTGCACTTGGAAGTTTTTGCAAGTAAGTTGCACTTGAATGTCGTTTCTGTGTCTTGTTCTTTTGTTGTTGGTAACCATGACCTCAAAATCAGTGCAGAACAGTTGTAAATATCTCTGTGTTTGGATAATCACTTATCTAACAACCAAATCCAACATCACATGATTTCATCCCATGGTTCTGTTTGGCAGCACAGATACACACACACACACACACACACACACACACACACACACACACAAGACCAGTTACACAGTCGCTGCTTTGATTAATCAGCAGAGAGTATGAAAATGAAAGTGGCATGTGTGATCATGTCGCAGAGCATATGAATGCGGCTTATAGAACTGGACTTGGAAATATGAGATGGTCGTTTCAGAAGCAAGATGACCATGATCAATGCCCTGATAGGGGTTAAGGTCTCCCAGGGGGATCTTTGAGGCGTCTTGATCAAAGCATGGAAGAGGAATGAAAGGACAACAGTTGCTTTGAGCTCCTTCCACTTATTTGAGCCCATACACCCTGTAAAGGAGACTGATACTGGCCTCGTGTAATTGGGATCTCATTCAGAGGTTGTAAGGAGGATTCGTTGGTGCCACATGAACTTCACCTTTAAAGGAAAAACTTAACAACCCCAAATGATCATTTGTAAATCAATTACCCACCCTACGTTAAATTGAATTAGCGCAGAAAACTTATGGCATGCCTTTGAGGAACGAAGAATCCAAAAGCGGAGAAAATTCCTGTTGAATTGAGGTAAAAGGGGTCCACGTTTAACTGCAGCATAACAAAACATCTGTTTACAAACTCTTGCACAACTCACTGAGTATAATCCAAGTCTCATTTATCCAATTGTAGCTCAGTTCTTTCCAAACAGACAGCCCCTTTTGTTAGGGAACTGAACTAAAAGGGAAATTTGTCTATGCTGTCTTCAAAGCCAGACCTTACTGACAAAAACAGTTATTTGACCATGCTGAAAACAGGAGCTGCTGGTCTACCACTGCCTGAAGTCATTCAGCCAACTGAATAAATGAGACTTAGATTATACTGTGTGAGTTTTAGATTTTTTATTCGCCAGAGGCATGCATGGAAAGCGTTTCTCCACAAATTTAAGATAACACAGGGTGAGTAATTGATATACAAATGATCATTTTGGGGGGGGGGTATTCCTTTAACGCTCTGCTCTTTACTCTGACAGTCATATTCAATCTTTAGTTTCAGTAAGTACCCAAGCAACTTTACTTGTACACACATCTGAAACACTGAGAACTGTTTACAACTGCTCACTCCAATGATTTCCATCCTAATGCGGCAGTGTTTTTACGAGTGGTAATGATGTGTCAGTGTGCACTGTGAAACCAAGCTGCAACAACAGCTCTAAACTAAATCAGCTCCGACATACCTCAAAAATGCCTCCAGGCTTCTTGTGGCAGCCATGAAATTCATGAATTCATAGTCGTTTGTCCATTTACAGTCACAAACAAGTATCTCTCTGTCTGACAGCTCCTCTGGTTGTAGCCAGTGCCAGATGTGTCCCGGAGGAACAGAAGCTCTGCAGACAGCCGCTAAAGGCTGCACACAGTGTCGGCCAGGTAATCCACATCATGCAAATGTAATACGTAATGTTTATGAGTGCTGCAGCTCATAATAGAGAAGGGGAAGCATGAATATCCATCCAGGTGATATCTGGGTTTGAACAGGTATGCATAAGGCTCCCCATCAGACTACGTGTCAGATCTGTGGCAGTGGTTACTTCCAGATCCACTGGGGCCAGGAGAGCTGTGATGTATGCCCAGAGAATCACTACTGCCCTGTGAGTCCTGCACCCTCCACGCTCTGACCAGCAACAGAAAATTAATCTTTATGTGTTCGATAAATATGTTTGGTGACATGTTGTTCTCTCAGAGTCCAGACGTGAACCCCATTCAGTGTCCCGGCGATGCGTTTTGTCCAGAGGGCAGCTTATCTCCAAGCTACTGCATGGAGACTTTCTTCCGCAAAGATGGGGACACTTGTGAACTGGCTCCGGTCACTATTGCTCTTTTAGTTATTGGAGGAGGGGGTAAGTCACAACTACCTCTCCACTATGTTTTCTTGATGTTTCAGAGCTTCTTCTTCTTGCATTTCTGTTCACTGTGTGACAGGCACTGGACTCACAGCTATGCTTTTCAAACTGATTACCTCTTAAGTTGACAAGCTTCAAGCTGCAATGTCATACATTAATATAATCTGATTACACACAGAACAGTTTCTGTAAGTACTATAAGCTAGTGTTTGATATAGTGATGGTACATAGCTCCCTTTGGATAACGTTAGACACACCCGTTTCCTGTTGCTTGAAGGGTCAGAGCTTGTTTTTTCCATTTGTAAAAGGAAATGAGCAAAGATGAGACAAACTAAACGTGCAGTCGAACTTCAGAAAACGCTGTGCTACTTTCCACTTAACTCAACTCAAGAATTTATTTGCTAATTATGACAAAATGTCACACAAATGTCAAATGAAGTGACAACATTTTATATCCACAAGGTCAAAGGTCAGCTTTACCATGATGTCATAATGTTCTGCAACACTTTTCTGACCTTCTCAGCATCATGACTGGGGAACAAAAGCTGAGACATTTGGTCAGATACTAAATTGGTGACACTAATCTTTGGTGTCCATTTTGAAATTGTGTTGATTGTATAAATCTCTGTGCTGCTGGATTGAAGTCTTTGCTACAACATCCATATTTGAAACACTGTCAAGTGCCATGGCTACATACTGTTTACATGCTTCAGTAAATCATCAGCAGCTCAGCTTCAACTAGTGCAGAATGCTGCAGCTCGTATTTTATCTGGGACAAATCGTAGGTTACATATCACCCCAAGTCTCGCCGCCCTATATTGGCTGCCACTTTACTTCAGAATTGATTTTTTGATTCTTTTAATAACTTTTAAAGCTCAACGTGCTTTAGCCCTCGGTTATATAGCTGAGCTTCTGACCACCTGTGCTCCAAGTTGTGACCTGAGATCCTCAAGCCTACCCTCACTAGTTGTTCCTAGATTGAGGTTGGTAACTAAAGGTGATCAGGCCTTTGCCATCAAGGCCTGAGGAGATTAGACTGGCAAGAACATTACCTGTTTTTAAATCACTGCTTCAAACATGTTTTGATAGGAAAGCTTTTAATGCCTGATTTGTACATTTTGACTTTTGTGTTTTATTTCCTTTTGTTCTATTTTTGCCTCTGTACATACTTTTTTCCTCAGCTCTTAACATTTTTAAATATGTTATTATTGTTGTTTTATTTTCATGCACTTTGTGAGGCACTTTGTAACCTTGTTTAGAGAAGTGGCCATTTTATTTCTTTATTGTAATTTTATTAGTCTGTACTTAAATGGACAAAATGGATTTCTTACTGCAGATTTTCTATATTAAGTAAGCATTGTCCTGGAAACGTAGTCTATGCGTTTTCTTTTTGCACACTGAAAATAGATTGTCCTCTCACACTGAGACACTTCATGCACAAACAGGACATAATGTCATAAAATAAGATGCTCACATTATAAAACACTGTTTGTGTGTGTGGTAATAAGCCCTACTGTAGATGGACATTTCCTGTAACATTCTCTGTCTTTCCTCAGTGGCCCTACTCTTCATCATTTTAATGGTCCTACGTCGACGGAGAGACACTGATGGAGAGCTGACCATAGCCCGAGCTCCATTACTACGCAAAGAGCGACCTCAGGGTCGATACTACGGGATCCCTTGTGATGCAGAACCTGTATATGCTGGCTGGTGAACCAAAGGACCTCAGCTCAGCTTTCCTTGGTGCTTGGTTGGACAAAACCCACTGAAGTCTTTTCTGACTGAAGTCTTTTTCTGATGGTGAAACACTGGAATACTGCCTTAAGAATACTTTTGACAACCCACCAGCTTTTTTATGTGGTACATTTGAATATGTTATTGAGAAGCAGAAGTTTGTGAATTCCTGTAGTTTGGCACTGTTACAGTCGTTTCATTCAGAGACAAACACGCTCCTTTTGTAAACGAGATTATTGGATTATGAGAGGTATGCTGGAACGGTGAAAACGAGATGTGTGCCTTGACCTGGTGGGAACCTCTCCGTCTTATGAAAAGCACTTTTTTTTACAGAGGTAATTGATTTACTTTGCACTTACGTGTTGGTAGACTTAACTCATATAGTGACACAGTCAACTGTGGTTGGTGCCTTGTGTTTTTTAATGCATCTCATTACAGTACATTGTATTGTCTGTAGTTTCACTGATACATTTGCTCAATGTTTTTCATCTGCTTTTTTTAAGGTTATATTTGTATGTTTAAAAGGAAAATAAAGATGATTAACTTGAACCTAATTTTTAGCCCTTTGTACTGTGAGTTATAGTGCAAACTTAAAGGAACAGTTCACCCCAAAATCAAAAATACATATATTTCCTCTAACATGTAGTGCTATTTATCAATCTAGATAATTTTGGTGTGGGTTGCAGAGTGTTGGAGATATCGACTGTAGAGATGTCTGCCTTCTCATGAATATAATGGATCTAGATGGCACTTGGCTTGTGGTGCTCAAAGTGCCAAAAAAATATATAGTTGAATAATTCAACAGTAATGTCTCTTTCCAGAAGTCATGATGCGGTTACTTAAGATAATCCACAGACCTTGCTTTCTTTCTTCAAACCACGCCCACCAACCATATTACCGCACAGAAGGAAGTGTGCATCTACTCATGGACAAGAGGCTTGTGCTTGTGACAGCACGAGATGTGAACATTATTGGCATCCTCCTCAGCTGAGCCGTAGCGTTAGCTAGCCCAGTGGTGCCAGATGAGCTAGCAGTAGATGCACGCTTCCTTCTGTGTGGTGATTGGGCTGGTGGGCGTAGTTTGGTAGAAAAAAAAATAGTTCCTACATGAAACTGCTCACAACAAGGTCTATGGATTATCTTCAGTAACTGGGTCATGATTTCTGGAAAGAGACATTGCTGTTAAGTTCTTCAAATGTATTTTTTTGGCACTTTGACCACAAGCAAAGTGCCATCTAGTTTCATAATATTTGAGAGAAGGCAGACATCTTATACAGAGGGTATCTCCAACACGCAGCAACTTACACCAAAACAATCTAGATAAAAAGCACGACAGGTAAAAGGGAAAAATATGTATTTTTGATCCTGGGGTGAACTGTCCCTTTAAATTAAAATAGTTTTTAAAAATGCATGTGACAAAAATATTAACATTTAAAGTTTTTCTTTTTTTTCATTTATTCTTAGAAGCCAGGTTGTTACTGTCCAATTAAAATGTATGCCACGATTGAGTTAATTTACCCCACCCTGTGTGACAGAGGGCAACCATGGATAACATATCCAGCAGGTGTACACCTTTTCTGGCAATCATCAAAAATTGCTGCCAATATTTTAAGTCCAAGTTGCCCCATAATGTTCCACACAGCTTGACATCTTTGACCTCTTAAAAGCCTCACAGGTCTTTTCTCTTCTTTTTGGTTTTATGATCTCATTACAAGTATTCTTTAAAGGCCATATAAGGTCATGTGTCTGAAACACATGGACATCACACAATGTTACATAGCCTCTGTAGTTTTTTCAGTAAAGTCATAGATGACACTATAGGCCTTTATTACAGCAGACATTTTGACATGTCATAGCAGGAAAATCACACAATAACATAAACAACTGTGTTTAACTTCCAGATCCAGGGTCACTGGACTGTACTCTCAAAGGGAATAGGGTCACTGGTAATGTCATTAGCTGCACCTGTGCATTTCCTGCTATGACAAGTGAGAAGCATGTTTTCAGTAATTACTGCGAGGTTTACCAGACTGAAGAAAGAAGAGAAGTCCCTGGAACACCACTGTGGTTTGGTCACACAGCACTGAACAATTCTTTCCACATTATATAAACATCCAACAGGAGACTGTGACAAACAGCAGATCTCTGGATCAGATAAACATGTTTACAGAGTGTGACAGCCGTGGATTACAAAGACAGATATAACTGAGAACTGCATACAAGGCTATGAGTTAGAGTCATAACACACACAGAGAGTTGATGCTGGAGTACAAACTTTCGAGATGCAGAAATGCACCTCTACAATGATTTTTGGGTTGTCTGCTAATGTATTTGTTATCAAGATTTTAATAGAAATGCCAGACAGCAGTGGTAAAAGAGCGACTTAGATCATTTAGTAAAAATAGCAGTGTTACAATGTAGAAATAATATAATAAAATCCTGTATTCAAGTAGACACAGTAAGTATTCAAAGCAAAATACTTAAAGTATAAAATCACAAAGTATTGCTTATTCAGAATAAAACTCAGAGTGCTATATTATTGTACATATATTATTTGTAGCTTGTTACTATTGATGCACTAATGTGTAAGATGCATCTCAATATTACCAGACATGAAGGTGGAGCTAATTTTATCTTCTGATGGGTAGGTCTTATTATAGACTAGAAAATGCCTTGTATTTTATAAGCTCTTTTAAGCTTTTTAAAAAATACTACCTCAGTGGCTGTGAAATAAATGTAATGAGGTAAAATTACAGTTTTTGCCTCTGAAATTTGGTTGATTGGAAATATACAGTAGCAAAAAGGAATAAATAAATAAATTTCAGTAATTTTTCATTTTAAGCTTTTAACATACAAAGTGAGCAGAAACAGTGTAAACAGAATCATACGATAAAGCATTGAGAAAATAAAACTAAAAACAGTACTGAACAGAAAAAGATGACAACAGCAAAACAAATTTAACAAAAAAATAAAGTAGAAATAAAGATATAACTGACTTGTGGTAAAAGATTCATTGAAAGGTTTTGAAGATAGTATATACATTATCATTTTGATAGCTTTTTTTTTGTTTTGTGAGGAAGAAATGGTTGACAAATATTGTTCCATTTCCCTCATAAATAGCTTCGGCTTTTTTTGGGCTTGTTTATAAATTTACAGTAATATCTAATATTATCTATTAGCCTATTAGTAATATCTTATCTATTTTCCCAGTATATGTAAAATGACAAGACCAAAATAAATGAGCAACTTTTAGGATGTAATTCACAAAAACAGCAATTTATATCTATGTCACTCTTTAACTTCTTTAAAGAAATGATTCACTGGACAGAATCTATGGATCAATTTAAATGACGATGTTAGGAGAAACTTTTGGACCGAACTTTCATGCAGTTAATATCATTAAAAAAATGACTCAACAAAATGTTGCTGCAGAAATAGAGACTATGTTGTCCTGAAACAAACCCCTTCTTGTGAAGTTCATTCCTCTATCAAAGGTAAAAAAAAAAAAACCCAAAACAAAACAAAAACAATTGCTAGGTGGCGGTAATCCACTGTCATTGGATGTGCTAATACTGAAGTTTGTCCAAGCAGGACTCCGTACTTACGCCAGCATTCAGGAGGAAACATGGCGGCCGCCCTGGCAAGGAGGATGTCTGGTGTGTACTTACAACTTGACGTTCATACTTTTTCTTTCGCTCTCCTCAGTTCGTCAGTGTTTAGTATTTTATCCATGTTTTAATGCACTGAATTTTTAGAGTAGTTGTATTTCCGTGTTGCTTGCTAGCACAGATAATACGTCATGCTGCTACGTTAGCTAGTTAGCATCAGTGCTACGTTTCCTTCCCTGTGACTTCTCTCATGTGTTGTCATGTTGTCCTTGTGTCTGACAGGGCTGCTGAGGCCGCTGTCTGCCTCTCTGTGCGCTAAGACACCACAGGTCTGTCAGCTCTCCACTCTCATCCAGCCTCCACCTCTCTACGGGTCTACTGCAGCCGCTGTCTGCGCTCCTCTGCGAGCTGCGGTGTGTCAGACACCCCGGTACAACATCCTACAACGGTAAAGGACACGGGGGACACCCCTGTTGATACTAATGTGAAGTGGATATTATCAATAGCTACTGTAACCACTTTATAGTTAGCTTAATATTCACACGTATGTTTCTCTTTTAAATTCTATTCTGTATATCGTGCCAGGCAAGAGGAATTACATTATATTTACACTATACACTAAAGTATGTGAAAGGGGAGCACCACCTGTATTAAAAATCCAGTAGGTTATTTCCATGGCCATTGAAAGTTCAATCAATATTTGTAAACATGAGCTATTCTCTTTGAAAGCCAGACACCAGAGAATTAAGTCTTAAACTTGTGATGTCATAGGGTATAAAGTCTGGAGATACTCCATAGACAGTGACTGGGAGAGTAATTTTGTGACACACAGAATGTTTGTTTCCTTTTTTTATAGCCTAATGAGCTGTATATTACTGTAGTGTTTTCAGTTCTGAAATAGAAAATGTACCCATACTCATTACTCAGAACATTTCCCTGGGTGCTCTCAGTGTCATCTATAACATCCGTCACCATGAATTGTCTATGAAGCAGCTCCAGACTTATACATCACAGATTTGAGTTTTAGTCTTCTAGCTTTTGGATTTGGGAGAGAGTTGTTCATTTCTACTAAAATGTTTGGACTGTCTTAGACCGTAGGAATAACATGTATGCATTTGTTTTATATGAGTTCCCCTTTAACACCCTTGTCTGTGTCTGTTTTGTATTGGTTTGAGTGGGACCCCTTTGTTCTGTTGAAGGAAAATCTCAGTACTGCACTGTTTATATATATATATATATTTATCTTCTTTTTTTTTTTTTAAATATAAATAAAAGTAAAATCAGAGTTGGAATTAGTGGTGCAACTTGAAAACTGGCTTTTTGGAATGATAAAAAAGTAAGCTAACCACAAACAATATCTCAGAGACAGATATATCAAAACCCGAGCAAGTAAAATTAAACTATGCATAGCTAGTGATACTTGTTTGTGTTACAGGAATACTTCACACCCCCAAATAACCATTTGTATAGCAATTACTTACCCTGTATTATGTTGAATTTGTGAAGAAAACTTTTTCTCACATGCCTCCAGGGTGAACAAAGAAACCAAAAACTAAAACAAAAAATCTTCATAGGGGTTCAAGTTTAACTTCAGAATAACAAAACATCCATTTACAAATTCTCACACAACATGTGCAATATAAGTAAGTATCATTTATCCAGTTACGTGCTCAGCACTTCCCAAATGGACAACCCTTTCCAATAGGGAACTGAACTAAAAATGAACTTTATTTATGCTCTCATCAAAGCCAGACTCCATTGACAAGAATTCAGAATTCAGAATTCAGAAGGTGCTGGTCTACCACTGCCTCTATCAGGTACTTTGTGTTAATGTGACTTTAATGACTTTGGTGTTTTAATGGGTTACTTTTGATTCACACAAAATATCACCAACTAACTGATGGCGGCAGCGGTAGACCAGTAGCCCCCTGTGTTCAGCAAGGAAACATTACTGTTCTGACAATGGAGTCTGGCTTTGAAGAGAGCATAAATATGTCTCACTTTACATTCAGTTTTGGAAGTACCAGTTCCACTGGATAAATGAGACTTAAATTGTACTGCACATGTTGTGTTAGAGTTTGTAAACTGATGTTTTGATTTAGTTTTACTGTTGCTGTCAATAGGCAAGTTTTTTTCACAAATTGAACGTAACATAGGATGAATAATCGATATACAAATGATCCTTTTAGAGGCTAAAGTATTCCTTCAAGCAATAAAATGTCGTTTTGTAATTTGAGTATATTGAACCTTTGTCTCTGGGTTTTTCAGGGTATCAGCTCTTATTCCCAGTTTGACCCAACAACCAAGCAGGAGCCTTACGTATATCAGTCTGAAGAAGGGGAAGAGGAAGAGTGTGAAATCTGTGACAGAGAGGTTCATGAGGCTGCATTGCGGCCTCTGGATCAGACGCAAGGTACGAGTCTTTTACTGTAAAACTGCCAAAATCACTGATTTCAACACACACAGGGTTGCCAATCTGAGTTCTTGTTTTTGGGTGTGAACAGGCTGGCTACAAGAAGAAACTGTGGAAGAAGAAACCTGCCAGACGAAAGCGCCTGAGGGAGCACGTATTCTGTAACAAAACACAGAGCATGCTTTTGGATAAAATGACAACCTCTTTTTGGAAAAGGAGGAACTGGTATGTTAATGATCCTTACCTGAAGTACCACAATCGGGTCAACCTCAAACTGTAATCTGCCAATTCATGTAGTGACATCTTCATAATGTTATAATGTTGTATATGTAATAAAATCATATCTTAGTTGAACATGTGCTTTACATTTTTCTTTTAAGATAGCAAGACAAACAAAGATCAACACACAAAGTTTTGCTTCATATTTAATGGCTGTAAATCGATTTAAACAGAAATATTTAACCTAGTAGAACGATAAATTGACAGCCATGGACCATCATGTCATCATTTCACTGCTTTTTGCTTTTTGTTCAGGTTGAAATTTAAGTAATTTGACATTCTGGCCTGCCAGAACAAAATTGCTTAGGATAATTTAAGTGGTTTTTAGTCATGAATAAAGTCAAAGTGGTTAATTTATCTGTAAATAAGACATTATTTATATATATATATTTAAAGCCAACATGGATAACATTTCATATTCTTTCTACAAAGCAACAAAAAAATGACAACATAATTCATCGTTTACCAGCAAGGCATCCGAACAAAATCATTCAAGAAATCCAATTTTCATACAAATCATAACAAACATCATGCAATGATGAGTTCATCAGTCTACGCACAAGTATACAAATCTGCTACTTAGCAACATGTTTTTTTTTCTCCATTTTACTTTGCATGAATTTTAACAGAAGGAAATCACCTCCAGCACTAACACTGATACTACTAACGCTGAACACACATACTCTGATTTTTCCTGTTTCTTTTTTTTCTCACCATTTATCCAGTAAAAGGACATTTCATGTGCATAACAAGTGTATCTACAACATCAGAGTGATGGACGTGTAAACAGAACAGTTGTACCTGAGAAGCTTTTGTTTCAAACTTCAGACCACCCTAAATGATACAGATACAGTGATGGAAATTATAAGTCTACAGCAGGAGTCCACCTGTCAACAACCAACACAGTGATACTTTGTGTAAAATGTCGCTATGATTCAGGCTCAGTGAATTAAGTACAGGATGGAAACATACAGTGTATCACCATGCAATATTAACTTAGATTTAAGTTTGTAAACCTGCAAACCGACAAACTCCCTCTAATGAATTCCTAAAAAAAAGTAGAAGGTAAGATCGTTGGGTTTAGTGTTGCTCAGTTAACAGCAGAGCACTACACAGTGATTTCAAACATGGAAAAAGAACCATGTTTAGATACAGTAAGTATTTATTCATGTTATAGTCTATCTCTGCTACAGCTGAAAAGTAACATACACCGATCAGCCGCAACATTAAAACCACTGACAGGTGAAGTGAATAACATTAGTTATTTTGTCACGGTGCAATGTTCTGCTGGGAAACCTTGGGTCCTGGCATTCAAGCGGATGCAACTTGACATACACCGAAACACCAGTGCAGACCAAGTGTACCCTGTCAAGGAAACTTTACCCCCCAATGGCAGTGACCCCCAGCAGGACAGTGTGTCATGCCACACTGCAAACATTGCTCAGGAATGACCCGAGGGATGTGACAAAGAGCTCAAGGCATCAACCTAGCTTTCAAATTCCCCAGATCCCAGTCTGATCGATCATCTGTGGGATATGCCGGTACCCCACCTGGCAACCCACAGGACTCAAGGGATCAGACCATGTCCCGACTGGTCAGAGGTCCCACAGTGGATCAGACTTGGCTCTGACCTATCGAGGCATGGACATAGGACCTCTGGAGCACTGGCATGTCCCTTGAGTGCTCGATCAGGTCAGGATCTGGGGAATCTGAAGGCTAGGTCGACGCCTCGAGCTCTTTGTCACATTCCTTCAGCACTGCCATCTGCGTTTGGCATTGCCATGTGGGAGTATACTTCATCTGCAACGGTGTTTGGGTGAGTTGTGAATGTCAAGTTGCATCCACATGAACACCAGGACTCAGTTTCCCAGCACAACATTGCATTGTAATGAGATGATAACTGCTATTCACTTCACCTGTCAGTGGTTTTAATGTTGTGCCTGATCGGCCTCAAATTGCCAAATAAATTGTCAATTAAATGACAAAACATGCTCACAAACTGAACAGTAGATTGTCAAAAACAGTCTGCTCCATTGAGGAAAACTCTTGCAGTAGTGATTTCATTTTTCTGTGTTGCGAAAGCTATGACTTGTCACACAAGTAATTATTTCTTTACCACAGAAGAACAGAGCAATAACAATAAAGTTATTATAGTTGATAATATTCAGCTACTAATTTAATCTGATTTTTGGCCATTTCAGAGTACTGAGGGCAGTAATTTCATATTC
Source organism: Epinephelus fuscoguttatus (assembly GCF_011397635.1). Taxonomy (NCBI): domain Eukaryota; kingdom Metazoa; phylum Chordata; class Actinopteri; order Perciformes; family Serranidae; genus Epinephelus; species Epinephelus fuscoguttatus. Next base: position 21,979,585 of record NC_064765.1, read on the forward strand.
TAAACATAGTGCAAAATGATTGTTTAATGAGAACATATTTGTGTAATAAATTCTTATGTGTGGAGACATTTTAGATTTCTGCTATGTCTTTCTTTAAGGCTTTAATAGAGAGGTAAATAACAGAATATTGTCTGCCACTGCTGTCTGACTCTTCATGATCACAAAAGGCAGGTTGTCTCATCTAAGAATATGTTTTTAGGTGATTTCTGAATACCTTAATATGATAATCAGTGCAGATTCAGCTACTCACAGATATTTCTCCAGAGGAGATTAAATGGGGGTAAAAACAGCAACGCCTTTTCTTTTGATCCTTGGCTTTTCACACATTCTCTAACAGTGACAGTGACAGTACATTCTGTTGAATAACAGTGGACTAATGACTGGGAAGACACGCATGCGATTGCCTACCCCAACCTGATATATAAAAACAATCAAATCAGAATGATGAAGAACACACAAACTGTACATAAATACATATTCAATAATCCACTAACTCAATGTGTCTATCAGCATGGAGCCCATTCATTCATTTGTACTATCTCAGTGTCACAAACCTCACTGTTTTTAAATCATGAGCCATGAGATACTGTGTATATATAGAGGGGTCATCATAGGTCACTTTGGTAATACCTTATTCCAAAGCAAGGCTGCTTCAGTCATGTAGCTTTTGGCCATTCAGTGTTTTCACTTCTTGCAGCAAAGGCAGCTGGAGGAGTCTTTAGGACAGTTTCACATGGCTTCATTGTTTGAAGAAAGAGCACTCCTGGATCTTGTGAGAGGCCTTAAGACTTTAAGAGGAGGCTAGAAGGGAGGACAGATGAGGATAAAAGCAAAAAGGGACATGGAGTTTAGTCAGCTAATAGCTACAACAAGTTGCACATTATTTAAAGGAGACCTCGTGTTATTTTATATTTTTCTTATTGTCAACAAATCCCAGGGTCCAAAGACCAAAATTAACAAGTCTGTCTCTGAAGACTAGCTGACCTCCACATGCTGTCTGTGAATTAAGTGTCTGTGTCCAAAACCCGCCGGTTCCTACTGAAGACATATATTGTGAATTATTGTGTAGTTAAGTCACTATAGCAACATAAATTGGTACTGAAAATACCATAAATAAATGATGGAATTATAACTGTTGATGATTGAAGTACATCCAAGGGTCAGTCTATTGACTCTGACTCTCTGAGGGAGGAGTTGAAAAGCTATGAAGTTGCTGGGCATTGTAGTTTTTTGGAAATATTGTTAAAACGGGAGTGACTAGTATTTGTCAGGGACTATTTTCAGCTGTGGAATGATACATATTTGGTCCTCCACTGAATATCGATGATAGCAACATCCTCTATGTAGGTCTGATATGAATTACAGTGCACATGTTAATTGTGATGACGTAACATGTCACCCAGTGCGACAGTGTGGCTTACTGATGTGTTTTTAGTAGTCTTTGGACAACAAGATGTCTTTGGCACCAAGGAATAAACTATACCAGGCTTTGGCCACACAGACAATACCTATCAAAATGATCAATTAATTGTTGGTTTTGTTTATTTTTTATTGGGATTTGTTGACCATCAGAAAAAAATAATAATATGCAGGTGTGTCCTTCACTATCACCATGCCAAACAAACTGATATTAGATGTTGAAATACACTAAAAAACACCCATTCATTCCAGGGACTGATTATCCACAAAGATCACATCAAAAGTACAAGTTATTATGAGGGGTGAAATACGCTGTAAGGTGATCCATGTCAATCCGTCAGCCATGTTTGGACTTATTTTCATGCCTCATTTCCAAACAAGTGAGAAACTGCAATCATGCAAGAGCAATATCACACATTCATTTGAATGAAACAATGATTCCACTAAGAAGTCAATACATGGTTCAGCTTCATCAGTGCAGAAATCCTGTTGGCGGCCAGAGCAGCCTCTCCACAGTTGCAGAAGAACTTAACCATGATGATTTATTTAGCTACACAGCAGCAGGAATTAGTGAATCGGTGGGTGAATCACCACTCTCAAGGGGCAGTTAGGATCAGGCAGCAGCTGAGCAGCCACGTGGACGAGGCAGTGTACCTCAGGAGCCTTCCTCTTAATCAGCCTGAGCTGTGGAGAGCTTGATGCTTCCTGCACCCCTTTGCCCACCTCCTCAGCCTGCTCCGGCACTGGAGGAGGAGAGGGGGGTGGAGAGGGTGTGGGGGGTGGGGAGGACTTGGGTGTCAGTGAGGGCGTAACGGGTGCGGACTCAGACTCAGAGGGTGAAATGGTCTGGGACGGCAACTCCTTGGAGTCCCAGCGGTCCAACCCCAACACCTCATACTCAGTCATGTCAAAATCCTGTCCTGTACCGTGAGAGAAGGTCGGTGGAGAGGATGAGCAACGCGTAAATCCTGTCGCTGGTCTATTAAATTGAAAGCCAAATACCCTTTGTGTAATTGCTGTAGAGTGGCATCTGATTTTAGTCAGCAGGGATTACGAAAGTTCATATTATAATGCATTACCATTCTGCAGACCACAGAGCAGAGGCCAAATAGGACGTTATGATAAATGGGAGCCAATTTGTTGCAGCATTAACAAGCCTCTGTCTTATTATAAGTCTCTGTTTAGTTTCCGCAGAATTATGTCCACTCAGGCCAATGTTTTTTTGTCATATGAAGCAATAACAGGAGCAGACAGCTGAAACATATGTTTGACAATATTGTTCAAATATCACAGTAGTGTTCAAGGACAACATTTGTGATCTAATATATTTTTCATATTGTCAACAAATCCCTTAAAAAGACCAAAATCAACAATAACTCGAGACTTGCACCTTTTTTTCTGTACTATAAACCTCCATTGTTGTCCAAAAACTATATAAAATCACATCAGTGAACCACAATGTTGCACTGAATGATATGTTCCTAGATTACAATGAACATGGGCACTGTGGTTTTTTTACGCACTGAAGCACGAAGTGTGCATTAACCCGCTGCTGTAAATAGTCTCCAAAAAATACACTGTTCATTATTGTTTTAGCAGTGTTTCCTGAGAGTGCAGTGTCCAGCAGTTCGAGAAAATTACTGAGCTTTTTTAAAAATGAAATATACTTGCCACCTGTGTTTAAAGCTACACCATGCAGGAATTTTCGGCTTCTGTTTGCTAGCGAAAGTGGAAACCAATGCAAGACTCGCTGCATTTGCGTTTTTTTTTTTTTCAGTGCTGTGTCTGGGTTTTTGTAGCTTCCTCTTGGATGCCTATTGCTTACGGTCTGGAATCTGGTCGTTATCTTTTTATAAAGTCTCAACCTCCCCTGTGCACTGTGCCAAGGAACGTCCCAGGCACAGCAAAAATACATGCAGAGGGAAGAGTCTCTGCAAATAAATACAGGTCACACACTTTAATGGGGTCATAAGTGTTGCTTGAGTACGTTCACATGCACAAAATATTCAGTTTAGGCCCTTATTCTGAAAAGACAATATTCCTACTAAACTCTTTACGTGGCTAATGGCATGAATAGTCCACTAATATTCCCGTTTACATGCAGCCTCCTTTTTCAAAACTTCACCAGTTACGGACTTGTTCAACCATTCAAACACAGCCTCCCTCTTTCATTAGCAGTGTGTCGCAAACTACTGTAAAATCCCAGTTGAGATGCATAATCTGAATGTGCTGTATAGATGTCCAAAGAATATTCCTAAAACTTGAATAATACTGGCATATTACACATGCCTTAATCAGAAAATGTTCCAAACGAAAATATCCAAATGAAATACGCACCTATCAAATTTAGAATATTGTCATGTTCGGAATAATAGTGGAATATTAGTGTGTGTATATACATAGTCATTGAGAAGGATTACTTTTGTATGAGTGTATACAGTGCCTTTTAGGAAAATCCTGCATAGTATACCTTTACACACACACACACACACACACACACACACACACATTATATATATATATATATATATATATATATATATATATATATATATATATATATATATATATATACAGTAAGTACTTAAGGATGGACTCAAACATGGTTTTGGTCTCTTAATGGGACTTGTTAACAATAAAAAATATAAACTAACATCAGACTTTTCCTTTAAATTATGGAGAACCCATAATTGAGTGTGGCCATAAAATGACAACAGTTATGTTAAGAATATTCTCAGATATTAACAGAAGCAGTCTCAGTTCCTTGTATAATAAAAGGGTTAGTTGTGTCCTAACTGTGCAGCTATTCCTGTCCAACGTAAACAGCAGTGTCTAAATGTTATGTCTGAATTCCATCTACAAAGGAATAATTATTTGCCGATTAAAAAAAACCATGACACCCAATCCAGACTGAAACAAACAACAACTGTTTCCACATGATGTTAAAGTAGGAACAAATCCCCCCAGCTACATGTGAGTTTTATCACAGGGTGTTGAGCCTGGCAGCCCTGTGAGGCCTGACCTGCTCCAAACAGGAAGGCAGGACTAAAGTTAGGGGGCCACTCAGGAAAGCAGGGGTCCTAAACAATATCTGCTAGCTTAAATAAGCTTTGACAGGAAGACAGAAATCTACATGATAATCTATTTTACACAAACAAACCAGGCGCTGCTGTTGCCTTAGAGTCCCACTATTACAGCTAATGTTCTCAACACCACAACAGAAAATTCAATACGCCTGTTTAACACTAATAGCTTGTTGGATCCAGTCAGTCTCTATAGTGGCTTGTACTTTTCTGTGCTCTGTGTCTACTCACCCTTGTTGTAGCTCTCCGACTTGCTGCGCATCATAGATCGGGTCCGATGCTGTGCTGCTGCAGGTTGTGTAGTGCCAGGGGCGGTGTTATCGGGGTCAGACTGATAGGAAGACAGATCCTGCATGCTGAAACTCCTCAGCCTGTCTGACAGGACCCCTTGGCTCTACAACAGGTAACACCAGGGTTTCATTTTAGAGTGGGGCAGCAATGTGTGACAGTTTGAGCATAGATCATCTTCAAGGGCTTAAATAATTTGATGCCAACATTCAATAAGCCTACTTTGATATGTGAATCACAAACAATGTACCAGGCTTGATACCCTTATACACATTCATATAGATTTCGGGGGGGTCACAGAGGACATATCTCCTTCGGTATTCATGACATGTGCACGTAGCAGAGGACTTACACCATAAATTGATGCAGGAAATTAGCTGTTTGATGCTTAACATTTTCTGGCAGGGGACCCCTAGACTCCTCTGTTTCATATGTGTCCCCTCCAGTGTTGAAACGAAACCTACGCCCTTGTAAACAATGACCCTCCACCCTAACCCCAAGTCAACACAAAGCAAATATCCAGCGTCTGCATTACCTTTGTTGCAGCCATGACTGCAGCTGTGGCGGCAACATTCAGCCCTTTTCTCCCAAAATGTACCAGTGTGTCATAGCTTTTGTCCTTTGCTTGGCAGATATACTCATCAATGTCCTTAAACAAGCACACAAAAAAAAAATAACATGAACTTTGTGTCTCTTGTAATTAATATGTCACTCTTATTTTACAGCATGTTGACAGGTATTTCTCATATTGCTTGATTACATCATTAATCTAACGTGTTTCCTGAGTCATCCACAGAGGAAAAAGGAAAAGAGAAAGGGAGGATCACCAGGACACTTCCTTTCTCCTGACCTGCGAACACATCTTTAACAGCTAATGTGGAAAGCTGAATTGGCACAAAGGCACTTTTTGTTCTTTGCACAGCTGCAAAGCTCAAATTCTATTAGTGACAAAAAACACAGACTGACTTAAACTGAATGTTTTCACCTCGGCCTTTCCTTGAACTGCACCAGCAGGAAAAAAAGGAAGGAATAACAAAAGGAAGGGATTTTCACCTTTTCTTTTGAGGAAAGCGTGGGATGAACAAACTTCCTGTATAGCACACTGGAGCCTTTAGTGTAAGGGGACAGCAGCCACACCACAAAGGCTATCTTCAGTTCATAGTAGAAAGGAATCCTGCAATGGAGACACAAAATGATGGCGCTACTGGTACAACAAAGCATAAAGCTTTACATCCCAGTATGTGATATGGACACATACTATTTAATAAATCAACATTAAATATCCGAAGTGACTTACCAGCAAAGAAACATATCTGTAAACACTTCCACAGCAGTGAACAGGGCAAATATGATCCAGTACATCATCCATTTTACCTGCAATGTAACACAGCGGTTAAAGACAGTTACAGTAGCTGCAGAATCATATTTATGAAGACAACCCTGCATGATATCATCTTGTAACTAAAATACAAATAAGAAATGTATGACATGGAGAAACTTCTCTTTTCTCTTCTCTCAGATTTTATATCGATAAGTGTTGTAAGTATTGGTCCAAATGGTTATTACACATGAATGTGGAAGATAATGTCATTAAAATTAGTCATTTTCATTCCCTTTAGAGGCTAGATGGACAGAAACTGATACCTCATGTGATGCCCTGTTAGTGTTTTCTTTTTATGCCTCTCTTTCTTCCTTGGACTATTGGGAAAGTAACCTTTGACACAAAGCCAACTACTGATAACATGTGAGCTGTAATGTATTACCCTTGTTAACCTCTTTGTTCAGTTCTCCTGTGCATTTTTGTTCCACTAAAACAAAAGCTACACAAATAAACTATTCATAATAATACAAATGATATACTCACATATTCTTTCACATCTTTCGACTTCACAGCTTTATAAGATGAGTATGCAGGATATAGTGTACCGAACACGAGTCTGGAAGAGAGGAAATGTGCACATCAAGTCCAGAAACAAAACCTTTAACAATTCAGTCCAACACATATTTCAAGCGAACACAAAAACACATCAAATCAAGACATTTTAAATGTAATAAATAACAATTAAGGACAACATATTACGGCAGAGATTTCAAATTATACGCTTGACCTGGGCTAACATGTTAAATGTATTTCTTTGTCTTGAGAAATCCTTGTAAAATATCTGGAAATAGTTTGTTATAGTGTATACATTTATACATTTTTTGCCCATGAGCCTCGGCCTATACGGAAATGGGTCACTGAACAGGTCTAACAGATACTGGCCAAAGGGCCATTGGCCTTCACCTGTAAAATGTCACAAAACCGACCGGTTAGAGACTCAAAATGAGCACAAAGAGACACAAAAAGACCACACAGAGACACAAAATGAGCAAAGGGCATAGAAAATTACCTCAAAGAAGGGAGAAAAAACCCTCACAATATGACCTCAGAGACAAAAAACAACCCCACCCAATTACTAGACTAAAAATGACTACAATGGGACACAACACAACCAAAAGAAAAGAACAAAAAATGACCTGAGAGATACACTAAGTGGCGAGACACAAAACAACCACAAACACATACAGAGACACGCAAAAAAAGAGGCAAAACCACTGCAAAATCAGTGTGTCTTGCTCCTGTGTATGACAGGTGGCGGTGCCTTTGCATATCTGTGCCCAGGGATCCACTGTCTCACAATCCGCCCATGCCAACATAACTTAACCGATGAACTGCTTGTCAGGTGAGATAAAGATAAAACAGGGAACAGCTTGTCCCGTCTAGAAAGAAACTAAATCAGCCATGCTTGAGGTTAGATTTTGCCTTGGCTGATTTAAGCAGTTCAGGTGATAAACATGATGTAAAATTAGCTTCCATGTGTTTTCTTCCTTTCCTTTATATTTCTATTCCTGTGTGGGACACCTGTGCTGCTGGGTGCCCTGACAGAGACGGCACCCTGTTGAAATGCTACAGCCAGGCAACAGCTGTGAGTAGGACCTGATCATGTTACTGACCCACATCATGTTGCACCTCTCCGTCCAGTCCAGCTAACTGTGCTCTGACAGAGTTAAGACACAAGGACACTAAAAATAACCAGATCATCTGTAGGAGACAACTGAACCTTTCTGTTGCAGACTGGACCCAAAATGACCCACTTAACCAGGTTGTGCACAGCCAGGGCTGAGGCAGCTTCATCCATGTAACAAGATCTAGTAATCTAAATTTAATTGCTTCACTATTTTGAGGCTGGGCCTGCTGCTGTTGGTGTACTCCACTCCACACGCTCTGCAATGGCGCTGATTCATACTTTGTGCAGGTTAAAAATAACCATAAGTTACTGTAATAAACCTCGTCCTATTATTTAAAGATTCAAATTCCTAGCTTTAAGGGAATGCATCGAGTTTTGTGCATACGTCTTCAATAATCAATAACTCTTGCATTGTAACCTGAGAAGGATGACCCATCCCTTTTGTTTTTTTCCAATATGGGACATCAACAGAGAATATAGCTCCACTCAAAGACCGCTCCTGTTTCAGTCACCTCGCCGCTCAGTGACATTTAGCTCTCTGCCACTGAAAGACGCCTCTGATTTTCTGGATCTGACTCATATAGTCATAACGTGGATGATAATAGATTATTCAGCCAATCACGTCACCTCTTTGTCCGTAATCATAAAGGGGTATTTGATAAACACAAAGAGTGCCAGGCTGCTGAGCGCTGTTCAGAAACACACAAGGTCTACACAGGCCTGGCTCAGCATTCCTGCTGCTGAAATGGCAAAGTACAACCCTATGGATTTTGGACTGTTTTTCCAAGCAAAAAATAAATAAATAATAGCCAGGCGTCTGCTCTCCGTGCACACTGACGTCTGCTTCTGATTATATATTAGACAATTTGCGGGGGCTTGTAAAGCGCGCCGCTCCTGCACCGTCAATGAGGGGCTCAAATACCCGCAATAACCGGGAGCAGCTATTTAATATTAACCCACTTTATGACAGAGCATATGGAAAGAAATAATAAAAAATGACTTACACCACAAGTCTAGAGATGATCCAGGAGACCATTGCGCTGGAAAGGCGACAGGACGCGCTGTCTGCGGGGAGGAGTTTCCTCCAGATGACAGGCGCGTCCAGGCGACTGCGTCTGGACGCACACAGGCGGCAACGTGATGCAGGATAAACAGTGAGCGGCGGAATGTAACCCTTATCCATAGATGGCAGTGTTGCATTGCAAAGACGACACGGACACTCGGCATGTCTGCTGGGTAAACAGGAGGCTGCCTGGTCAAAGTGTGTTCAGATGGTTTTAGCATTACCTGATTAACCTGTTGGGCCCCTTATTGACACCCTGCCCCCCTTTTCCTTTGCATAGAGTGTACCCTTAAGTTCTCTTAAAGCACAGACCACCAGCAAACATGGCAGCCTAATTATTTACCCAGAGATCTAGAGTCAGTTCGTGGCAATTTAATGAGGTTTACTTAGAATAATGCAGTAAGTAATGGTGAATCTAAGTTATTTTATTTTTCTATTATCTATATGTATATATATTTTTCATTTTTTTTTATTGGGTTATTTTTATATATTTTTTTTTATTTTTATTTTATTGTTTAATCTATGAAATGTAAGATATAGAACAGTGAAAATGTCTATCACAGCTCCTTAAAACCCAAGTGACGTCTTCAGATTGATTGTTTCGTCCAACACTCCCAAATATTCACTTAACTGTGATATTAAAAAGAAAAACTGTGAATCCTCACATTTGAGATTCTGAAACCAGAGATTGGCTGCCGTTTTTGCTTGATGACTTAAATTATTAATCATCAAATTAGTTGCCCATTCACTTCCTGTCACTCAACAAATTCATGAATCATCTACCTGTTTCAGCTCTCCATATTAACATGATAATAACTCAACTAGATGGGCATGAAATCTCTCTACCGCTGCTCACCTGGGAACCCCTGCTCTATTACAGCTACCTTTGCTTTGTCCAGCCTCTGGCCTACATAGTGAAGCCAGAGAACAGAGGCTTGGTTTTGTTAAAGTACAACAAAAGCGGCCGAGGGAGTGCTGTAGCTGGTAGAAACCTAATCCTTTTGTCCGTTTTGAAGCCGAGGAATGGACTCAAAACAAGGGTGCTCGGAATTCACTGCCAAAAGGCTTTACTTTTCTTACCCTTAAAAAACAGACCTATCAATATAATGTAATCTTCTGGTAGGTGAAAGAGACAAGGCTAAGGAGGTGATTAATCATTTGACAGTGTCTGAGTCATACCTCCAGTACCTGTTTTTTGACCAGAAGAGAATGATTAAAACCAGCACTCTCCATCATTTAACTCTTTAATGGTTGTTTTCAGAGCTGCTGAGAGAGCGTCTCTATCTGCTGGAAGATGTTTGTGTCAACAGAATTTCCACTTTCCACGCAGTACACTTTCTGACCTGCCGAGTGGGCTGTTAATAGCCCAGGTTCCCAAAAGCTTATTTCTGATCAGATTAAGCCAAACATATATTTATTGTGATGTTAAAGGGCTAAATGTATATTTGGTTCTTGTTGAGAGTATAAAAACAGGTGTTGTACAGTCTGCTTATTGGCTGCCTTCGTTCTTCAAAGTTTATTTCCATATTTTTTCCCCATTCACATAGAAAAATTATACACACAATACTTCCACAATACATAGGTTCTGCACTAACCAGCCTTTCCATTTCCTCTGCATTGTCCTCCTGAGAAGGAACTCAATCAGGTTACAAAGTCAAACACTTAATGAGCTGAATGTTAATGCAAAAAATGGGTTAGGGTAGTATGCGTGTATTTTTCTGATGAGTGTATTTAACATGTATGACCACATATAGAATAGTTACATTTGGACTGTACAGAAAATTAACTATCAAAAAGAAGCAAACCACCCACCATCTCTAGTGTTCCAGATAATGTCGGCTAGTTACCAGTAAACAACACAGCTGAATAACAGATTAGAGCAACTGCTGAATAGTGATCTAAGTTGTGATTTAAGTGCAGGGTGGTTATTTAATCGCTTGTTTGGATCATAAATACCCAAGTACTTCCACCCCTTGTCCATAACTTAGGACAGAAGAATATGGTGAAGCACTGTAGGCACAGCAGGCTTTTCATACTTACATTATATACACGTTCTTAAACCTTCTGTTTGACTTTGGATAATAAAGACTTACCGAGGGTTACCCCTGATAATGAAGACAAAAAGCAGTAACACTTTTTCTTCTGGCTGAGTAAATCAAATGTTCTATAAAAAAAAATAAAAGACATGAACTGTCATTGCACAAAGTTAACCCCAAACGATTATGTGAAATAATAATTATTATATGAAGCGGAGAGGATGCTCAGCACTGTAAACCCAGCACCAGAATTGTCTCTGTCCTTTTTGGAGTGAGCAGACTGACTCTGACAGATCACTGGCAGTTCACCTTAGCTCCTCAGAGCTTCCAATCTTGACTGCATCGCTTCTATGTCCTCCTCTGACTCTTCATCTGAAACAGCAGCGGCTGCAGCGGGGCTGATTTCCGGCAGGGCATCTGTGACTTTGCTTGGAGCTTTGCCAAGAGCACCTAAGAAGGCAAACAGAGCTGAAATTCTTAGAAAATCTAGACACCAAAACATAGGCACAAAACAGGAATGTAAAGAAGCATTGTGACGACTTAGTTGAACAAATCTCTTCACCTGCTGTGATCTCAAAGAGGATCTTGTCAACTTCCTCCTCTGCTGCTTCCTCCATCTCCTCTTCATCTTCCATGCTCTCAAATGTGTCTTCCAGCATTTCCTCAATAATGCCAGCCTGAAAATTGAATACGTGTACATGATGCCATAGTTTAGCAACTTGTCTTAGAAATAAGTAAATGGTATGGTATCAGAATTAGTTGTAATATTTATTTTATTTTTGTAGCATTCTGATTCTAAGTAAATTCTATCCATGTATGTTGGACGCTGCTGCTGACCTTCATCATCTCCTTCGATAGGTCCCTCATGGTGGCCTGGATCTCTGGGATTTTAATAAGGCTCTGCATCGCTTTCATCACCTCCGTGCTCTTCTGCAGGGACCCAGCTACACGTAGTAGAGCTACAAACACACAAAATGCAAAGCAAAACCATTCAACTGATGACAATGAAGAATTTTAAATGTTATGATAAAAAAATCCCCCTTGTCTAATGACCCAGCTGCCATACTCACCAAGCTGATTCTTCATGCTGAGGACCACAGAGTTCATTTGGGCTTTGGAGGCGTACAGTTTTGTCACAGCTCGTTTTGACTGAATCATCTCCTTTGCGAGGACCACACACACATCCTTCTGGCCCCTCTTGGCTGCATCTTTTATGGATCTTTTCACTTTTTCTTCTTCCCTTTTAATATCTGAAACAAAGGAAGAATGTCAATGCAGACAAAACAGACGAATAACTTATATGATTAGGTCATTGACTGTTGATGCTGAAATTATACAACAATCATACTGAGGAGTCACTGCCTTTAGTGTACAGTCATTTATACTTTCTACTAAATAGTTCAAAACATTGTGTTTCTAATTTTATTAGAAAAAGTGTCCCTTCAAGATATTCCAGTTGAAACTAATGTGATTATTTATTCTACTTCTTTTCAGATAGCTAGAAAATACAGACTAATCGTGAAACTACATTAAAGTGAATGAATGAATTAGACCGACATTTTACAGTAAAACAAAACACTACACATTTTCTTAAAACGTACAGCTGTTCAGTGGTTGTTGTGAAATGCTGACTGTATCTTACCTCGGATCTGTCTGTCAATCACTCTCATTTCCGTCCTGATTTTTCTTTGCCACTCAACGACCTGAAATTTGACACTTACTATAAACTACATTGATAATGCCTTAACTGACACAGTAGGTATGTAATACAAATATCAACACAACGTTACGTGTAACATAACGCATAACTTTTAACAGTATAACAGATCATGATGTCAGCTACGCTACAGCCAAGACAATCAGGGTTTGTTTACACTGAAGAGACAGGCAGCAGTGTTAGCTTAAATGCTAACTAACGTTAGCTAGCTCTCAAAACAGAGAGCTTAAAGAAGATTAGCTAATCGGTTAATGAGGCATATAAACAAGAGAATAACGTTAAATGAGGTACAAACAAAAAGGGTTATCGTAGGGTACTATTAAAGGGTCTGCGGCCTGGTTTTTAACTAAACTAACGTCAGCTGTCCAGTTAGCAAGAAGCAGCAACAGATTGGACGAACTAAGCCGAAACTGACAGCTAACGTTAGCACGTTAGCTAAAGGCGCTGTCGTTGTTTCCTTCACACGAACAAACTCTGAAAGACAGTCGTGGTCTTCAGCAGTCAGTACTCACCAGCTCCTTGGGTGGTTTCTCTGATGTTCTACCGAACAGCCCCATTGTTACTAGCGAGTTCAACGCCAAGCTAACCTACCTGACTAAAACTAGCTGGCTAACTGAGCTTGTAGGACCAGCACTTCCTGTTCTCGCTCAGGCCGTCGGGCTTAGTACAAACATGAAGGGAGGTTCAGTCCATCTGGTCCTCATCAAGGAAACAAGGACAAGTGTTCAAGTGGAGATGAAATCGAACCAGACACACAGCCAATTAAAATATGTTTATGGTAAGACATTTTAACGTGTAAAAGGATTTAGAATGAAGGATATCCAGGGTGCATTTAGGACCAGTCAAACATTTACTTAAATACAGCTTTAATTATTTTATCAAAGTTAAAATGTATGACATCTGTAAATACATTCAGACTCAGAAATTTGAAGTCCTGATCTAAATTCTGACTATTCAAAATTCAAGCCAGGATCCTCATATAGTGCTGTAGTGATGACATTTATTTGTAGGCCAAGTAAGTCAGCGTCACCCTGGTTTCCTCCAGCTCTGTGTCAAACAAAGTTTATGATTCTTACATGTTTTATCCAGCAAGAATTTTTTTTGCAAATTAAAACCACTTTTATGATATCTAAAGCGTAAATGCAATCGCTAGAAGTAAAAAAACTAATGTTAGGCTATAAATGAACTATACTATGGTCATGTAGCAGCTGCAGAATGGTTGCTCATGGATTGAAGAACAGCTGTCACAACAGGAATCAGGATCTGCACATTTATTCTATTAAAAGTAGCACAGGGCACATAGTGGCAGGCCTCAGTCCCCAGCACAAAAGTTATCCATGCTATAAATAAAATATGTCCACATAAACATGCCCTTACAGGGGTTACAAGTATATTTTGAATTGGTAAATACTGTAAGAGGAAAGAGTTGCATGACTTTGTCGCCACCACAAGGAGGCTGTAAAGCCATGTTCAGCATGATGATGTTCTGTAGTCTCTTTTCAGCCACAGGTTAGCAACCCTCCTTTTTTAAGACACATAAGGGCTTCAGAATTTATGAGCTGGGTATTTATTGATGGATTTCATGTCATAGAGCAAAACGTGAACATCTCCCAAGCTTATTTAGGTATCTAAGCAAAAACCCATTGACTTTGAGACGAGGGATCCAGGAGGGCCAAAATGCCAACTCATTTCTGGGACTCATTCCTGCACAACTCTGGTATACCACAAAGTGGTCTCTAATCTCTCCAGGGTCCACACAGATAACTTTATTTCAGCACATTTAATGTTATAAATTAGTTATTACTGTACTTACCAAATTTCATCTGAAGATATCTGAAACTGAGGTCAGTTTAGGTTTTCCAGTTGCAGTTTCTTTTAAGAAGAGATCTAGAGCATGGCTATTTGTCCATAATCAAAATCAAACTTGATATCAAAAGGCTTCTGATGCAGTAGATGTATGTATTATATGCAGGAAAAAGAAGTTCATTGTCCATATAAAGTCTTTATCCTTGGCAAACAATAGAACAAAGAAATGGCTCCTGGTTCTTTTTGTTCTGGTAAAAAAAATCATAGACCCTCACAAGTGCGTACTGGTTCTAAACCAAATAATGCCTGTGGTGTGTAGTGCTGCCCCATTCTTACAACTAGCCAAAATAAACTAAACAACTGCCCAACCTAAGAAAACTCAATGTATAAATTCTAAAAGAAAATACTGAATACATCTGGAAATAAGGACATCATCTAGAGTAATTAGTAAATATGAATGGTAAAGTTGTAATTTGTCACACCATAAGTGCAGCTAAAATAAAGAGGCGTTAAGTAATCAGTCTGCACATACTACCTGCACTGGCTGTAATCAGACAAAAGTGAAATCACCTGTGCAGGTGTGCAGAGCCATTAAGCACAGCTTTGACGTTCTTGTAGCTTACCTGACTATTTAGAGTTCTTCTACTTTATTTTTCCTCTCCACTTTAATTTTACACCACTACATTTATTTGACTTTCTAGCTGAAGATCTTACAAAACATATGATCAGCTTTATAAAATATGATGCATTGATAAGAAATAAACTACCCATTAATGCATAAAGTGCCGTAAGTTCTCTCCCTGATGACCAACTACAACATTAAAATGCTGTTTACTCATTAATACAGTACATTAGTAAGAATAATAATAATATGATACAATATACATACCATTCTGTAATGGCCCATTCTGTAGAATGAACAATTAAAAAGTTTAACGTATTACTGTGGCTTTATGTAATTCTAGTTTTTTTTTGTTTTTTTTTTGATAAACATTTGACTTGTTGTAGAGGAAAAGCACAGGTGTTACAAATAACATTAAAGATAGCCCTGATCTATTTAAGTGTCTGTTAGTCATGACAGTGTGACTAGTGTGACAACACGAACAACAATAGGATCATACCATCACTTATTCTATTACTCACACTTGTGTTTTTCCTGCTGTGACATGTAAAATGTCTTCAGTGAAAGAGGCCTATGACTAAGGTTGGTTAGATGTCCTTTAGTTGTTTTCTGTCACTTATCATCTTATTCATGCAGACATAATAGTCTATGAGTCAGTGGTGGAAAGTACCTCAGCACATGTACAATGTTACTGTACTTATGTGCAGTTTTCAAATACTTATATCTTGCTTAAGTAGGCTACTTCAGTCTGATTCTACTTTCTCCTTCTATTACAGTAGTGAAATACTGTATAGTACTTTTATTCCACTTATCTGACAGTCACTGTTAACCTTTGCAGACCTCTGATGGGTTTTTAAACAAAAATGGTTGTTATAGATAAAACTACCCAACTTATTATAAAGTAGTAATAGATCCATCTCAGCCTCAGTTAAAATACTATTTACATGTTAATGCCTCAGAAATAAACAGTATCCTCATAATAATACTTGGGTATATCCAGAGATAATAAGCTTTCATTTAATGTGCACATTGCCTCTCTCGTTAGGAAGATTAAGGTGAAGATGTGCTAAGAAAAAACTTATGGAAGCTACTTTTCTGTCTGTGATTGATGACATATTTTATGTGCATGCAACCTCCTCCATTTTATGCAGCCTTGATTCAGTGTACCATATATCTCTACGTTTTATTAAAATACAAAGTCACTTACTCATCACTGCAAGCTTTATCATTTGGTGGGTTGGACATCATTGGCCACTTGCAGACAACAGCACTGGTATATCTTTATCTATAAAGCACTAATGGGCAAACCTCCTCCTTACCTCTGCACCCTTCTGTGTGTCAGCTCTGGTAGTTACCAGCTTCGCTCCTCCAAGTGATTTCTTTTTAATGTACCCTGGGTTTTCACAGATCTGGGGAAAACTGTACTCTCCTACTCTGCACCGTGGACATTACACTTATACACTTATATCAATCGATGAATTTAAGGGCATCATAAAGGACGTGTGCTTGTTTTTCTTGAGAGGCCACTATGTTTGAGTAGCTGTTGTTTCATTGTGGATTTTTGTTTTATATGTTGTATTTGTTGCATTTTAAATGTGTATTGATTGGCTGCTACCCCAGCCAGGTCTCCTTTGTAAAGGAGATTTTCAATCTCAATGAGACTTCCTGGTTAAATAAAGGTTAAATAAATGCATAATATAGTAATACAACATTCTAAAGAGGCAAGTAGGGTCTAGCCTATCATACTTTAAGCATATTTTGCTGATAATATTTCTGTGCTTTAACTGAAAAAGTCTTGAATGCAGGATTTTGACTTTTGACACAGTGATATTACTATTTTTACTTAAGAAAGGGGTCTGAGTATTTCTTACATCATTGCAAAGTGTATATCTGTGAATCTGGGCATCTGAGCATAGGTCATGTTAAAATAAAACACAAAGAAAATGATTAAATCAAATCTTTATGTGAGCGCACCAGTTCAGGATGATTAATTTGTGTTTTCTCACTCAATATTTACAAATATTTACATATTTATTACAACATATTAAATGGATGAACAGTTCATCATATGGCCAGATTTTATTTATTTATTTAACCTTTATTTAACCAGGGCCTGAGTATTTCTTACATCACTGCAAAGTGTATATCTGTGAATTTGGGCATCTGAAAAAAATAAACAAAGAAAATAATGAAATTGAATCTTTATGCATCAAATAATACACAGAGAAATTGGTGTTTTTTTCTCTCAACGTTTACAAGTATTTACATATTTAATACAACATATTAAATGGATGAACAGTTCATCATATGGTCAGACCCATGCCACACCTGTGCCACCAATACGGGAGTTTATTCCCCTGTCCACAGCCTTTCAGGCACGCTTTGCTTTTAAACTGTGTGTGCCAACCCTTGCATGCTTCAGATATTAATTAGATATCTGTAATTTAATAGATATAACAATAATCTACACATCAGTGCTGATGTACGTGAGATGTAGACAGAGAAACTCTCTGACAGCTTTAATTTAGGGCAACATGTCCGTGAGTCCACCGCTGTCCCTCCTGCCTGTGACGTATCTCACGGTCCCCTTTCCAAGGGGTTCTAGATGTTTCTGTAATCGATTGGTTGACGCACCAATCACGTAAGGGCAATGGGTGTGACGCAGCCAATCACAGCCGTCCGGGGGCGGGCCGGAGAGAATCCGTCCGTCAGAGCCGCTGGGTGACGTGAGGGCCGCCTAGGAGTGGGAGAATCCGGTCTGGACATCATCGTTGCCTGGGATTACTCTGAATGAGTTTGCTATAAACAGCTTGACTTACATAACAGCTAGTAATTCAGTTTGTACTCCCTCAGCTAGCTTCCTCGTAGATTTCCAGAGCAGAGGACACGCTTAATTACACCTCATTTTGGAGCAGACCGCCATTGTATGTATCTTTTTTCCTCATAGGTGTCAAGTGCGGTCGCTGCGGAGGATAATTTGCAAGAGGTGAATTGTAGAGGCGCTCACTATGTCAGTGGTAGGGATTGATGTAGGTTACCAGAATTGTTACATCGCTGTGGCCAGGAGCGGTGGCATTGAGACCATTGCCAATGAGTACAGTGACAGATGCACACCGTAAGTATAAATATTGAGAGTCGTCATCACCGTGAAATTTGCGCTGGTTGCGAGTTTGTTACGCAATGTGTGCGACCGGAGGCTGAGCGGTGATGGCATATAGCGGCAGCAGGGGTGATGATGGTGCTGGCTGTGATGAGGCCTCTGGCTATTGGTGTGTTCACCGTCACAGCAGGTGAACGGAGGTCAAAATGTCGCGTGTGTCTGAAATGACTTTTTTTTTCATTACACACAGACAGCTGACATGTCTCCTGATGAGCACAGTGCTGCGCAGTGCGCCTCAAAGTTGAATGAGATGAGTAACTCAAAGAGGACAGGATGTTATTTAGGTTATATGTTAATATACTGTATGCTTTAAATGGAAATAAATGGCTTTTGTGAAATATATGACATGGTGATTTTGTCTCTATTCCCTGCCAAAACAGCTACATACTTAAATGACAGGGAATTAAGGGTGTGCCATAATTGTGAATTCTGTGTGTGAATGTTTTATTAATAGAGGATATAATGAGTTAATAATCTCACAATACAGAGACGTCTCCATGTGGCTTTATGGCTCTGGAGGCTAATATGCTGCAGCATCCTGCAAACTGGGATGTGCAGCTGGGAAGGAGAATGAGCATTGCACCTTTAAGTGAAGGGGGATATTTTTGAGGCAAGGTGAACTTGTCACTGCCTGCAAGTGTGAAACTGATCCCCACACATTGTATGACTAGAAGCATCCATCTTTGTCAGTATTTGCTTAAAGAAGAATTACGTTATTTTGTTGGAAAGGATGCGCTTACTGTTGAAGGTGAGCTGTTCTGTCTCACTGCCCTATTTTGTGGGTTCTTCTCAGACTCCCTTGTGAAATTTCCTCAATCGAAATCAGCCTCTCAGCCCTCCACATTTGATTCTGTCTGCAACAGTCAGTCAATTACAGTTCTGCCTCGTCTGCCACATCTGTTAACAGGATTATCTCTGTCGTAGCCTGCCTAATTTGCTGATGTTTTTTGTCTTCCATCAAGGGCTTGTGTAGCTTTGGCCTCCAAAAACCGCATAATTGGGAACGCAGCCAAAAGTCAAGTAAGATCAGCCAACATTACTTACTGAAACGATCGCATAAATTGTAACTCTTGTCTTTGAATATGAGGTTATAATCTTTACAGTACTACTGTACAAACTGATTATCTTCTCATTTTAGATCACAACAAACTTCAAAAATACAGTCCATGGCTTCAAAAAGTTCCACGGCAGAGCATTTGATGACCCACTGGTCCAAGCAGAAAAACCCAAACTGCCTTACAGCTTACATAAACTGGCCAATGGAAACACTGGAATTAAGGTGAAGCACTCTACAAACCTCCAGCATGCTCTTCCCCCTTTCTCCTTTTCTGCTGTGACTGCACACCTTTGTTCTTTAAATTCAAGAGTGTGGAATGCACAGATGAATATTTTTCTCTCTGGTGGCTCAGAGTTAGAACAGGTTGTACTCTAATGGAAAGGTCAGCGGTTCGATCCCTGGCTCCTCCATTCTGCATACTGAACCCCAAATTGTTCCCGATGGCTGTGTGATGGTGTATGAATGGATAACTGAGTATCAGGTGGCACTTTGAATGGTAGCCTCAGCCACCAGTGTGTGAATCTGTGGTTGAAAAAGTCTCCATACAAGTGCATGTCCATTCAATTTACTTCCATATAACTTGATGCTTAATATGCTGTACTCTCTAGCTTTTAATTAGCCTTCGAGGTCCTAATCGAATCGTGTCTACAGGTGCGTTATTTGGAGGAGGACAAAGTGTTCACAGTTGAGCAGATCACAGGGATGCTGCTCACCAAGCTGAAGGAGACGTCAGAGAGTGCCCTGAAGAAGCCGGTGGTGGACTGTGTCATCTCTGTGAGTGGTCAAAACATTACAGAAGAGCATCAACATTACTTACAAAGAGGTTCATTGATACATATTGATTTGTGTCTTTTTTTCAGGTCCCAAGTTTCTTCACAGATGCTGAAAGGCGATCTGTGTTTGATGCAAGTCAAATCGCAGGGCTGAACTGTTTACGGCTAATAAATGATACCACTGCAGGTCAGTGTTCTTGGCGAATTTGATAAAGTGAACCAGGACAGGACTAGAACCTCAGTTATGCTTTCTGCACTGATGGTCGCATAGACATGAGCTGACGAGGCATCGTTACGAAGACACGTTTGGATCTTTTATACTCCATGCGGATTTCTCCCCTCACCAAACCAATAGTTTCCCAAACTGTCAAGGGCAGTGTATCCAAAAGACTCTTGTCCACATTACTGTATGTTACTCTTTTTTCTTTGTTCATCTGTGTTGTTAGAAAATGTCCGATGTTAACAGCCCAGGCCCTCAGGAAAGCAGCTCAATCTTGCTGCTAATTTTCCCCCAGTGGCCACTCATGGTATTGCAGGGAAAAAAAACAATCCTGTGGCCCCAAAGCATTTTCCCCAAAGACCACTGTTATAAAAGATAAAACCTTCAAAACTGTTGACAGGAAACCTTGAACTGCAAGCAGTGTCAATTAGGACTCTTTCTATTATGCGATTTAAAAACCTGTGACATCATCACAATGTAAAGTTTATGTGAGAACCACTACTGTGCGTATTCAGTGGGCCGCATACCACAATTATGCAAAGTAAACCTAAACCTAAACCTACGTCATGTGATGCCCTGTGGCTAATGGTGTGACGTCACTTTGGCCTTGCAGACACTCGCGACCCTCATGGATGCGTCAAGCATAAATAAAGCTTTAAGTGGAAGGACATTTAGTTTGTGCATTCAGCTTTGTGAACTACACTAAACTTTGCCACATTTCAATGGAGGTGCACACTGAACTTCTGCAAGGCATTACTAGAATAAATGTACTTCATAACGCCACTAACAGTAGTATAATTTGACATTAATATTTGTATTTGGATTCACAGTGGCGTTGGCCTATGGGATCTACAAACAGGACCTTCCGACTCCAGAAGAGAAACCAAGAAATGTGGTATTTGTTGACATGGGACATTCATCATTCCAGGTCTCCATCACTGCCTTCAACAAAGGCAAACTCAAGGTTAGCCTTTCACTTTCTTTCCACCTCGATCCACACCTGCATCTGCAGTTTATAACCCTAACTCATCCTAATTCTGCTCTGTCAGGTCCTCGCCACTGCGTTTGACCATCACCTGGGTGGACGTAATTTTGATGAGGCATTGGTAGATTACTTCTGCGAGGACTTTAAAAGCAAGTACAAGCTTAATGTGAGGGAGAACCCAAGGGCTATGCTGCGGCTGCACCAGGAGTGCGAGAAATTGAAGAAGCTTATGAGTGCCAACTCCTCTGATCTGCCTCTGAACATAGAGTGCTTCATGAATGACATTGATGTTTCAGGCAGGATGAACAGGTATGAATTTTAAGTTTTCCTCCTTAATTGCATCTTTTCAGTAGAAATGCAGCGTCATAAATATGTTTTCTTCATTATGTGTAACCCAACAGGGGCCAGTTTGAAGACATGTGTGCTCAATATCTGATGAGGGTAGAGATGCCACTGAAATTAGCCCTTGAACAATCAAGTACGTCCGTCAAATGTGGCTGAATTTTTAAATGTATATTGCTTGAATACTATTTGAAGGTGGTATCCACTCAGTCCTGTTTGTGTTCTGTGGGCAGAGCTGAGCCGGGATGATATCTATGCAGTGGAGATAGTCGGAGGAGCCACGAGAATCCCAGCTGTCAAAGAGAGGATCACCAAGTTCTTCGGCAAAGACATCAGCACCACGCTCAATGCAGACGAAGCTGTCGCTAGAGGCTGTGCACTTCAGGTGTCTTGACTCTAACAGATAATGTTTTCTTGTTTTGCTGCACTGTTTAAATATTCTGCTCAGTTCCTCGAATATAATGCAGTAAATGTGCATTTGTTTGTGTGGTGTGTGTGCTGATTGTTTGGGTGTAGTGTGCAATTTTGTCTCCAGCTTTTAAGGTGCGTGAATTCTCCATCACTGACGTGGTTCCCTTTCCTATAACTCTTCGCTGGAAATCACCAACAGAGGATGGATTAGGGTAAGGACATTTGACTTCTCGCAGGGCCTGGACACATGATGTCTTTTACCGCCTGGAAAACGCGTGGTCTGGCGCTGGGTGCTTCTCTTGTGTTACCTGGGTCCAGACATTTGAATCTACCCACTCCACCAAGTTTGACAATTCTGTCTGCTATCAGGCAAAATATTGTGCCTACTCTGTGCCAACTTTCAAGGGCATAGAGGCAGGTTTTGTCTGAAGTTGCTAAACAACCATAACCAGCACATATCATGGCCTACTTGCCAGAAATCCTGAGTTCGGAGCTGACCTTTTTCCAGGCGTTTTTTCTTCTTCTCCACTTACTATAAACTGATATTTATGAACAAAAGGAAAGCTATCTGCCAGCTGCGATTGGTTGCTCCTTGTCACATGACATGCGGCGCACGTCACTGCATTCCAAAAGTTGAACTTTGTTTATGTCAGGGCATAGCCGTCTCACTCTGATAAATAGGTGCTTGGGAATGCTTGCACTTGCCACACCTTAACATTGAGAATAATGGATTTGAGGGTACAGCCATGTATGGCATTAACGGTATACAGAAAACAAAGCATTACATTTTTCTGTAGTCATTTCTCTATGTGCATTTCTCTATGTGATAAATCAAGCTAGGTCAGCTAGCTTAAGGATCCAGTATTTGCTGACTGTGTTTGAAAAACCTGACTTTGCTTTTTTCTCTTTGTGTATTTTTTGTCACAGGGAGTGTGAGGTGTTCAGTAAAAATCATGCTGCTCCATTTTCCAAAGTGATCACGTTCCACAAGAAGGAACCCTTTGACCTTGAAGCCTTCTACAGCAGCCCTCAAGAGCTCCCCTACCCAGACCACAGAATAGGTAACTGCTCATTCTGTTATCGAGTCAGACATACCTGCCAGTAAACCAGTGCCTGAAGTTGTTTTTTTGGGTGGCCCATGTGTGGCTGAGTCCCTACGGAATAAGACACAGCCTCTAACAGATGGGTCCTAATGAGCCAGGGGGTTGGGGGGGACGCTCTCAGATGGGATATCACTTCCACCTATGAATGTGTTTAGAGTGTTTAATCAAAGCACTTTACAAACCATTTTGTTTCCATCTGCCACCAGGATGTTTTTCTGTGCAGAATGTGGCTCCCCAGCCAGACGGAGACAGCTCTAAAGTGAAGGTCAAAGTGCGTGTAAACGTCCATGGCATCTTCAGTGTGTCCAGCGCCTCTTTGATTGAGAAGCAGAAAGGAGAGGGAGAGGACATGCAGATTGACTCGGAGCCAGTGGTGCAGAATGAAGGCAGGGCAGAGGACCAGGTACACAGATTCTGTTGTGAAATCAAGGAAGGCCAGTTTCTGGAATAAACATGGCTTAGAAGACAGATATAACTCATATATTAAGTATTTTGTTATTTATATCTAATCTGGCTCTGTTAAAATTGCTGAATGTGTGTTGTGCCTCAGACCAAAATGCAGGTGGACCAGGAGGGCCAAAGCCAGGGGGACCAGCAGAACGAGGACATCAGTTCCAGCAGTAAGGTCAGACGGACCTAAATTTAGGGATGTGTGGATATTTTTTGAAGCCAGTGCTAGTATCCCCTGTTTTCCTGTATGTATCAGAGAGCACTGATATGCTGATATTAATTAGACTACAGAATATATTACTATTAGTGTGGTACAGCTCCCCATCTATAAAAACTGTAGAATTACAAAAGAAGTTCTGTGAGGACTGCAGCCGAAAGACTGAATTCTGTTTTCTGGTTTCCAAATCCAGGAGGGGGCGGCTGGGGATAAGCAGGACCCAGCAGCAGGAGGGAGCAAGCCCAAAGTCAAGGTGAAGAGTATTGATCTGCCCATCGTGGCCAACAACATTCGACAGCTCGACAGCGATGTCCTTAACAACTTTGTAGAGTATGAGGTGAGAGCTCCTGTTGGCCTTTTGGAAAAGCCGAGTCATGGTGTGACTGAAATGCTGATTACCTGAGAACTGCTCATGGAGTAGAGTTAAAACCTGATGTGTTCTGTATTCGCTGCATCGTCCAGACATGGTCTGGGATTGTTTACCGAGGCGACTTATACTTGTAGTCATTATTCCGTTCTTGCATTTTCAAAGCACTGATTGGCCCAGTAAGGAGCCACAGTGTTTGTTTAATGATCACTATTTTAGGGAAATTGCTTTTTCTGCATATTGCCCCTTATTCTCAGGCACAATGATCCCCCTATTAAATGTCTTGATAGTAGGTTGACATGACAGAAACGCCATTATGACTACAATGCAAGCTGCTCTGGTATTATACAGTCAATGATCATTTTTCTCAACTTTGTCAGAGATGTTCATTCAACTCAACGTATAGTTTTGGATCTAATTAGTCAGATAACATTATATTGTAAGGTATTGCCATTGTTGTTTTGCTCCCCTGTGACATTTTTGTGTTTTTGACTCACAGCATCAGATGATCATCCAGGACAAACTGGTGAAAGAGCTGAATGATGCTAAAAATGCTGTTGAGGAGTATGTTTACGATCTGCGGGACAAACTTTGTGGGATATATGAAAAGTATATCACTGAGCAGGTGAGTGCTGCTTTCTTACAAACCTTTTATGTAGCAAGAAAATGATCTATGACTGTACTTACTTAACAACTGTTGTTTCACCATTAATAACAGGACAGTAACCGGCTGACGCTGATGCTGGAGGACACAGAGAACTGGCTGTACGAGGACGGAGAGGACCAACCCAAACATGTCTACGAGGAAAAGCTAGATGCACTCAAGGTTTGTCGTTATGTATTCCAAGGAAATGTCTATATTCAATTTAGAAAAGGCTCTCTACTGAGCTCTAAGAGTTTTTTAAAGGTTTTAAAGATTTTAAAGTGAGAATAAATATCAACATTAACATGAATTCTGTTATTTTCCAGAGGTTGGGTCAGCCCATTCAGGATCGGCACAGAGAGCACGAGGACAGGCCGAGGGCTTTTGAAGAGCTGGGAAAGAAACTGCAACTCTACATGAAGTTTGTGGATTCCTATAAACAGAAGGTAAATCTATTTGATATAGGGATGCAGTGCATTTACATCTTCTTTAATAATTTAATAATATAGGATTTTTAAAAAATGTGTTGGCTTTGCGCAGTTCTTTACAACAGTGGTTTTCAAACTTTTTGTGCCCAAGGTACACCAAGAGGACGAGTGTTTAAACACAACACAAAATGAACCACTGCCACAAATCTTTGCATATAAACTATTAATTAAAAATGTATACTGTTTTTTGAGAATCAGTTCAGTATCACAAAACATAATATGGTGATACTCAAGTGTATCAGTATTTTTTCTCACACAATAATTTTTTATCTTTTTTTTTTTTTTAGCTTGGTTTCAGTGACACCCACTGAAAATCTTTTGTAGATGTAATCTTAGTAATTTTCTTGTCACAAACTCTCCCCCAGGATGAGCGATACCTGCATTTGAGTGCAGAGGAAATGGGCACTGTGGAGAAGCGTGTGAATGAAAGCATGGGTTGGATGAACAGCATGATGAACGCGCAGGGCAAACTCGGTATTACTCAAGACCCCATTGTTAAAGTAGCAGATATCATCACCAAAATACAGGTACGTGAATGACTATTTGAGATACAATTATTACTCTAATTAGAAGTGACTGTCTTTCGCCAACACATTTAATGCTTCTCACTCACCAGGAACTGGAGGAAGTCTGTAATCCAGTGATCAACAGGCCAAAGCCGACAGTGGAGGAGGCCCCTGAAGTGAATGACCAAAACCCTGGAGCTCATAATGGTCCGACAGCCAAGCAAGGAGCAGAAGGGAAGGGAGACGCAAAGGGAAGCCAGCAGACAAAGCCCGGCACCAAAGAGATGGAGGTGGACTGAGATCAGTGTCTGAGAAGCAAAGTCTGCAACCATCACCGCGTTTACCACAACTGACCATGTAGACAGTAGAAACATCGATACCTGGGACCATCTCTCAACCGTCACCAGCCACTTTTGTGGATTTGTATTTTTATTTTGTGCCCTCTCGTTGGACTTCACCTTTTGAGGTTTCTGTTTTCATCCTCATGTGTGACAATGGTGTGCTTTACTCTCTCAAAGGTTTGACATACTTAATAAATTAAAGAGTGATGCAATAGATAAATCTCTGATTCTGATGTTAAACTGTTTCCTCAGTACCACACAGGAAGAAAGGTGCCCTTTGTGTTTGCATTCCATATGTCTCATCAGTGTCGTGTATCAGCAGTAAATCCTATCACTCATAAGGGAAAATACTTAGCTCTCCAAACAGCTGCTATTGCAGAACTATTAATTTGTATGCAAGAATACAAATTATATATATTTGTATTTAATGAGTTATAAATGATGTCCGTGTCTAGAAACTGTAAATACTATTTTAGTAAATAAAAGCGGCCAGCATATATAATATATGTACATAAAGAACATATTCCTAGTATAATGGCAATGCTTGATACACCAAATCTCTTTAGGAAGTGTTTGGTTGCCTAATTCCTTTTGTTTTCTTGCATTTTTCCACACTTATAAATCATGGGATTTAAAGATGGCAAAAATAAATACATTTGTCTGGAAGACAAGATTTCTTTAGTCTGAATTTTTTTGATTTTCTGCAGTGGAACCTTAACGAAATTGGCAAAATCTATACTAGTGTCTGAGTAAAGTCCTGAGATGAGATCAGGACAACAAATGCAAAATGAGATGGAAGCTCAATCTGACAAAACTGTAATTGTGTATCTAAATATTGTGAACTGAAGGACTGTGATTACACACACACCTGCAGTGTGATTTTTTGACTCTCTGCAGGTAAAATTATGCTTTAAGAGATAATGTGTATGGAGCCATAAAGCGTTTAAAACTAAATGAATAAATCAGACATTAAGGAATATTAATCATATAAATAATAACAGAGGAAAGGTTAAATGCAACCAGGAAATTATCAAATAATTCAATACATTTTTCATCCTATTTTTTTTTAACAATGAGATCATTTTTATGCATTTCCAGCACTTTTATTTAACAAAGCCAATTTGTTCTATATTATTTTCATGTTATACCATGCTACCAAGTCTTTGCCAAAAAAGGAAAACACGTTGGAGCCAGTTAAGTGACTGTAATTCAAGAAATTAGAGTGCAAATATCCAGTTGATTAACTGATTTGTAGACTGAATGAAAATTAGCAACTATTTTGACAGTCTATTACAATTAAGGTATTTTTTTTAATTTAAATTTCACAATCCACACTTCATTTCACAATTTCACAATTCTTTCATCATGAAGTCCTGTGCTTTTTTTCCTCCCTTTTCTTTGAAGGTAAAGTGACAAAATATTCAAATACAGATAAAACATTTGTTATATGACCATGCCTTTATAAACAATCCTTGTGGTTCGATAAATCAACATATTTCAACCCATGAGAAAACGTATTGGTAAAAATAAATAAATAAAATGAATAGATAGATAGATAAATAAGTAAGATAAGTAAATATTTGGCAAGAAGGAAATAAACAAATTAAATAGTTGAAATAAAATAAACCCTTCACCCTCAAAAATAAAAGAAGAGGGTAAATAGTTAGAGATAAAAAAAGGCAATAATACCAAGTCCCACTCATAGAATCAATCAAACAATAAAGGTAATTTTTTAAGCAAACATTCACTTTTTCTGTGTTTTATCATTATAAATGGAATATTGATAGGTTTCGGACAGAAATCATTTGATCACCTCAAACTGGGAAAATTGTAACAACATTATTTTGATAAATTTAATAGAAAAAATGATTGATAAAATATAATTATCAGCTTAATGGACTATAAAAATAAGCATTTGCATTTAGATGAAATAACATTTGATTAGAATGGGCTGACTTATGAATGAATTATTTCACCATTTCATGGTTATTCTGTCTGTATGCATTTATCTGATTCCTTATTTTACAATATATTATTTACTTAGACTTGTACACAAATACAATAAATATCCAAGCTTTACAGAAACAAACTTTAATGTACAAGCTTACAAACTAAGATGGCAGGTTTAAAACTGCCTTTAAACACATTTATAGAGCTTCTTTGAGAGTTATAGGAGTCCTATGAAGTCATGTGTGGGACGCTTATAGGGGGCGTGGCATTGCCTGATTGTTGTTGTCGACGTAGCGTGTGACGTAGGTAGGGGAGTAACGGGCGGATATTTTCAAAATGGAAGAAATGGCAAAGTTTTGGAGGGGAACACAAGAACAACATTTATCTGCCCTCTGAGTCCTCCTGTACCGACTATCGATGCACTCAGCCGATCGAGGAATATTTTTTGAAACTTGCAGGCGTCTGCATGTGAAAACCAGACACGATGAGTGTTTCAATCGGCGATAAAATTGAGGTGAGTATTTATGTTAGGCTAACGCCCACATGCTAACTTCAGACTCTGTTTGGTAACGTTAGCTGAAGTTAAGGTTGGGGATAGCTATCAAATAGCTGGTTAGTCGTGAGTCAGACGATGTTTGTCGCTATAGATTAACATTTAAACTGTGAAGAAATAAGTCAATATTATATATTTAACTGAATGTGTCAAACGTTTAACTTTCTGCTAACGTAGTGCAAGCTAACGCCATTTAATTAACTTAGCCAATTACGATAGCGTTAGCTTTTTAGCATTTTTATCACGTCTGTTTATGTCCCGAAAGTGCCCGTGGTTTATTTTAACTTCTCTTATCACTCCAATGTCATCATTATCATCATCTTAGTGTTGTCGCTGTTATCAACGTCATGTTGCAGCCTCAGTGCCTGTGTGTGTAACCTTACCCCGACTCTCCTCTCGGGACAAACACTGTTGTTTCACCTCAGTGCATTAGTTCAACATGCTGCTTGGAAACGGCAACAAGTGGTGCTCGTTAGCGGGAAGAGAGCCGGGATAATTAAAGGTTTTGGTTGGCCATATGACGGCGTCAGGTGTTGGTGGCTTGTTTGACAGTTAACGTTTGCTGTGGGAGGATTTCTCCGATGCAAAGTCGTTAGATGCGGGATTGTTGTGTGTTGCTGTACATCACAGCATGGCGCAGGCAGTGTTTGATCAAGTTATTAACTATTTCTTCCTAAACCACTCTGCTGACACACAAGCCAGCTGCGATGAGGAGAAATGTGTATCTTATGCTCAGGAGGTCAGGATTGAGGTATTGTTCTTTTAAAGATCCTGTCTGTCACGGGATCAAAACATAGTTATATGTCTCTGCAGATCCATCTTTGTTTGAAAATCTCAATGTTTGTTTTTCTGTCTGCTCATACAGGATTTTAAGGTCCTCACCCTCCTTGGCAAAGGTTCCTTTGCATGTGTTTACAGGGCAAAATCAGTCAAGACTGGTCTGGAGGTTGCGATCAAAACGGTAAGAATCCCACCATTCATGTCTTTGTCAGTGATATGAGGCAATTATGGCATGCTTCACCTGTAAATAGACTGTTAATCATAGCCCAAGCTGTTGCTAGTGACAGTTGAAGTGTAAACTGGAACTGTTTGGATCATTAGACCTTAGTTTCCTCCCAAGGGTACCTTGTGGTCCCTTGACTCCCTACCAGTGAGGTCTCAATGGTTCACTGTCTTTGTGGGTGACAGATTGACTATTAGCCAACAGACCAAACCACCAAGCCGCATTCCACGTTAGTCCGATAAGTGTTGAGTGTATAATTATCTCTGTTGTTCTCATCTGCAGATTGACAAAAAAGCAATGCACAAAGCTGGTATGGTCCAGCGTGTGACAAACGAGGTGGAGATTCAGTGCCGATTGAAACATCCCTCCATACTTGAGGTAACGTTGGTCAGACACAGCTAATTGCTTGTCATGGAGTAGTATGGCTTATAATTACTCTACATAAAGTCTACCGTGGCTCTCATATATTTGTTCTGATTTAGATTTTCTGTATAACATTAATGGTTGAAATACACTTTAAGTAGAAACAAAACTTTACAATGTGCCAGATTTGCAGTCAAAGACAAACAGCACTAGTAGTGGTAATTCAGTCCAATTGTTTTTGCAAAATAAAAAACACCCTACAGTTTCAGAAATCTGTGTATGTTGGCTGTGTTCGACTCCGTGTATATGAGCTTTGTGCTATGGTTGTCACGGTTACCTTACCCACTGTAATTACTTTAAGTGTTAGCGTCACTCTTCAGTATGTCTTTGAAGATTAACTAGGAGAGCGGGATCTTTTGCTTTGTCTAGATACTGAATTTGATGCCACTTTTTTTTTTTTACCACAGCAATGTGATCATTGTAGACAAGAGTTTGATCATTTCATCAAGTTCAGTTGTGTTCTAGATTTTGTTGCACTCATATTTTTGTGTCCTCTCACTTTGGCATGATAATAAATACTGTATTATATGTAATGTTTTTATTCAAGCTTTACAATTACTTTGAGGACAGCAACTATGTGTACTTGGTGTTGGAGATGTGCCACAATGGAGAGATGAGTCGGTACCTTAAAGAGCGGAAGATGCCTTTCTCTGAGGATGAAGGTCAGGCAGAACTATTTTACTTTGAAAATAAAATTTGAATGATGTTGCAGTAAATATTTTGCTGAGGTTTAGTTTGGCAAGCTGCCTGCCTTTAAAAAATGTTGTTTTTTGTTTTGTTCCACAGCAAGACATTTCATGCATCAAATAGTGAAAGGAATGCTGTATTTACATACCCATGGCATCTTGCATCGAGATCTAACCTTGTCAAATCTTTTGCTGACAAGCAACATGAACATTAAGATAGCAGACTTTGGCCTGGCCACTCAGCTCAAAGTCCCAAATGAAAAGCACTTCACAATGTGTGGGACACCCAATTACATCTCCCCAGAGGTGGCCACTCGCAGCGCTCATGGTCTTGAATCAGATGTGTGGTCACTGGGGTGCATGTTCTACGCTTTCCTGATGGGCCGTCCTCCATTCGACACGGACACAGTCAAGCACACTCTGTCTAAAGTGGTTCTTGGGGATTATGAGATGCCCAGCCATGTTTCTCCAGAGGCTCAGGACCTGATCCATCAGCTGCTGCAGAGGGACCCCGCCCAGCGGCCCAGCCTCTCTGCAGTGCTGGACCACCCGTTTATGACCCGAAGCCTGCTGGTCAGGACCAAGGAGCTGGGGTTGGGGGATGAGGGATCCATTGACAGTGGCATTGCTACCATCTCCACAGCCTGCACCTCCTCCATCTCAGCCAGCGGCAGCAGCCGCCTCCAGAGAAGAACCAAGCACATGATTGGCTCTGCTCTACCTAACAGGATGCCGCCTATTCCAAGTCTTCCACGCCAACCCAACAGCGCCTGTTTTGAGGACGGAGACCAGTGGCAGCAGCAGCACCCTGTAGACAGATTTCATAGAGAGGGCAGGAGCAGGGGGGTTCATGGTGGAGACAGCGGGCAGCCTCATTCTCGCTACCTGAGGAGGGCTCACTCTTCAGATCGCTCCAGCTCTTCTGCATCAGGCCAGGGGTCGAGTCACGCTGAGCTGGGGAGATGCCACTCAGAGGAGACTCTGACAAGTTTAGGTAGACCAGTCTTCCCCATGTCCTCTACTCAGCACCCATTTACAGAGCACGGAAGGCTCCCCTCTCCCCCCGTCAAACAGTCAGCAAAGTAAGTCTCTATTTATGATCTTCAATTATTTGTTTATTCATTTTTTATTTTTAACAAATTTATTGAGACTAACAGATTGCACTTTCTGTTTCAGTTCTGGGTATATATTGTCCACGCAGACTGCACATCCACCAAACTTGCAATTTCAAGATCTGGAGGGAGTCACTAATTGGCTCAATAACGAGGGTAAATCTGATGTTTAGTTTTTTTGATTATCTGTGCATATGAGAGATTTCAACAGCTATCACTCAGCTTATGTTCTCACTTAGGGTAACTTTTAGTTAGTTCAGTAGCTTGATTTGGGGCTGACATGCCTTTGAATGAAATTATTTGTTGTTATTAGTTGTATTAGTAGCTAGTATAGGCTTCAGCCGCACTTGTGAGACCGAATGTTAAAACCATCCTGTTAAAACCAGATCTTTACAAATGTCGTCTATTCTTTCTCAGCCTCTGGGCAGAAGCCCGCGGACAGCAGCGCTCACAGCAGCAGCGGCAGCTTCCACAGCAGCAGAGGACCTTTGGGGGTTCACAGTTCCTGGACAGACATGCCCATGGGCCGGAATGTGAACCCCCACCACAACCAGCACCACATGCACCATAACCTTCCGTCCAACTGTGACTCGTACAGGGAAAACATACCTGGAGCAGAGTTCCAACCTCCTCACGGCAGAGAATTAAAGCCTCAATCAGTCAAACCCAGTGTGGATAAAGAGAAGAAAACGCTGAGGGACATAGTCCCGCCCCTGTGTGCGTCCAGACTGAAGCCAATCAGACAGAAGACCAAAAATGCTGTTGTAAGATAATGCACTCTTTTTTAATTTATCTGTTACTGTTCACTATGTGAGCTGTTACAATAATTGTCTTTTTTTTATTTCTTGTGCTTCCTGCAGGTGAGCGTGCTGGACACAGGTGACGTGTGCATGGAGTTGTTAAAATGCCAGAATGGTCAAGAGAGGGTTAAAGAAGTCCTTAGGATTTCCTGTGATGGTTTGATGGTGAGTTCACTTAAGTGTTCCATATGTGACTGGTAGGGGGCGGTATAACAACATAATATGTCACTAGGGTGGTGGCATGAAATAATATGAAGCTTAATATTATCATCTGTTGTAGGTGACGATATACCAGCCTAATGGTGGAAAGGGTTTTCCTGTCCTGGAGTGTCCTCCTGCTCCTCCAGAAGATATTCTGATTTGTAGCTACGAGGACCTTCCAGGTATTCAGATGGACGCATCACACCCAGTGACATCAGCTTGTCTAAGATTAGAAATTGGACTTAATTGATTAATTTGTGTTTTTGTCACAGAAAAGTACTGGAAGAAGTATCAGTACGCCTCCAAGTTTGTGCAGCTCGTGAAATCCAAGACTCCAAAAGTGACTCTCTACACCAAGTACGCCAAGGTGATGCTGATGGAGAACTCTCCCAATGCAGATCTGGAGGTTTGCTTTTATGATGGTGAGTCTAAACATGTGAGGGAGAAGCTGCACTGGCCTTTTTTTGTCTGATAGGGCTGCAACTAACGGTGTAACCCTTCATAAACACTTGTGTTGTGCAGGAGCAAAGACCCACAAGACGTCAGAGCTGGTGCGAGTGGTTGAGAAGAGTGGGAAGTCGTACACGGTGAAGGGTGAGGTGGGGCTGAGCGGCCTGAGCCCAGAGAGCAGGCTATATGTGGAGCTGTCTGATGAAGGCCACAGCATGTGTTTGTCCCTGGAGGCCGCCATCACAGCAGAGGAGCAGCGCAGCACCAAGAACGTCCCTTTCTTCCCCGTCACTATCGGCAGGTGAGATGCTCACATTTTTATATATTCTTGGTTTAATGTCACCACTTGTGGCTAATGTTGGCTTTGTGTATGTCACTACTCCTAGGAGACCTGCCAACCCAGACACACTGTGCTCATCATCCCTGCCTTCCCAGCCGGTTCCTCCTGAAATAGCTTCACCTCCTCAGCCTCCACAGATCACTCCTTCAGTGAGTGTCTCACAGCCCTATACTTCAGGATGTATGAACAGATGTTTAGAGGCTCTCACTGCTAGACTATGATTTTTTATTAATTTACATTTTTATGTCCAGATGATCTCCTACGATGGGTCTGACTTCACCACAGCCAGTCTGAGTAAGAAAAGCTCCCCGCTGCGTCAGGAAACAGGGAAAGTGGTAAAGTCGATATTCGTACCCAATGTTGGATGGGCCTCCCAGGTAACTGAAGAATAAATTAACCTAATATTCTATAATCTGCAAAGGAATTGTCTTTGTGATTTAAATCTGTGTTTGTATCTGCAGCTGACGAATGGAGAGGTGTGGGTGCAGTTTAACGACGGGTCTCAGCTGGTGGTTCAGGCGGGAGTTTCCTGCATCACCTACACGTCTCCAGAGGGGAGGATCACCAGGTACAACACACTTTCTGTCACCTTAAGGACTTGTGTGTTCATTAGCTTTGTTACTAAAGGAATTTTTCACTCACAAAATGACCATTTATACAGTAATTGCTGTACCCCGTGTTGTGTTGAATTCGTTAAGACAACGGTATTTTTCTCGCATGTCTCAATGATTCAATGTTCAGAGATCACAAACTTTAGTACCAGACCTGTGTGCTAGGTATCCCAAAAGAAGGGGTACCAAAATTGGGCATGGTACAAAACGGTTCCATTAGTACCATCCACAACTTTTCACAGTGGAAATGGAAAAAAAGCGTACCGAACTGAACTGTACCAAACCGTACTGCTCAGTGGAAACGGGGCTATTGATATACAAATGGTCATTTTGGAGGTGAAGCATTCTTTAAGGCAGTGGCAGCTCTCACTAATGTCCGTCTCCTCCACAGGTATAAAGAAAACGAAAAGTTGCCTGAACACGTCAAGGAGAAGCTTCACTGTCTCTCCACCATCTTGGGACTGCTGGCCAACCCGACAGCACACCATCTACAACCTCATGAACACTTGGTAGTTTAAAGAAACAAACACCCAGCACCCTAGAGGCCTGGCAGAGAGCAGAAAGTAGCATTAGAAACCTTTATACCCTGTTTTGTCTGGCGTTCTTGTAAATATGTGGTTTTTTTTTTTTTTACATGTACAGAAGACTAAAATTATGAGAATATATATTTTTATTTTAATAAGCAACCATTTTGTCTCAATTAGCCTTGTTGGAAAAAAGTTTGTGTCATGATATGTGTGTCTTGGTTTTTTTACTGTGTCTCCAATTCTATGAAATGTGCGATTCATAAACGCTGAGTCAATAAACACCTGGAGGCTGG
Source organism: Epinephelus fuscoguttatus (assembly GCF_011397635.1). Classification (NCBI taxonomy): domain Eukaryota; kingdom Metazoa; phylum Chordata; class Actinopteri; order Perciformes; family Serranidae; genus Epinephelus; species Epinephelus fuscoguttatus. The sequence continues at coordinate 22,014,639 of NC_064765.1, forward strand.
GTGGAGAAATGCTGCACTCTGTTTTGCAGTCTTCTCTTTGCACTCATGAAGGATTTTTTGATGGAAGAAATTAAAGTATTTAATAATGACCTGAAGGGATCAACTGAATGGATTGTGCAGAATTAAACATTTTTCGGCTTGAAGTCTCATGTGACAGGTGTAAGATGAGATACTGAAGAGACAGCATGCACCCACAAACAATCAGACAACCAAAGCTGAATCAAACAGCCCGTAAGGTTTCACATGTTTATTTCGCCCTGTTGTTTTGGCCATTTAATTAAAAAAAGGTCACAAAATTGTGGATTCCTCTCAATTACAGAACTGATACAAAACAACATACTGTACGGATGTAAGCCTAGGCATATATACACGTACTGTACAAGACACCCAAGAAGTAAACATTCAGGTGGAAACTGGGAGCATGATGACACCATCTGGGTTGCAGAAATGACCAAGGGTAGGATTAACCATTTATTTCCCATTTAGAAGCACGATAAGGAACACAACATAGGACACACGATATAGTGGTGTACACAGTATCAGTCTTTCCAGCTTTAACAGGGACGCGCCTAAAACTTTGCCCCTTTTTCCTAGATGAGGAGTCGGGTTATAAGGATGTGAAAGCTCCCTCTGAACCTGCTGCCATACCTTTACATTCTTAATTCACTGTTGCTTGTTGGAGATTGAGGAAATATTCCCACAATATGTGTCTAGTGAGGACAAACTTTCAGAGCATCACTGGTGTTCTCTTGTCCCAGAGAGATGCTGGTGAGATGGCTGCGCTGACACTATTATTTACGATCACATGGCTAGCAAGAGGACAGTCAGTTCCCTTGGATACTGATGGAGGAAATAAAACAGCTAGGGAGGAGCTCTCTGGGACAAGAGAAGGCGAAGCAGGCTCAGAGGAATGCAAAAAAAAAATCTAGATGCTAGAGGGAGACAACAGCATCAAGCACAAGCTCATCCATCCCTTTGACACCACCTGTACAACCACACCCAGCGTTTTTTACTACACCTCGAGTAAATATCCACCGTTTGTTCAAAAACATCCACCGTGCTTTCACTTCATTTATATAAAACATTTTTTCCCCATAAAATCTCAATAAAATAAAGTTGCTCTTAGTAGATATCAGGACAAAGATATTAACAAAATTGGAGTAAAAAAATCTCACAGTGAACACTGGGAACAAGAGCTGGACCATCTCCCCCCCGCCCCTCCACTTCCCCTCCAAATGATTTTAACATGTGACACAAATACAGCAGCTGGAACAGAAGACAGGTCGGAGAATTTAAGCAATCGAACCGACTGGTTTCTTTATCTACATTTTGTCAAGAAAGTGCTGTCAGAGTTGAATCTAATATCATAAAGCTGAACAAATTCCTCAATTTTCTGGAGCCGTTTTCATTTCATGGTATCAAAAATAATTCATACCCAATTCATGGGTACTCAAACACACATTTTACCTTTAAATTTAGGGGAATAACTGATTTTCCGATTAACAATTCTCTGATTGACACAGCAGCCCCAAGTCTGTTGATAGGTCAAGTTGGCCTCAGGAGAGTAGTTTGCTCACACTACAGACACAAGCGTTGAAGACACGTTTTTTTTAAGGAGATTACAAACCCATGAAGTGACGAGAGAGATCTCACTAGATCCCACTGGAATTCTGAGAAAAAAAATAAAAATCATGGAATTCTCTGAAAACATCCACAAACACGAAAAGGAATGTGATCCTCGTCTTCCTGCACCGGAGCGACTCAAACTGGGACTCTAACAAGGACGCAGCTTGTTTGTTGAACACCTAACACCTTCCGTCTGACATACAGTAAAACACACCTTAGAAACATTGGTGCAAAAATAAAAGAAACTTGGTCACATGGTCATGGAGATCTGCTTCCTTCTTTTTAACCTTTATCTTTCTGTAGGCGTCCTTCCTACACTTAAGTTTGATGGCACTCGGAAAAGTAAACGGCTTACCTGTTTGTTCAAACTAACAAAACCCCCAAAACTATCTTGTCGTTCATGTTCGGACTCTTTACGTCCTCTGCCGTCAGTTGGCCACAGTCACATAGCAGCCCGGGATCTGTGGAGTAGTGTTCAAATGCCCAGCCACCTTTTCTCCCCCTCACTTTGTGCAGAGGAGTCAGTGGTATTGACCAGAATACAGACACACATCACCGGCACGGCCCGTCGCAATGTAAACGTACCAGTGCGTGTGTGTGCGTGTTTTGTGTTTGTGAGATACAAGGGATCATACATTGCACGTCTAGTGGCACATCTTTCTCCAGTCCTGATTCAGCCATTCCCCGTTAGCTACCTCATCTGGACCCTTTCATTACAGAGAACTCACACAAGAGAGAAAAATAAAAATCAGCTATTAGGCAAAAGTTCCCAAAAGTTCACATTACAGTACTGTTAAGTCTCATTAGACAAAACGAAAAATACAAAAAGGCAGAGAGAAAAAAGCTTACACTCAATCACCATCATTTTCAATATCTATATAGGAAAATGTTTTTGATTAGATATATTATCATCATTAACATCATAATTATTATGATTATTATTCATTATTATTGTCACCATTGTCATCCGTTTTGTTTTGTTTTTTTGTTCGGGGATCAAACGGAGAGGGGGATCAGTCACTGGGAGGAAGCCTTGGTAGCTATCGTGGAGACACAGTGCTGCTGGAAGTTGGGGGACATGGCCGAGTTGCAGCCCAGTCTCTGACGGGGGCCCTTCAGCCCTCCGTCGCCCTCTACGATCCAGGGGCTTCCGCTGGCCTCCTTTCCCAGCATGCTGCAGCAGCCGGGGGCCGGTGGGGCGGCGTTGGGTACCGTGGTGCTCACTGGCAGGCCTTTGGGCTGCTCGCTGGCAGGAGCGAAATCCGGGTTGTGGGTCTGAAGCACGCTGGTGATGTGGTTCAGGAGGTCGTTGAAAAACTCTGGGACGCCCTCATAACCTGAGAATATAAGGGGACGACAGTCAGCTCAGCTAATTCAGCTTTTGAACATATTCCAAATGTTTACAGGGTTTGACTCATGTTTAAATACAATAGCTGTTCTTTAATGACTGAAGGAAAGTAGGCAGCAAAAAGATGTACGCAGTGTTTCAGAGATCTGGAACCAGTCTGTATATTAACAACAAACTCAAATGTCTTTTGTTTCAGGTTTAAAGGGTAACTCCGATATTTTTCAACCTATGTTCCCATGGTTTTGCTTCTAAGTGGCCAATGGAAACCACAATTTTTGAAATTGGTCCAGTATTGAGGAATTGTTGCTGCTGCTGCTGGCAGCCATGAAATAGGCTGCAATGTCACCACTCAGGGCATGTTTGCACCATCAATTCACGTCCACTAAAAGTGTTTGTTTTGCCACTGACAGGCTCAAATTATTATTTCAAGTCTCTGACAACTTCTAAAAAGGATTCCTACAGAGATAGACTTTTGTTAAAAAGTAGGATCCATATTGTTTAACCAGAAACAGCCCTGAAATCGCCTTCATCAAACCCACCAGACTCCATTCAAATAAACAGTAATTTTAGTGTGTATAAAGCCAGGATATTTTTACATCTAACTGGGTGAATGAAGGGTTTATTTCAACCAAATCAGAGATGGTGATTGTTGGACGAGTGGAAAGATGAACCAAGATGGCTTTTCTGAATTTTATTTTGTTTCTATCAGCTGTGAATGAGGTGCATTTTATGATGATATACTTACTGTTTATTTAAATGGGGTCTGGTGGCCTTGGTGATAGTGATTTTGGGACCGTTCCTTTTTGTTTAACAAAATGGATCTTACTCTTTAACCAAAAGATGTATCTATGAGGGTTTCCTTTACACAATGTTGTCAGACACTTAAAATAACAATCGGAACCTGTCACTGGAAAAAATAAGCACTTTTAGTGGACTTGAATGCCCCCAGTGGTTACACTGCAGGCTGTTTCACTGCTGTGGTCCGTTGTTTTTCCCTTCATGCACTTACACATGAAAAAAAAGAAAAGAAAATAGGGTCCAGGTTAAAAAGTACTGAAGTTACCCTTCACTTATAAAATGGGGTCCTGTTAACACAGTGACTAAGACCTGGTCCATGTCTCGACAAACATTTGAATGCGACATTTTTGTTTTTGCTCCCATTTTTCACAGGTTTTAACTTAAAGATCTAAGACATTTTTATGCACTCAATAGATACAATTTTCTCAATCTACCTCAGCTGGATGTACTGCTAAGTCCACAGAAATGACAGTGGAGATAGCTTATGAAAGTGAAATGAACATTCACTTGCACTTGCAACGCCTCTGGCGCCAATGGCACGCTCCCTCAAAACTTGTGACATCTGTAGCATTATGTAGTGAGATAAAACTGCACATTTCAGAGTGGCATTTTGTTATAACCAGCTCAAGGCACACGGGTAGTAATGATGCTGTTTACTCAGCATCTTAATATTCCACACCCGTCAGGTGGATGGATTATCTTGGAAAAGGAGAAGTGCTCAGTACTGCTGATATTAACAAATTTGCAATCAGAGTGTGAAAGAAATTTATCTATTGCATGCACAATACAATCTTAGATCTTTAACTTAAACCTGTGAAAAATGGGAGCAAAAACAAAAGCGCTGCATTCAAATTTTTGCTCATCATAAAAATGAACAAGATAATCAAATCACAGACAACCAGGGGCCCCTGTGGATGGAAGAATGCACCTACCAGGGAATGCATTGATGTCAATGACGGCATGTTGGCCTGTTTGGTTGTTGATGATGACGTCAATGCCAAACAGGGACACGCCCAGTGCCTGCCGCAATGACCTGGACAGCTCTCGGATGACATCGTCACTGGGTGGCTGAGACACTCCCTCTACGTTCTCTCTCTGAGATAAACATTAACAACAAAATGTTGAAAAAAGAAAAGAGAGGAACCACATGGAAGTAGCCGTTGATGATGTTGTGGACGTACCGTGGTCAAATCTGAGGATGACTCCGGTTTGGAAACATTGTGGCTGTTGAAGAAGATTGCTTTCCTGTCTGAAAAAGAAACAAGAAGAACAGGTGAGGTTGAATTTTAAAGATCTTTGACTGCACTTTGACATCCTTTCCCTGTGTGGTCATCTATATACAGTTCTCATCTCTGGCACTAGGTGGCAGCAAAACTTAAGTGGTTACACATGTAATAAGGAAATCAGAGCTTTACTAAATTAATGTCTTACTGATTTCAACAACCTGCTGTAAAGAAACAGAAACCGTCTCAGTGTGAAGTCTTTTAATCTTTAACCCTCTTAGTCATAACCATGTCATGTTGGGTGTTCACGTATGAACAAAACCGCACGTAAGGCGTTTGCCTCAGGCGAAGGATTTCCTTTGAAGCAGCGATTAATGTGATGGGATGAACTTTAGAATTTATTAGCCACTTTTTTCGTTGTTATCGTTGTAATGATTAACATTAGAGCGTGCTGGAGGGAGAGAAGAGGGGTGGGGAGTGGAGGGGGGAAAAGTAAATTCCATACTGTCCAAATAAATATGCCCCTCGGCTTGTAGAGGGTCATGGTAATGAAGTGTTAGGCAGATGGGCTTGTCCATTCCCAGACTGGACGAGCAGGCACCAGTTTAAGTCGACAGAAGCATGAGGAGGAAGACTGGATGGGACAGAACATCTCTCACGCAGTTATTTTTAAGTTCTTTCCGAGCACTAACCCCTACCTCTCTTTATCTTCATACCTCACTCTTTCATCCGGCGTTTCCCTCCACTCACAAAACGCGATGCATAGCTCCAGGCTGGAGAGCGCAGCGATCTAAACGCTGTGCAGATGTAACACTGTGCTATGTTGCTTTATGTGTTTGACAAGGGTCGTGCTTTCCTGCCGCACTGCTCAGCATTCCAGGCTGAAAGCAACTGTTCTCTGTGCACCGTTTCACAAAGCAGACTACTACGCTGATGGTGACACTGCTTTGCATGAGGGCCTCTACTGTATCTGCATGCAAATACTGGAGTCATCTGTGCCAGGGGACAACCCTGTATTCAAAGTTGCATCATGGTAAGGCTTCTGTCTTGTTCTGTCATGAAAACACCGCTGCTCTTGTTTGTTTTTAACAGCATGTACCAACAGGGCGAAACTCAATTGCACTCTGCTGCATCCCTTAAAAGGGTGAATGGGTCCAATCACAGGGACTATAAAGCCATTTTATGAGCCCTTTTATTGGCTTATTTGGAAAAGCCATGCAACTTATACAGTCTGGCCAGTGTGGCTGTTAGCAGCCCTTGGACTTCCCATCCTGTCTCTCTCTGACCCCTCTGCCTGCCTGTCTGTCTGTCTCCTCACCTGCCGGCCCAGCAGGGAAGTTCTTCAGTGAAGGTCTCTCCACCACAGTGTAGGAGTCTCCCACCACGAACACCTTGTAGAGCACTGCATTGTGGTTGATGAAGCTCTGGATCACACAGGGAGGCTTCACGTCCTTCAGGTCCTCTTCACTGAAGATAATGGCCATCTGTGGACAGGAGGACACACAGTAAATGACATGCCTACACATAGAAAAAATACTAATCAACCAAAATGGCTGTTCAAACCAACAACACTACTTAAATCCTAACTTTATTAAATGCAGTGTGTGTGGAGTAGGAATGCTAATTTAGAGTCTTTTTCGTGACTGATAGTCGACCCTCGTTAACCGATCATTAACCACAAACCAACAAGTTGGGAGTAGGGTGGGGTTTACAGTGGGTAAAATCTTATTTCATTGCAGACCTGCATGTAGCGTATTGCTTCGCTCAGCACCTCCTTGCTCCACTGTCTCTCTCTTTATTTCTGTTTATCACAAAACTATTACTGCAGGAAGGTGAGCTGCATGCCATGGACATAGAGCATCATGTGGTGACGGGGTTAATGGTATCACAAAGCCAACATTACCCAACAGGTTTAAACACAGAGTCCAGCTGTATCAGTGTCAGTGTGAGTTTGTTAGGACTGTTTAACGGCTCGGTTTTGGATGTTAGCTGCTGCTGCTGCTGCTGCTGTGTAAGCTCATGCTAACCAGGCAGACACTAAACTGACTGTTCTGTATAACAGCAGCAACCGAAAGTTTGCTGCTCCTTTCCACCAGCAAAGAGGATCATCGTCAGTATATAATGAGTGGGGAATTGGCTCTCACGTAGGTGTCCACCTCTGCCTGTGGGTCATTGGCAAGTTGAGAGGCGCTGTAGTTGTCTCACAGAAGCAACATGTTGGCATTGCCCTGGCTGTGGCATACGACTCAAATCTGCTGTCTCATCTCCCCCAGCAGCGTCATTATATTATATTTAATCTATATACTTTAATTGTTTAACTGATAACATCAATCACTCAAAATTCTTAATGTTGGTTAACAGTGAAATAGTTAATAATTAACGTCCCTGCTGTGGAGGAATGAAGACTATTTGGTCAGCCTGACAGGGGTATTGATTTCAGCTGACACGCAAAGATACAAGAGGTACAGCACTTTATATGATTCTGTTGTTTGGACTTGAGTTAAATGACAGTCCTGTGATAGGACAAGTGTTACTGCTCTCACAAAGCAAACTGTGCAGGGCGTGAGTGACCTCTGAGCCCTGTGGCCTCTTACCTCATGGGAGTTGGTTCCATGAGCCACCCGTGTTTTGCAAACTGAGGGAGAAAGAAGGGCGAGGAAACACAGATGACTTAGCACGGTAACCTCACTTAGAGAAATATTGTAGAGCAGGAATGACATTTCAGCAGGAGAATAAAACGTCTCACATTAAGGCCTTACACTTTGACCATGAACGTAGAAATGTGAGACAGGAAATTAATTTATGCAACAAAATTTCAAAGTACAATGTTAGGTTCAAATAAAGTAAATTGAGTATAGATTTAAGTCCTCAATATCTAGAGGATATTAAGGTATTAAAAGACACTTACTGAAGGGGAATGTGAGTCCTTGCCTCTTGATCTGCTCCAGCACATCTGGGCTGCACTCCGAGTTCAGGACCATGAATGGGGGAGAGCAAATTCTCTCATCTAATAAAAAGAGAAGTAAAAGAGGGTTGAGAAAATTGAACTCCAAAGGTCCTGGAAATTTTCAGTTTTCCAGAAATGATGACTGGGATAAATGTCAGATATTAGCTTGTGAGCTTTTAGAAAGAGAAAGACTAACACAAGGGTTGCAACCAGTGTTTATTTTCTTTATTAACTACTCTGTTGATTATCTTTAAAATCAACTAATTGCCTGGTATATAAAATAAAGAGAGGCTCACAGAGCCTAAAGGTGACATCTTCCAGTTGCTTCTTTTGCTCAACCAACAGTCTAAAACCTAAAAATATTCAATTTCTGTACATAAAATATAGTAAATCATTGTCATCGATCAATTTTCTGTTAGTCAACTAATTCATATGTACATTTATAATTACAATTACATTAGTTGACACGAAAAAGGAAGGTCATAACCTGTACTATGATCCATACATAAAAATAAGGAGAACCGGTTCCTAATTGTCCTGTCTATCAGATTCCTTTTGTTACTTCCTTCATGCATTTCTGTCAGTTATTCATTACAAAACAATGATGTCAAATGAATTTATCTACACTACTGGAACCTTGCAACATGGAGTCATGGTGAAGAGGAAGAAACGGTCCAAAGTGTGGCTGCATTTCTTGATGAAAGACGATAACAGTGCTGCTAATGATCATCTCAATTAACGGTAGAAAGAACGGCAATATTCTGAAACATCTCTCTCATCTTCCAGTATTGCCATTTATATGACACTCTACACACAAGTACAACTGCTTCCCAGCCGAGCAGCATATCTGTACCAAGGGTAAATATCCTGCGTTATAACAACAATAACACCAAGCAGAGAGAGGGAGGCTTAGCAGGTTTTTGACTTTGACTAAGAAAACCTCAATGAAAATGTAAGCTGTACAAATATTCTCGTATTTCATCTCATTACCCTGTGTTCACACTCAGAGCTAACAAAACAGTTGTGATGACACTGAAAGCCTGTGTAGGCCTTCTCTTTTTTCCACACAGACAACTACTCAGGAATCAAAAAGGGAATCAATGAAGAATCTGATAAGCAAAATCGATAACAGCATTGCTATCAATAAAATCTTATCAATTCCCATCCCTACATACAAAATATGCAGTTACTGATTTGGCAAAGTTATCACTGTTGTTCTTTGAAATAAATCTTGTTTTAGTCTAACATTAAGAATCAGGTTATTGTCAGTCATCAGTCTCTGGTGAACAGCTTTACTAGATGATGATTAATGTTCCTGCATACTGTCTCATAGTAATGATGATAGCCGAAGTGATATGTCGAACTTTTAAAAGTTTTCTTCCCTGAATTAGCAGCACTTGAGGCTATTCGTTCTGCTATCATCCATAGCCTACTTAGAAAAAGATTAGGGGCAGCACATCCGACTGTAGTCAGAGCGAAAATGCTCAACACCTGTTCCACACAGGCAGCAGATGAGTCTCTCCCATATGCAGACACACCTTATTTAATTTGGCCTAAAAAGATTATATATTTATATGTATTCCTTGAGAAGGGTTTAGACAACAAACTCAGCAGAGGCCATCTGAGGCCCAGGGGGGAAGATGACTCCTGTTCAAATAAATAAAGCAGAAAGCTGCCAGGCCCTTCTGCTCCTCCCAAACAACACACACACACACACACACACACACACACACACACACACACACAGAGGAAAATGCTGAAATACAGGAAGACACATAATCTCAAGAGGAACTACAGGCAGGTCAAACCAGCTGAGGACATTACAGAGTCATCACATACATCACCTGACTGATGGACGTGATTGATAGCTCACAAGACACCCAAATGGCAAACAAAGCAGGGGCAGTTAGACTATACAACCTCAGCCGTACCTTAATTAAATATAACTGAGGCCAGGAAAAACAGCCAGCCTCCTTCTAATCCATCTCCACCATGTTTTTACATCACATCGTGTTTGTTTACATCATATTTTTACATCACATCCTGGAGCTGCAAGTCGGTCAGTTCCGATAAGACTGAAAATAACAAACATCCTGCAGCGCCGTCATACTTCACCATATCAGGGCTCAGGATGCATCTATATTAAAGTTCTGCCTTCCGTAATTTCCCCTCTACATTAGGTACAGGGGGGTGATAAGGCAGCTGGTTAGAGATATCACCACAGGAAATCAGCGAGGGGGGCCAAACCAAGAGCTGGCAAATTGCTAATGACAAAAACACAATAGAAACACGCCGGCCTTTGTGAGCTGTGGGCCTCCGCAGTGGCAGGGCTCTCTGCTCTCGCTAGTGCTGAGGTCAGGAGAATCTCATTTGCCTACATTAACTCCAGTGCTGAGTGTTGAACTCTGGGTGCGCACTGGGCCCCACAGACATCTACAGCGCCCACAGAAGCCAGACAGTGCAGACACACACAGAAACTTTTGGGAAACCCCACAATTAAAGCTGATGCATGAGGCAACACAAGATTTTCAAAAGCCCCAAAGGTTATCACAGAAACTTCTTTGGTGACATCAAGCTGTAGAGCAGGTTCCAGGAGCTCATGAGGAAGATTATACAGTAGACCAGAGTTATGTAACAGGGCTGCACAATGGTGTAATTACTTGGAAGATATCATTAAAGAGGCTCTATGCAAAATTTAGAGCGTGTCTGGACACATATGTCACCATGGAGGTGGCTGAGCTGGCAGCTAGCAGCTAACAACGCTAACTCCTTAAACAGCACTTAACAACGGCAACAGTGCTGACAGAGCTAAGGATGGTAACCAGGAGGGAACCTGAAGGTGGGTGCTACGCTTTTGTGATGCCGCCATTCCAGTACCAGCAGGAACTACTGTATGAACGCAGTGTAGAGCTGCGGCAATAAGCTAGTGGATTTCAACACACACAGAGGTGTCTCTCTTATTGTTAATGTCTACTACAGTCATCCTGCTGTTCTCTGCTACTAATAAGGAAAAAGAAAAGACGTCACGTGGTTCTGAACATGGTTTTTGTTTAAGGTTACTTTTCAACGTATTGTAATTAAGGTAGAAATTCCAGTATTGCCACAATACTACTACACACCAACTCTTTATTCTTTTTCCGCAACCACTTATCCTGTTGTGGGTCACGGGGGCTGGAGCCTATCCCAGCTGACATTGGGCGAGAGGCAGGGTACACTCTGGAACAGGTCACCACACTATCACAGGGCTGACACATAGAGACAGACAATCATTGACACTCACATTCACACCTCAGGCAAGTTAGAGTCACCAATTAACCTGCATGTCTTTGGACTGTGGGAGGAAGCCGGAGTACCTGGAGAAAACCCACGCTGACACAGGGAGAACATGCAAACTCTACACTAGGGTCGAACCAGGAACCCTCTTGCTGTGAGGCAACAGTGCTAACTACTGCACAAACATGCGTCTAAGTTTGCAGATCGACATCCAGGATCAGCTGGATGAAGGATTATTACTGATATTTCAGGTACAATCTTTTTGGTCTAAAATATTCTGGCTCGACTGTGGCTTGTTTAGAACCTGTCCGACTTTTATTCTAGCAATTTTGCAGGTTTTGATATCTCGTCAATGACTTTGGTGAGTAAAATATTATCACAACTGATAGAAATGATGAACACAGCTTCAGAAATAACCTGGAATAACCCTTCAAGAATCCACCTCCTTGTTGTTGTGCTCATCAGCTAATTGCTCCGCTGCAGCCGAGCATGTGCTTTGACCACCATGTACAGAACTAATTTCCTAATAAGAACACTTTTATTTTCACTCCAAAAAATAAATCAGCATCACAATCTGATCTAGCATGGTTTAAATGCTTCACTTTTTTTGCTGTTACATGATGGATGAACACACAATTCTCCTATTCTCTTTCACAGGCAGATACTTGTTCTGTGCACTATAACTTTTCCATGTGCAGCTGGGTCTTTTCTAGAGTTGGCTCAGCAACCAGTCACTTCTTTGGAGCAGGAAGCCTGGAGGGTAACCCATCAGTCATCTGTGTACTGGCCACAGCCACGTTTATCAGACTGCTGTTATTTTACCAGGACAGGAATAGCTGCATCAGAAAACAAGCCTGGTGGGGAAAATATCCCCATTACATCACCGAGTTCCCAAAGATGGATGGCGCTAAATTTTGTTAAACAAAAAACCATCAAAAGAATATAAACCTTGTCAAACGGAAAACATTTCAAGCTCCAACTTCAAGATTTATAATAAAGAGAGCAGGGAATGGTGGATAAGAGCGTGTGGCCAAGTTTGTAATAGCGTACATGCTTGGCTCTTGTCGACGCTTTAGGGATAAGGGGGGGTGGAGGGGTTGGTGGGGAGGATCAATCTCTGGCTCTGTCTAAACACTGCATGCTCACAGCAGACCCAGTGGAGCCGACGACGACGTTTACGGGAGATGCTTTTTAAATGTCATTATCCAGTTACACTGCTTTTTTTGTTGCTCTTCTTCTTTTATCTCATCAGGACATCCGCTGCATCCCCCCCCTCCAACTGTCCGCTCGGTTACATCATATTCATGCATGCAAATAAATAAACTCCAAACTTATACGCAATGACTGGTGTTCCTGAGAATGAACAGAGAAGAAATTCCTGCTATAACACCTAAGATTCAGACGATATGATCCGTCTGGTTTGAGGCATTACGTGCAGAGAACGACAGAGAGCCAAGTTACATTAAGCTTCGTAAAGTGCGGAGCTGTTTAGGTGGAACGCTGAACTTGCCTGTTGCTATTTAGAGCTTGTTTCCTAGAAACCTCAGCATCCTCTCTCTCTGCTCTCTCTGCATCCCCCTCCTGAGGCAAAGCTGCAGGATTTTCAATATTTTAAATTGAACTCCAAACACAGCTCCGAGAGAAATGCAATTCTCAATATCGCGCTCTAAGAGGCTTACGCGCCAATAAAAATTATGAGTCATTTATTTTGAAAGGGAAAAATTAGATAGGTAAATCCTGCTTTGATGAGATATTCATCATTTAACAATTGGGACAAAGCGCCGTCATGTACCGGACAGGCTTTTACTCTAGTTGGGCAATCCTGGCTGCCCACTCGGCTCATTGGGCTGAGATGAGTGTTTGGGTTGTGTCTCACTGTTTGTCTTTCTCATGCTACAACTATGATTAAATATTGATCACTTGCATAAACGGGACACTTGTTCTGTTGGTCCAAGCAGAGGCGTGGATTAATGCTTGCACAGGGACCTCAAGACAGTCTGACTAACATACGAATAAACCCAGACAGGTTTCAGTTTGATCCCGAGGAATCTGCTTGTATTCAAGGAGAATTCTTTTATCCTGAGCTGGAGAGGAATAAGCTTAAAACACTGGGAGAGGATTTATTTTATAGAAGAGTTGACTTGACGACGGTTTCCGTCTATAAAAACAGTCCACGATATCAAAACTCAAACATACACAGGAACCAGCGGATTCCACTAAGTAACGTAAACAGTTACCTTGCTCTGGCTCACATAGGAAACACAAAACCGAAACAAAGCAGCGCCAAAATTTCAATAAGCACAACTATGAATCAGTGACACTGATCCATTAGCGCTCGTGTGGCCCGTCTGGCTACTTTCTATTAAACATATCATTAAGATGAGATCATTCTTGTACTTACGTTTATATCAATTTAAACAATTCAGAGCATAACAGCTAAATGTACTGTGACTGGCGCTATTTAACATGGAGAGACCACTCAAGTGATAAAATAAGGTTTCCAGAGAAAGCACTAACGCACCTCGAGTGCTTCCTCCTATTGAGCACTATTCTGAGTAATGCACACTGTGAAGCATGGCAGGCTCTCTGTGGCCTTTTAGCACAGGGTTGCCTTGGCAGCTGCTCCAGGACTCCATGGCCTCTGCTGATAAGAAGGAGGAAGTGGCTGTGCCTAAGAAAGCAAGGTAGACTCTCCACGCTCTCACACTATCCCGTTTTTTCTCTAACCTTAACCCAGTTCTCCCAGTCAGTCACCCTTTTTTCTCTGACTGAAGAAAGTACTCGCTGTCACATGCTGTTTTTCCTACAATCACAGTGGCGTGGTGTGGGATTATAATGGCTTACACTCCTTGTTTGTGTCTAAACCAACCACAATCGTCAGGGAGGTTTGGTATGCAGGCCTAAGTGTGAGCAGAGAACACCACTTGCATTAATGGAAGGAGTAAATAAAAAAAGGAAAGGAAAAGCATATAAATGCAGCCAGTGAGCCATCTTCCTCTTTAAACCTAATACACACAGTAAGACAGTGCGATGCAGCTTATACTCTGTTACGTAACAGCCATCATGTCTGTTTGGATAAAAAGACGTCTTCTTGCGGTTCTATTTTAAGACACTAATGACATTGCCGACATGCTGAAACGCCTCTGCTCTGACACCACACTGCGGCCCCTTGTGGAGTCATAGACGATCAGTGAAGTAATACTTAAAAGGTTTACATTCCCTGCCATGTATGGGGTTAGAGGAAGTGTGGAAGAGTCACAGGTGTGTTTACAGTGTGAGTGGGTAGGGAATGTGCTCTTGCCGTCTGCCTACAGCCAAAATATGTCTCCAGCTGATTAGTTTAAGGTCTTAGTGACAGGGGAAGGTGTCGGGCTGACTCGGGATGCAAGGATCCATCAGTGAGAAACCTACACAGAGCCAACTGGGTTCAGGCGGAGGAAATGGAGAGGTGCTGTGTCGAATGAAAGGGAGGAGAGAGAACTACGATATCAGCCTAGCACCCTGCCGGCAAGCATTAAACATCTGCTCGGAAGCGTGGAGTAACATTAGTCAGTGAGAGGCAACTCGGCCGTCATATGTTATCCATGTATCCCCCTCTGGAAGTGTAGAGGAAAGACAGAGAACCCACAGTCACCACGACTCCTTTTAATAACATTCAACATGTTGCATAAGGAAGAAAGCAGCGTCCATGGAATCAACAGTTCCTTTGTTATTTTAAACAACTTCTGCTTTTATGTAATAATGAGGACTCAGAGAGGAACAGAGACATTAACGGTGTTTGTTTAATTTGATCCTGTGACACGTTGTGTATTGACTCAACACAGACAGTAAGAGCCTGGTCACACAGTGAAATGACACAGCATCAAACCACTCAGTTCCCAGTTAATTAGGTACACCTAGCTGAAACAAATGTAGTCTGATACAACAGTCCAGCTGTTCATTTTACTTTCATTGATTTTGAACATTTAGTTTTTGTTGATTTTGGGACTGATTTAGCTTTGAGGACATTTTGGAGGCTACAGTTTGTAGTGCTTCAAGTGTCACGCTGTTATAATTCAACAGCACTAAAGGTGTAGCTACCAAAATGACAATAAAAACTGAGTCAACACCTCTCTAAAATTATAAACTTCATGGGCTTGTGTATTAGTCTGCATTAGTTTAAGATATGTGTACATAAACTGTGTGTTAATCTGCATTTCTTCTGAAACAAATGGTACTGAAGGCATACTGATGTAGTTACTACTTGTGCTGCCTGTCATTAAGCGGACAGTACGTTAAGACGGTTATTGAGAGCCAGGCAGAGGAAGCCTGATATGCACAAGTGTCACCAAGTTACATGAAACATCTTACCTTGCATACAGCTCTCTAGCCTGTGGATGAGCTGGTAGGACTTGCAGCGATCCAGCAGAGTACGGATGGCTGGAAGGGGGTCCAGGACGATGGTCTCAGGGTGGGCATCGATGTAGTCCTGGAACACAGAGATGCAAACATTTTAACAACATTTTATGTCCTTTAAAAAAACAAACAAAAGAAGTATTAAACAACATTAAAGTCTTTCTAAACCGGACATGATTGTGACACGCTACCCATCCTACAAGGTGTAAGTAGCATCTCCTCAGATTGTGGTGACTGGATGCATTTTTCATAAATCCTTTTTATTTTTTTTCTGCAACACTAGAAGCTACAAGTGTGTGTCTATCACTGAGACAATTACTCAATCAACGATTTACCCATTAACAGAAAATTAATTGTCAACAAATTCTGATAATTAATTGTTAAAGGCACTTCTCTTGGAAAACTGCTACTGCTGAAGAGGTTTCTTTGAGCTCAGGGCATTTTTCTCTATTTTCTTAAACTGTTCAGACTCGACACATTTATTGATTTCAATTGGTGAGAAAATAAGTGACAGATAAATCATAGGGATGCACCGATTTATCAGCCAAACATCCTTGTCAGCTGATATTTGCCTTTTTGCTGCCATTAGCCTATTGCCAAATAGGATGACATTTACCAATGGCAGCCGCTGATGTTTTTCTGTTGTGTCATGCTAGTTTTGCACAGACTAAAACACAGGGCTCAAAATTAACTGTCTCATAGCCCAGGGGACAAAAGACGTGTTTGGGATGGAAAAAAAAACCTTCCCCAGGATGCATTTGGGGTTAAAGGACTCAGTAAATTCACTGTGGGCACATCAGGGAACACTATTTTTCTCTGATCATGCCACGTTGTGAACAATGAATCTGTGTTAAAATCTGCAGGAGGAGGAGAGCTAGTTAACATTAGCTGTTAACAACTGGTGCTGAAACTCACAGTTCACAGAGGCTGCATATAGTTACATTATGATGCATTCAAGCCCTATTCAGTAAGAATGAGTATTGGGCAAAGGGAAATTATAACATTATCAACATTTAGTTTTTGGCAGGAAACTTGGATAAACACGTATTATATTAAAGGTTGTTAAATAAATGTGCATGATTGAATTTGTGCTCGTTCAAAGATATTGTAATGAAGAGATAAATGACTTTAAAACAACAAAAACAACAACACAAAAATATCTGTATCAGCTATCGGCTAAAGTGTTATTTTCAAAGATCGATCCAGAATTTCACAATGGGTGCATCCATTTTAATCAATAAAGAAATGTGAATGAGGGTGTGTTACTGTAAGAAAAAGTGTGCAAACATGGGGGGGCTGCACATCAGCATATGGAGGTTTCACACCACAATCAACCATCTGTCATGACACATGACATGCACACAAATACATCCATACAGATTAGGATTGTTAGACAAACATATTGAAGTAGGCAAACTACAAATACAAACACTGAGTTGAAGGGTCACCATGCCTCACTCTGTATATGTGTGAGAGCCAGAGACAGCGTGAGATGTATGCCAGCGGGTCTGCGCAGGTTACATCACTACATCTCTGCATGGCCGGCTGTTAGGTCAGCGTGAGATTTGCTATTTTACATAACTGCACTCCCCTTCGCTTCTTTCGTCGGCTCTCCTCTGGCTCTGTCCTCGCACCACCTCCTTTCCACTTTGCAGTTCTACATGCTCTCCACATTTCTATCTCTGCTCTGTGGATTTCACTGCCAACCGTCCCTTCTGAGCAATTTTTACTGATTCACAAACGCTGTCAGGTGGAGCTGGCTGGCCTGCACATTACACAAACAGCCTGCCCGCTCACATCACAGTCCTTTGAAAAACACCCCAGCCCCGCTGTCATACACGTAAGCATGAAATTAAACACACGCGACAGTGTCAGACATCAACCACACACGTACAGTGTTGAAAAAAAAATGTCATTTGTGAAGCGGCTCTCATGATACATACACACACTGACGCAGGCAGCATGTAAACAAATGCCTTTGCTTTGACATGGAGGACCCATCTGTAGGATTTGCTAGACTGTAACGGCCAATGCTGATCAAAGCCAGTTGAGCAGTTATGTAAGTCAAACAGGCTTCTGCCGAAAAATAAATCCAAACTAATCTTCCAGGAGTTCAGAGGAATACTCTGCTGATAAGGACTGTCATTTGCTGAGTTCTGCATCTCAGAAGAAGAATCGCATTCAAACACAGACAAGAGGGGGAGGTGAGATGGAGATGAGCGCCGGCTAGCAGGTGTTAGAGAGGAAAAGAGCCAGACGTATGTCGGTGTGGGTGTAAGCGAGTGGGCGTGAAGGCTGCACATTTTCTGTTCGTTTTTACGGGCAGATCTGTTTCCATAGGGAAAAAAGACTGTTCAAAATCTCACAGAATATGGTCAGTGAAGGATCGAATCTGTGCTACTGGTTGAAAGCCATGGCTGTGATGCCACAGGCATCAAACCTGTAGTGGGACGTATTTTTTTTTATCACTTAAAAGAATCACAACCAGATGGGTGTGAGTTATTTTGTCAGCTTGAGTGACCTAAGCGCTGGATCACAGAGAAGCACACTATACTAGAAACTTAAAGGGGCTGTACACCACATTCAGAGTGCATCTATGATCTGAATCTAATTTAGGTTGTCTGCACTAGGGATGCTCCCAATGACTAATTTTCTTGACATTTAAACAGATGCTTAAACTTGGACTAGCTAGCACCAAACAGTGCCAACAGTGTCAGCAGAGCTAACAGGGTTAACCAAGGTTCCATCCCAGTATCAGTGGTAACAACCGTATGAGTGCGCACAGAATAAATGTGACTTCTGGTCAGTATGCCATTACTCCACTATATCTTTAAATAGCAAATAGTTGTTTGGTGCTTTATGAATGCTTCGGATGTTGTATACAAAGCTTTTAATTATGTTTGTATCACCTGTATGGCAGCAAGATTAAAAAAAAAATCCACAAGTCTTAATAAATATCAATAACTGCTTATAAATGCAACTTTGCTTTCCAAATGTAACCATTAGATTGCTGACACGGCCAAAGACGCTAATAAAAGATTCAAAGGTCAGCAAACTAATAGTTCCTCAAACCAGCCTCCCACACAGATTACAATAATGATCTACAGCTCCAAAATCATGCTAATAATATTTGTCCCAGGTCCGCTGTGCACACGGCTCACACCTCAGGCCACTGAATCACCCGAGCACATCACGGCCTGACATTTTGTTTTAAATAAAGAGGTATTTTAGAGAGGAAGGCTTTTTCCCTCCACCACACAAAAGGTTATTTATGATCACAGATGTGTCATGGTAGAAATGCGCCAGTGCTTATATCTCAAGTAAATGTAATCACACATGACAACTGTGTTCAGGTAAATAGCCAGAACTGAAGAGGCACAGACAGGACTGAGCCGCAACACTGAGCTGTTGACTTACCAGCTAATTCTCGATCCAACCTTCATCTCCAGTCACAAGCTTCGTACCAGGAGTGAACTGTTGGACTAAAACCACTGTTTCTCTGCACCGAGAAAAGCCTGCCCCGACAGTTGGGTACTTGGTATTAATGCTTAGAGGGTGCCATCCTTTTGAGGTGCAATGTTCACAGCAGGCTGGAGACCCTTAGTAAGGGTCAGGACACACTGGGTCCTTGAGGATCCCTTAAAAAGCGTTTACAGGCATAGCTGCGAAGAAAGGAGGTCTATGCTACCCTCAAATTAGTGAGCTGGTTGAGAAAATTGTTGGACTAACAGAGATTTAGAGGTCAAATAAGAGAGCACTGTCAATGAACAACAAATGTTTGGCCTTTTCAAATAACTGTAACAGCATGTCTTTGTTTCTGTGTGTCTCCATGTGTGCTTGCGTTAGGTGAGGCTCCAGGGATGATGCTTCTCTGTGGGCCAATGTGGAAGTTAGTGTTGCCCTGGTTCCCTCATCAAAAAGCCTATGGGATTTGGGGTTATTGCTGAAAATAAGCTCTATGATACGTATGCAATTTGCTCAGCAAGATAATCTTCACAATTCAACTTCAATTTGATGATCTTCGAAGCCTAAATGCAATCGCCAGAAGTGAAAAGCTAATGTTTGGCCATACATAAACCACACTGCAGTCACGTTACTTAACGTTGCCCCCCCCCCCCCAATAATGCTGTAAAGCTGTGTTGGCTTGTACTTGTTACATTAACACGTCAAGGTTGGAGGCAGTTAGGGTTAGAGCAAAGAGGTTCATGGGTCTTGGATCTTCATCCGGGTAAAATGGCTGTCCCTGTACATATCCGTGTATGTGTTTTTCTAGACCCTGACACACATATCTGTGAAAACAAAAATTTGTAAAATGTAACAGATGTGTTTTTTTCCTTCATTGGAATTTGATCTTGCTATATTTTAGGGCAGTGTTTTAGACCCAGTTTCTGTGCATGTATTTGACATTTTTTGTGTTTTACCTCTTACTTAATGGGATGGGATGATGCATTTTGATATATCACTTTATTAATTATGCTATATGTTTAACATTTTGTAGTATGGCCTGCATTTTTTTCCCTATGTACTTTTATCTATGTATTTCTTGAAATGTTTATTGCCAATACCACTCCGAGTAGCTCAAAATGGCTAACCACACATGCCATCCTAGAGCTCATCGGCCTATTGGTGTGCATTGTGTATAAATGCAGTTGTAGTTTAAACTTTTCTAACATTTTGACCTGATGAAGAGCCAAGAAGGATTTGTGGCATGGAGTAAATGTGCAGGAGTTACCTCTTTCTTCAGTATACGCTGTTTTTTTTTTTTTTTTTAGCCTTGCACCTATGTGATGTGCAAATAATTATTCCTCCTAAAACTGGTCTAGCACTAGTCAATCATAACACAGGAGGGCAGGACTTGCCAAGAGATGCAGTGAGATCAACAACAATGCTGGGTAGAGGAGTAGCAATGCGTATCCTCCCAAATATGGTCATTCTGGCTGACAAACTTATCTAGAGCACTTTTGTGGCAAATGGTTTTTTTTACCAAAAAAAACAAACAAAAAAAAACAAAACAAAAAAAAAAAACAGGTGTGTGCATTTGTTACAAAATGTCCAGAGCACCACTAAAGCGTGCAAATGCAGCCATGTGTTGATATATTGACCAGGTTCTGCTGTATAAGTGATTGCTCCACACCAACTTCCTGTTTGTCTTTCCTAATTGAGCAGTCAGGAACACGCTGACAGAACTGCGTGACGTTGATCATGATTACAGATCCTCTGAGTCATTCAGAGAGAGACAGAGTCACAGTGAGAGCTGGTGGAACAAAATTAATTTTCACATCATCTATAACACTGCTGGATTACTGTACACACATGCACACACGTACACACACACACACACGCCAGTTTTTTTGAAGTGTGTTCACGGTGCCACATTTGGAGCTGTGACCTGCTGTCCATGTGAGATTTCTCTCACTTCAGGAAGAACAAGAGAAACTCTTTAAGAACTTTCACTTGAAGCATTTATGAGTCACCATATGCTCCAATATAGCTGCTGATGTCCTTTATGTTCCTGGAGCTAAGTTAAGGCTCTTTGCTTGATGCCTTGAACTGGAGCGTATATATGTAAACATAAAATCCTGACGTCCATAAAAGTTTATTGACTGAAGTAGAGCTGCTGTGCTACTTTACATTTCTTTCTTCATTTCAACTGTATCTGAACACTTAGCTAATGTCCCATACCATGCCTGCTGACAGTGGCTAGGCCTTTTGATCAACGGATCATGTAAATGTTATGTGTGATATTAAGGGTGCATATCATTTGAAATGTTTGTTATAATACATATACGTAACATGTTTAGTTACAAAATTTTCTTTTTCATTTAACAAAAAGCCAAAGTTCATTGACATTAAATGTTGTCGAAACACAAGCAGACATACAAGAGATCTGTCAAAATCTAAAATGTAGGAAAATATCATTTAAAGACATACTATGCAAAAAGTAATACAGAAGAAATCCCTCTCTGCCCTCTGCCTGTAATTTCCTATTTTCTTTTTATTTTTTGTGTTCAGGATGTTTATAGGTGTGTGCCCCCATAGCGCTCGGGTGAGGATGGGGCTTTAAAAAGAGGTAGGTGCCTGACCATAAGCAGCAGGCATGCAAGATTGACAGCACTGAAAAAATAAAATATAAATAAATAAACAAATAAAAACAAGTTAAAAAATAAGAACAAATAAAATAAAATAAAACAAAGCAAGTCAAAATGCTAAATGAGAGTGAATCCGGTGTTGGCTTTTACCCTCACTGACAATCCTTCATAGTAAACCTTTAAATCAGGAACTGCCTGGTCAAAGACTACACAAGTAATTTCACAAACCTGACCAGACACTGCATGCCAGCTTTCACTACTTCACAGTTTTAGATACTTGGTACTTCAGCCACATGTTGGCCAGTGACAAACAAGTATTGAGGTTCGATACCACATGCAGTATTATTTTGAAACTCTTTTAAAGACATTTTTTATACATTCCCATATCTATTTGTTTAAACTGTGTAATTACATAAATGTTTGGGCGAGTTGCACATTATTTTCAAATTGTTTACGACCCACAAGTTTTTACTAAACAGGAAGTTACCAATTTAATCTGCCCCACTTCTGCAGACCTCTGTACTTGTCTTCTTCACATCACTTATAAATGCTCCGGGGAAACGAGGGGAGACAAAAACACATACCTGTACTCTTTGCACCAGCAGCACAGCCTGTGAATCATTCTGGTCAGCCTCCAGGATGAGGTCAGTCAGTTTGTGGATGATGACGTCCAGAGGACCCTGCTCCTCCAGAGGCTGGCTGAGGTCCAGCTAAGGAAAGAAAGACAGACATGGGTCAAGGGTCACGGTGCAAACACAATCCTACACTCAGGTATTCATTTATCACATTTAGAAATGGTTTACCAAAGAAATCATTTATAAAAAAAAATTGCATTTTTAAATCTGTAGTGATACATTATTGTACTATTTGTTTGATTTATTAACAATTAAATTAAAAAAAACTATGACACTGTTGCCTCTATCTCTTATGTCTCAGACAGGGGAGGGGGAGAACAGTAGCGCTAACAGTATTCTTTACACAAAATCAAAAGCATGTTCACAGAGGCAGAATGGCAGGTTTTTCACCTAAAGAAAAAAATCTATTAAATCTCCACAGTTTGTTCAGGCCTCAAGTCAGAACTTGCCAAAATTCCCCCTCCTTCAAGTACTGTTGCCTGCGGTTGGTTGACAAACTTATGCAATTTCCATTTTAATGCGTTTCCCTTTTATCTCCCTTCCCTTGTTACAAAGCATTCACCTTATTTGCATGTTGGAAAAATGCAAGAGGAAAGTGTGTATGTATCGGCATGTTTTATTAAAGGCATACATGCACCAGTGCACTGGCCAGGCAGCTTAGGTAGGAGGCAATACAAGTGATGAAGTCTAGGACGTATAGGAATTACTGTAATATATGTATGAGACTGAAGCTGCACCTGACTGGCTGCAGAATTCACCAAAACTAAAACTGACTACAAGCTAATTTAAGCTATTTTTTAGTGTGATAGATAGCTTTTATTTTTAAGAAAGAAACCACTAATTTGGGAAAATCATCAATCTGCCATTGCCCTCCTCATTTATACTCCCAATCTGTCGATAGTAAAAGAGTAATCTCTCCCCCCATCTCATAGCTCTGCTCTAGGAAACAAACATATTTTGTTTTCTGCCTCGTTGGTTATAAAGCAGCGTCGGGGACTAACTCTAAATCTTCTTCTCCCACTCTCATTTATAGCTCTAACTTTGGTGCAGCCAGAGTTTATGTTGTATTTGTTTTGAATTACACCATCAGGATTTATTTCTGGCGTCATCTATTTTACTATGAGTTACAAACTTTCTCTCCCTCTGGCCAGACCTCCAGTCTCGCTGAGCATATTCGACAGTCTCTGAGAAAAAGCCAAATTAGCACTCGTTTGAAGTTTACCGCAGACGAAAGACTGAGCGCACTGGCCAAGTAGTTCACAAGTAGTCAAAGCAGCTCTCCGAGTAAGATAAGACTTATGTAGGTCAGCGCTTACACACACACACACACACACACACACACACACACACACACACGCGTACAAGTACGCTCCATGAGATGGAGAGATGGAGAGATGCTAGACTTCAGCGAGTCCTCTGCTGATGTAATTGCAAAGTCCAATTCACAGAAGGCCTATATTGTGGCTGAAAGTGTCCAGTTTGTTGGACAAAGGAAGTCAAGTTGTGTGTGAGAGACAACTTTTAAAGTCAGAAAACGTGAGAGTGCTTGGAGTTGTGACTGCTTTTTCTGTCGCTACATAAGGGACCTTCTGAATTTAGGAGGCAGGGTTGTGTGAAAGGACAAACAGACAGTCAGAGAGACAGATAAAGCAGCCTTCAATACGTGGCAAGGCATAATATTAATGAAAAACAGCCATGAGGTTTTTTACTTTGAGACAAACTCATCATCACATATCTCTGGCTTAGGCTCTGTGTTTTCTAACAGCAGTAATACAACTGTGGCTTTCTTGATTTATTAGGCAAACACTGTGACAAATAATCTAACAGCACATCATGAATTCTTGAATGTGTAAAATGAAATCACAGGACTAACAGACAACTGAAGCCAGAGCAAACACATTAACACTGCACTGACAAGACTGTGTCAAAGAGAGCGTATTGTGTTGGTTGTAGCGCTGCGGTTGCATAAAGCAGTCATACACTAACCCATTAGCTAATCAGCACATGTGAATCACCTGATTGTTACAGACAAAAGACAACTCTGCAACACCTGTGCAAATAACTCAGAGCTGGGCAGGACCCCACTGTCCTTCCTGCTATCCAGACCGTACGCAAACTGAGAGCGAACACACCTTAATCACACTGGTGTGGATCAATGCAAGACCTGTAAAACTGTACAGAGTTTCAGTTGGTTCAGGGTTGGCCGCAGTATACCTGTCGGTTAAGCTAACATCTCCTGGTTAATAATTGTGAGAAATGTGATGGATGGATGACTGATTAGCGTACCCTTGGTCCTGCCCTGAAAAGTCAATTGCGCAGAGTGGTAAATCTGTTAAATATCAATTGATTTAGAGACCATGTTCTTCACACTGGGTGCAGCAGGAAGAACAAAAAGTCAAGTTGTATTAAGTAAGACTTTGTTTTGACAGAGGCGCGGCATGGAATATGGGCTTTTTCTTGTGTTAAGCAGGCATAACCTATACTACACATCACACAGTCTGTGCACAGCATGCTAACACGCAAAGAAATACCAGCACACACCCTGTAATGTTTCAGTCAGGCTGCATTTCCTTAAGAGCTCATTATGCTACATCAACACTGCATGTCTTTCCCTGTCCATCTTAACACTGCTGGATCTCATTCTCCTCCATTCCTCCTGCCTGTAGAAACACGCCCTTCAGCTCAAAAGCAATATGCCAACGCGAGCTGCAAAAACATATACAAGGCAATGAGGCTGAAAGTGTCCTGGGAGTCTGGTCGGTTTGCTGGAATTTACACACAGAAAACATTTTCAAATTGACTGCATGGAGGGCTGAGGTTAGGTGTGGGCAATATGGATAAAATCGTCTACCACAGTACATGTAATTTGGTATTTTTCTATATATATAAAGTCAGACAAGTGCACAGTTATTCTTTAGTAGCAGACGTTACTGTAGAAGACAGTGGCTGATTAAGTATTTACACACTAGACCACTGTTGATAAGAAGTTATGATGCACTGTAGGACTCAAAAACCAGCTTCAGGAGGTGGCAAAGCTACAGTGGCAATACTTCATCTGAATCAACCAGTATAAATACATAAACTAAAATGGTAAAGCCTGGGTTTAAAGACAAACTCAAGCAGGGTCCAAAATTAAAACCTGCCAAGCTCCAAATAAGGGTCGATTTTTCATTTGGTAAATAAATCTCAGAAGGCTATTAGCCATACAAAAATAGCTATGTAAAAGTTTTGTGTCATTAATGGGCATGCTGCTTTTGTCGTCAGTGTTGGAGATTCACACACACACACACACACACACACACACACACACACACACCCCCAGATGTGTTTTTATGCGAGTCTAAACATAACCGTGAAACGGACTTTCTCGAGCGCTCCTTGTTTTCTGGCACCAGAACATCAGCTACTTCGTTAAAGAAGAGGGTGATTACAGCGGAGATTGAGAAGTCTGATGAGGAGGTTTACGTTAATTAAAATGATATTTCATCTACTAGGTTTACACAACCTTCAAATGTACTCTCATGTTTGATCCTTGGGTACATTTAACAGCAAATACTTAAGTAGAATTTTGAGTCATGAATTGTACTCAGGCTTGAAATTATTACCTTCAAATAACTTCACTTCAAATTATGCGCTGCCCTCTTCTTTAAAAGGTATACTTTACCGATTTACAACCAGGTGTGTGCCACTGTGGTGTGGGGAAAGTGTGCAGATGAACAGTTTTAAGG
Source organism: Epinephelus fuscoguttatus (assembly GCF_011397635.1). Taxonomy (NCBI): domain Eukaryota; kingdom Metazoa; phylum Chordata; class Actinopteri; order Perciformes; family Serranidae; genus Epinephelus; species Epinephelus fuscoguttatus. Next base: position 22,040,701 of record NC_064765.1, read on the forward strand.
TGCCCAGCAGTGTTCAGGTGCCCCTGTGCCACTAGCTCCTAGTGTGGCCGGCACGAGGGGGAGCAAAACACTGTTCATCTGCACACACTCCCCACAATGCGGAAAAATCGGCAATCTATCCAATGTTATGCCTTGTTATCTCAGTGAAAAGTACTGAGGGATTGTTTTCATCTCCCAGCCCCCTTGGCCAGTGAATCAAAAAGTTAGTTTAAGACACTGCTGCAGACGTTTTGGTGACTCAATGTCTCGGCAGTTGAGCTGGTTTATCAGGAATCATGTGGTAGACAGAAGTGTGACATATGGCAGATGAATAAAATACACAAACATGCTGCCATGACCTTAATAGCGCTGTTTGGCTGCTGTAAGTCAATACTCGTAAAACGTGTTGTCACCTGTGGATAAACTATCACTGGGTCTGCAACACTATGAGCAGCAGTTGTGACAGGAGTGGTGTGAGGTACGGCGTGCTGGTAAAAACAGGAGCAGGTCTTTTCTGACTGGTTAGCAGTGTCAGCATGCAGGGTAGAAGGGAATTAGTCTGTACTCCACTCCGCTGAGGCACGGCTTTTAATCTCTCGCTTACACAACACAGAGGGCCCATCCACAGCCTGGCCCCTCCACAAAAGCAGGACTCTACATCGCGGGGGTCAACACCCACTGGCAAAGACACATCGCAGAGGATGAAGCTCTCCTCTTGCCGTGCGTAGACAGGATGACCCCGCTTTAGAGCTCATCCAAAAACCCAGTGGTAAAGTCACTGATGTCCTGCTAAATGCTAAAAGCAGAAATGTCAGCTGACGTCTTTGCAAGTTCCTCTGGGACTGAGTGCGAGCGATGGGCCATGGTGGTGACGGACAGCATAAAAAACACGCTGGATCCTGGAGGGAAAGTACTTCAGGGCCAATGTATTTTCAGCTTTGATGTAGCTCCATGGTGGGCCCAAGCTTTACCCCAGGGAAATCTAAAAATGGTGAGTTTCAGCAAACAGCAGGGACAAAGCTCATATGTGTACCTCTGTTTTCAAAAATAACTGTGCACAAATACAGTGCACACAAACTTTATCAACCATTGTTTTGCAGCAGTTATTTGTCTCTGTGCCTGGTGAGGTTTTGCCATGGAGCCGCTTCATCCTTTAGATCTCTCTTTCTAGTTGCCCTCAGCTGGATCTAATCTCACCTGGCTTTTGCTTTGTTGTCAGACTAGCCCAGAGTGCAGACAGACGTGATGAATGATTTATTTAGTATGGCGTGCAGCACTCGACACCTCTGTGTAAGAGAAACATATGTGTCTGTTGGCCGCACCTCGCATGAAGTAGAAGACTAACATGAGAGAGGATCAACATGACCGTCAATCTCCAGCCAAAAACCATACGGAGGGTCAAACTGGGAACTCATTAGGCTAATAGCCGTCTCCTCAGGATCCCTGGAGTCACTACGGATGACTGTTGAGCACTGGAAGCTAATGAGGCAACTGTCTTTTTATCAATTAATTCACTTTGTTGAGTACAATATTAAATTTAACCACTAATAAATGTGCTTGACTAAAGTGACTCAGCAGAAGAAGAAGAGAGACTTCAGACAAGCCCTACTAAGAATGGCTAAGGAGTCTTGATCCATCATGTTGGTCAAACTGATGATTATCTCATCCATCATCATCTCCATGCTGAATTCAAATCACCAAACAACCTTCATACTAATTGCAAATAATGGCCACCAATCAGTATTCTTTGGATGGTGTTCCACTGGTGGACCAATTAATACCACCTAAAGACAATATCTTGTTTGTCAGGCTCCAGAGGATCAATATGTGGGTGAGATACAGTAGCATGCCGGAAATTAACTTTAAATTCCTAGGCACTTACCATATAATAAAAACAGTAACTCAATAACTTTCTATGGACAGCCCACTCAAACGATGGCCATTTGCTGTGATGGGTTCTCTCCCAGAGAGCGAATATTGGCTTTTTCAAGGCCGAGCCTGGTGAGTTAATCTCATCAGCTCTGTGATACAGACAAGCTAATGTACAGAGCGCTGAGTGAATGGCTCTCATGAGCTCAGGGCTATGGGGTCAGTATTGATGAGCTGCTACAAAATCGCTTGGATGAGGGCGAGAAAGCATGGGGCGGGATGAAAAGTAGAGACAAGGTGAGCGCGATAATGGGCTACTTAAAAAAAGAGCTGGAGTGGAAAGATGCCGGAGGCTAAAGGGGCAATCATGTAAAGTCATTCAAAAGAACAATCTGTTCTTTTTCAGTTCTGTCAGTCTTGGTGGGTATACATGTGGCTTTCCCACACTAGAAATGGAAATATAAAATGAGGTCCCTGGGGCTGCCAGATTTAGAAAAGACCACACAGGGTGACGTCATAATCACTTACAACCCACTGGAGGATCAAGCCTCTTGTGGCAAATACCATACATCAGTGGGGAAGTGCAATGTGCAATGTGCATTTTGACCTCTTTGTAAAATTTTTGATTAAGTACATTTTAGAGATTTATTTAACTGCTAGAAACATGGTGTCTTCATAAAACTAGGTTGTCTATGCAGTAAAAGATGCAAATACTTTTGAAATTGGTGCTATATGACCAGAGAGAACAGAGGAAAGGGCTGTGGCATTCTCTTTGCTGAAAAAGTAGAAAACCTACAACTACCACAATGCACTGCACCACACCAGACCAATAAACTCTCCTGATGGTATGTAACATAATGCAAGTTACTCATCCCGAAAACAATATGGCGGCTGAATAGTAACAAACAATCTTGTATGAAAGTAAGCTTAAATGTGTTTCTAAAATCATTTAAGGAGAAAAGTAGGCAGCACAGTAACAGAATCTTGAATTATATTTCATCAGCACTGCGAAATCTTATCGCTTGATCTAAGTTTTTACGGCCTTCATTTCTCACAATACGGGCAACAGTATTGCGTCCACTTCCTGTTCACAAACTAGGGTTTCCCCCTAAAAGTTGGAGATTCATATCATCAGTTAGAGAACCTTCAGTCAACTGAGACTGCTTCAAGTCGAGCAGATTTTTTTTTTTTTTTTTTTTTGCCAGTCAGCGTGCAGTGGAGATTATTTCTGAGAACTTTTATGTCCACAGCAGCCTGTATCGAAGAGCGCTCACTCTGCAGCAAAATCTAGGGACCAAAAAGTTCTCCCTAGATTTTGCTGCAGAGTGAGTGCTCTTCGATACAGGCCGCTGTGGACATGGAGGAAGCTGCACCAAGGAAGAGAGGAAGCTGTGAATTCACAGCTCACAGCAACTTAATACGATACAGTCTCTGGCTTGAGTTTGAAATCTAGTATCTGCAAAAAATGTTGCACATTTCTGATTCATCTTTAGCGCAGTTAACTTGTTTACTATATTTCGTGAATGTTGCCATCACACTGAATGCTGAAATCCTGTTCAAACTCTCCAACTTCATATGGAAAAAAAAGGAATCAATTGTCGAATATTCGTATTGAACAGCCATATCTGATTTGACTGACATGACGTCCGAGTCAGGTACAGCCCTACAATGCACGAACAGAATCTTGGTATATATTCAATCAGCTCTGCCTCATTGTACAATTTGATTGGAGTTTGAGAGAGAGAGAGAGAAGACATCTCTTTCTCTCTATCTGCTTCTATACTTTTTGGGTCCATGGTGGGGGGCATAAGAAAATGCAGAAGAACAATCTGTAGTTTGAGCAACAGCCCTAGAGTGAGCAAAAATCTGGATTTGAGCAGAGACATGAGCCGGTTAGAACTGGTGAAATGGAGGGAAGTTTACCACAGTTCATTTAAACACACTACTCATGTTGTTAATGTTGTTACCAATAACTATTTTCATTATGGATTGATCTGACAAGAAAACCAAGGAAATGCTCAACACAATATCCCGAAAACCCAAGGTGACACCTTCATGCATCTGGTTTATTTCAACAAGCAATCCAAAACAAACAGATTCTGCCGATCAACTAATTGTTTCAGCTCTAGTACACAGCCATTAGACCAACACATCTGTTTTTACAGACAACAAATGTGTGACTTAGCTTGTAATGAGGCTGTCAACGACATGAACTGATGGTTTATTCTGCCAGAAAAAGCCTTGACTTAACTCATCCTTGGATATCCAAGGTTGAGTTGTTATGGTCAGGATCAGTTTGTCTGTCAGATCACAGGGACAAGGTTAGGTGATTCAATTGGCTGTAAGAGATAAATCTGCAGCTATTTTCTACACCAGCCTTCTAGAGAAGGTTCAACTGACTTGATATCCACATGACAGCAACACTCTGCCCACCCTTGAAGCTAAAACAACAAAAACAACCACAAATGCATGAAACACAAACAAAGCTCGAGCTGAACACCTAATCTGCAAGGAAACACAATTTCGATTTTGAAGTAACAGCAGTGCGAGACGGTAAAGCAGTAAAGATGTTCCATTACTGTACCACCACTTCCTTTCACACGACATCCCTTTATTACCATCTCGCCTAATCGCTCTCGTTATCTGTGTCTCTAGCAAAACATTGCTCTTCTTCAATAAGATTAATTCATTCATTTACTGTAATGTCTTAACGTGTATATTTGTCTTTGGCTTCAGTGAGATTGGGCTCAAATTAATTACAGGACAACACAAGACAAGAGAAAATATACCGAATAGCATGGTTCCAAATGCATCATCTGAAATTAGAAACGGCATCATTCAGTCAACAGTCTAAGAGAAAGAAGAAGACAGCTTTGTGCACAGACTTGTATAATAAGGCCAAAGCATTACAACGGCTACCATTATCTTCGCTCTGATGCAGCCATGACACTACAGGCACTGACTGGCATTGGGTGCATCTCGGGCGACACAGTCACCGGTGTAAATTGAAAAATACCTCTGGTGGTCTGAGTAAACGGAGCTTTCTAAATTGGCAGCGACAGCAAAGCTAAAAATAAGGTGTGTTTATGCTGATTTGTAAAAGTGGGGAAAAAACTTCAACAGGTAGTCCTGGAAAAGAGTTCTGGGGAAGGCCAGGGGGCTGAGCGAGTCCCTGGGTACCCCGAGCTGAGGGTTTGCGAGGACCTACTCTCCCAGGAGTGACTGAATGCACAGTGGGAAACAAAGCCCCTGCTTACTTTGGGACTATTCCCAGGACAAGGCTCTTTCTGGGTGTGCTTATATCGTTAGCACAGCGAGAGGAAAAAAATAACCTCAAAGCATAAGGGGGAAAAGGCCCCCCCCCCCAGACAAGAAGACAAGAGACGGCATTAAAAGAGAAAATCAGAGAAAGAGACTGAGAGAAAAGGCTGGATGATTTCCTCTTCAATTGCTGAAAGCACTTTAACTGACGAGTACTTGTCAACACTGAGCTCCCAGGACTTAGCAACAATTGTTACTATGCTGCTGTATGTGCTGTGTTTACTAAGTCAATGCACTGTACTGTGTCCAATATCCATTAACGACAGCAGTCTTTACTACCCTGGGGAACATATGTAGCTGAACATAACTCAGCACCCCTCTTTTACTTGAGCTAAGTAATTACTGGAGATGGGCTATTATGTCTTTTGGTATGTCCACATCAAACAGAATACCTTAAAGTGAATATAATTAGCAATCTGTTAGGAGCTGTAGCTGCTCACATTTAGGCAGTTTTATATTATAAAATGGCCAATTATTGGCCAAGTGCAATATCCAAACTCCAAGAGCTGCAATTTTGATAACAGTAAAACATGTCACAAGATACCACTACTAATGAAGGACTGGGGTGCTACAGAGATGCCCTGGCCTACAACTTATATTCCAGACGTTAAGGAACATACTTGTTTGGTACAGACCCCAGCAAGTTTTTACAGTGAAAATGAAATGAAAAAAATTCCATCCCCACTAAAATCACAACTCATATCACAGTATCTGTCAATTTTTTGCACATCACGTAGCCCTACTTTTGGTGTACATGACTGATGTCAGATACTATGTTGACTTCTACAAATACTACCAAGCTTTAAAAAGTTTTAACCACACACACCTGCACCCCAACACTTTCACAGAATAAGTAACCACTGCCCCAATTAGATTTCGCTGACATTTTACAAAGTGAAGGCCATATTCTGCTGACATGAATTGCATCACAGCTCAACGATGAACATGACCTGGCTTGGTGGACCCTCCCTGATGATGCTCACAGACTGAAAATAGCAAGAATGTGAAGCAACTACACAGGTATGTAGAAGGCAACAACTCACAGTAGTTTACAATGGACATCTGACACAAGTATGTGGAGTAGTGAATGGTTTGGTTTCAACTTAGCACTGACTCAGAATAAATGCTTTCTTAACAAGGATAGCCTATCCACCTAATTCCTGAGGGGAATTCTGTAGAAATGATTATGGGCGCAGCTTCCGGTGAGATAGCGGAAGTAGCAGTAAGCTAGTTAGTCCCATAGACTCTCTGTGGTTAGTTAGCATATGAGAAATAAAACCACAAGAGCTTCATGAGAGCGAAAATGTATTAAATCAGAATTTGCAGAAGAGAATGACATCTAGACTGATAGGTCCGTCACTCAATGTCAGTACGATATCCCTGTCTTTCCCCGTCTGACTTCATTCTCAACCTACATTAGAATACTGCTCATTATAAAATAAACTCAGCAACATACCTTGAAATATGTATTTAGTCATTAGGGCTGAGTATGTGTTACTGATTTACTGTAATTCCTTTATATCATATAAAAACATGAACACCAAAAGTTATTTCTTCTACGACTACTCTATATTACTACTACTGAAGTCTGCTGCTTAATTCAGCTTCATGTTTCACTCAGAACAGTTTTTAATAAATCAGAAGTTAAAAAAACGTGTAAACAGATTAGCTGGGAAACATCACATCTATTCACTCTACATGGAGCTACAGTTAATACTGAATTATGTTAAATGTTTGCCGCATGTGTTAGTATCTCTTAATAAGTCATCAGAAATCATAAATCATCTTTAGAAGGAGCAGATGTTTAACTTACGCTAGCTCGGGCCATGTTAAAGTTAACCATATTTAACGGAGTGAGGCAAGCTAATTGCTAGCGTGCTCGGTTGAAAAGGAAAAACAATGCGTTGAGATGGCTATCAGAGATGGCAGAGGTGTGATCACATAATTCCATTTGAGCTATAACAGGTGGTGTGTTCCACGTTTTATTTCCCAGTTGCTCTCGGAAAGAAGAAAAGAGCAATGCAAACAAACTGTTACCATTGGAAAACACTGGAAGTTGCACCCATAATTCACGCAAGGTATCATGGGGGTTAGGAATAAGGTGGATAAGATTTCCCATCTAAAACAATGACTGACTACTGAATTTTGTATTGTTACAACAACAACAACAAAAAAAAAAAAACAGTATGCGTCACAAGTTTGTCCACTTACCTGAACAACTTCTATTCCTCTTTTCCTGAAAAATAAGACAAAAATAAAAGTCATTAATCTGACCAAAACCAAACATAAAGTTATCAGTCATAAACAGACACTGCAATGCATGGAAGTATCTAATTCCATAACATGCAAAATGTTATGTAAATGTGTGTGGGGGTTTTTATAGTAAAAAAAAATAAGTAAATGTGTGTCAGGCACTATTGATGAGCTTCTCAGTGGATGAAAAGATCTGAACGAGCCCACAGAAAAGAAGAAATCCAACACAAGCTAAGTGATCCAACAAATATATTTTACTTGCACAGTGAAAGTGACAAGAACGCACAGTCCTGTTAATTACTGTTTGTTTCTTTCACTTTAATGTTATGAAATAAAGCTATGTAAAACCTGCTGTTGCATCAGTTGCTCTCGCTGGATTTATTTCCTTTAAACTGTGAAGGTTCCTTTTATTCTTGACATAAACGTGATGACAAAACAGTTCCTCTTCATACCAGAGAGAAAACAGAAACTTGCCGAGGTCTTAAAACACTTTGCACATATATGGACATGAGCTACAGACACATGAGCCTATCTGTGCATAGATGTCAAACACAAACAAACAGTGAAAGTAAATTGTTCATTGTAGTCGTCTGGTTATAGCAGGACAGCAGAGAAGAGCCACAGAGATTGTAAAAAAAAAACAAACAAAAAAAAAATTCCCATCGCAGAGCTGAGGAATATTCCACTTTATAAATATAGTAATACTAATCTAGTCTTTGGATCAGAAATAGTTGCTTGGCAACCAGCAGACCACTATAAGAGTGGAGTTGTTGGTGGAGGTGACTATCATAACATAGTGCACCACTAAACCAGGGCTGCACAATGTATTGTTTGTTTGTTTTTTTTTTTAAATTAATCTTCATTGCAATGTCACTTTACGTAATAAACACATTGTGAAAGACAGTGATGTTGCACTCAGGGATTTGTTGAGTTAGTTGAGCGAGAGTATGGGTAGAAAACGTCACTATAAAATGTCACTTGTGTTTTATGCTTTTTGTGTTAAATTCAGTGTTCTTTTTGTTCAATTAACTTTCAGTTTTTTAAATCTAGTAAACAATTTGTAGTATTTTAGCAGCATACTGAGAGCTGCAGTAAGGCAAAACTAAGTATACTTTAATATCTGTTTATATATCCCAAGTAATATTGTTAACATGATATTCAACAATGGTATTATATTTTACGCATGAGGAACCTGGACAGATCTATTCTCCTTATCTCTGCAACGTCTTCTTCACATACAGCGAGCAAGATATGCTGTCCAGATATGCTGTGAGTGACGACAACATTCAGAGAGTCTATCAAGCTCTGATCAAGCGGAAGCAACAGTTTGCTGTTACGTTGACAATAGGTCGGAGGTGTGCAAAGCTTTGCTGAAGTAGAGCCAGGGCAAGAGTTTTATCAGACAAGCGACACAGCACTTAGCCTTTTCACAGACACACAGAGCAGGTGAGGGCATCTTCATTGGGAAAACTGAAACAATCTCAGTTAGGAAGAGGTGTGACAGTAAACAGCAGTGTTAAAGTAAATGTTTAAACACAACCACTTGTACATAAATTAGAAGGCAAGATGACTCCTCTTTTAAAAGAGTTTTTCAGGAAATCTGTCAAAGGCACAGAGGATGTCCCTCATTTGTTTAACATGTTGGATTTATGTTCGACCTAATCCCACCACCGCTGAAAGACAAATAACTGCCCAAACAAAACAGTAGAAGGACAGAGGCATTCTCACATTTCTGGTGGAGCTGGCTTGTCAAGTGACCTGTCTAGCTCCATTCTACACATCAGAAAAAAACATATATAACAAGTAAAATTTAAATGGACCAAACAACACATCTCCTAGTTGGGGGAATTTACGATGAACGTGCAAAACCAGTCCAGCGCCACAACCGACTCAGTCAGTCCAGCCCAGTTGTTTTTGAGGTTACAGCCCCATGGTAACAGCAGTGCAGCCATTCACCGCTTCACAACAATGTGGATATTTAATACTGCAGCTGGCGTGTTTCATGTGGTGTGAATGGGGCCTTTAGTTTCGTCCCATCTCAGATATGGAGATCATCTGCTCTCCTATATTGTTACACAGCCAGCAGAATGAAAGGGATCAAGGAGGAGACCCAGCGGAGAAGCAGGCCAAGGTCAGAACTTTTTCAATAGGAGGTTCAATGAAAAACAAGACACTTTTTATTGCACCGTTTCTTACTGACACACAGCACCATATATCTGTAAACTCTAACCCTAAAACTGGGTATGATGGTACGCCATAGACATGGCTACTGCCCTGCATGACAGTATGTGATTACAAAGTTTACGTGCTGGTGTTATTTGAGAATCTGTTGACGTGATCAAGCAAACATTAGACAGCCAGGTGAAGCCGCATTACCTGTTTGGGCTGTTAAAACCCTGATTTGTGTGTTCCTTGAAATTAACACCATCAGCTCCTTGCATGTTATACTCGTCACAGGTTTTGAATAATCACAGTTTCCCATCACTGGGTGAAGGACTACAAGCATACAGTGGGGGTAGCTCAATGTAATCTCATTAGACTTGTTGTCCTAGCGAGGCCTCGCCTTGACAGGACAAAGTGACAATATTTTCACATCATCCAAAGTCGCTGAGGCCGGCTGTTCTCAAGGGCATTGCATTATTCCAAATCAGGTATATGCGAGTCAGTAGGAAGCCTTGAAATTGCTGTGCAAGCCGACGGGACAAAAACATAAACCCCAGTGGGTCTGACAAGCAGGAATCCCTTAAGTCCAGCTGCACAAGACAGGGCAGGCTCCACACTGAAGCACTCACAATGTCAGCTGCGTGCCACATGATGAGAGGGGAAAAAACCTGCTCAGTCACTACGAGAGTATGACACTGGCACATCCTGTCGGGGTGAAACATTTGGCTTATCTCTGATAATACAGCCTGACGAGTCAAAAACTTGCACATATCTATCTGTTCAATAAAATCAAGGAGCATGAAATGAAATTTGGAGAGTGTGATATTGCCAAGGAAACCATTACTTAATAAATAGAACTGGTTTACTGCCTTAGGGTTTGTTAATAAGCTGACACTAATGCACACCAGTAGCATGACTGGCACACCCTTGGAAAGTTGTACCTCCTGGTAAGACAAAATGCCTTTTAAATAGCAGTTGTAATGTATATACAGGTACCACAAATAGGAAGGTTATCTTACTCCCATCTTTTCCTTCCTCTTGAAGATGCCTCTTGCTTTCTAACATGGTATATGGTGCCGGAAATATGTCAAGCAAAGAACCAGAGGACTAGTTTCAGTAGGTGATCGTACACACGATACATCCTATTTACTTCGTGGCTCATTTCCATTTAAATGTGTGGGTGTTTCTTGTTGTTCCTGTATATAACTATCAATGTAACTTCATCTTCTTGCGCTTCTTCAGCTTGTCACAAACACCCTTTAACACTTGCCCCCTACCCTTCACATTGAAGAGCCCTCAGACCAGCCATGAGGGAAGACTGGGGTAAGCAGGATGCAGGGATAAAGCCAGGAGAGGTGTTACTCGGAGGTTTATGAAGAGATTAAAAATGTTTTGGTGGATTACAGTGTGGTAATCTGTGCTGGCTCAACCAGGTCGCTTTGTGAGGCAACAACCCTCTTTAAAAAGGTAGGAAGCGATTGCCTGCTGTAATGCACGCTGACCTACCAGGGTGCATTGTTGCTAAATCAAATGACTGAAGACTATTAAATGTTTTCTCCATTCTCTCTCAGTGTTAGCTGCTGCCGTTGTTTGTAGTTTCAGGATGACTGTGGTCCTCATGCAGCATAGACAGCCAGGCAATGTTGCAATAAGAGATGATAAGGCGCCTGCCATACCTTGGAGCCATTCCCCAATCCAGTATACTGTGTAACAGCTATTGTAAATCAGTGAGGGAGAGTTCACATCTCCTGAAGTCATGTCTGCTGAGAAAATCCATGCCCTACTTTATAAGACCTTATATAACATTTTTACTTGGTCGGAGAAGGATAAGCTACAAGAAGATAACATACATACAGCGCTCATATAGCTGTTCCTCTCAAGGCTGGGCAGCAAATCCTTGCCACTGCAGAAATACACCCTTGAACAAATTCACGTTATGGCGATGCAGTTGGACAGCTATGTCTCTTTCCTCTAGATAATGTCTCACAACTAGACACAGACAGCTAAGACTGCTCCATGTGATATCACCCTCTTCTAATAAAAATCCTTGTAAGATACAGTAATGATAAAAGGTTAACTTTGTGGCACATATTCTGCTCTAGATATGTTAGCAACACAACAGAGATTTCTTTTTAATCCACACACACCGGCCTTACAGTTTCATGCTTCAGGACAACTGACTAAATAATAACACCTGTTTTAGCTGCTTGTCCTGTTACACATGCGCCTTAGGGCACCACACTCCTACCTACACACATTCCCTCCTCCCACTATGTCTCGACAGGCACTGAGTCAAGTCAGTGGCACCGTACCTTGGGGTATGCATACACACCAATTTATAAAGAAACGCCTTTGCATTATAATGGAGGGAGGAGACGCACAGGACACACAGGCTTTATCAGCTGTGTGGAGAACAGTATTTCGCTCCCATGAATGCTGAGTGTGTATTGTAGAGGTGACAAATAATCCTGGTTCTGACATGAGCAGAGAAGTCACTGATGCTGTGTGTGAGTATGAAAGAGGACGTTCAAATGAAATCTACTCCCTGTGAGAGCAGAAGAAATACCACTGACTGAGCACACCTCTTAGCTCACTGTGACACACACTGTAAATGACATACTATGTGAATGTATGTGACCTGGCCTGGATGCATCATATGAGTGTCATATCCACATACCTGCACAAATCAGCAAAGGCCTGAAAATTCAGCTTCTTCATCTTCTTCTCGCTGAGCCAGTAGCCGACTCTCCGGCCTTTCAGGAAGGTCTGCATCTCCACTGTGCTCCTGATCCTTCTCTAGAGGTAAACGGTGTGACTGAAGGCTCGACCTGGACACACGCAAACAGGAAACCCAACGTATATGCCTTACAACAGCCGATAATGAAGGGAGTATTCAAGTTCACGAGTCACACACAGCCAGAAGTGGCGCTTACTTGTCTGCCTCATTGAGCTAAACGCCCTCACGCTTCACATTATCTAGTTTCCAAAACATTATAGTACAGTAGCTGTGGTTGAGCATCAGCGAACCACACACGCTGACCCCTTTTCGCTAACCTCAACTGCTAACGTTAGCTAGCTAGCTGGGCAGAGACAATCTGCATAGCTAACCGATGGCATGCAATTAGAAAACAAGCTAGCGTGCTAACAAGACGGAGCAACGTTAAACGGCTGAACAGATCCACAACACCTCTGAATACCGAATGAATTAACTAACCACGGCTAGCAATGGCTAGTTGACTAAAAGATGAAGCAACTGACTGCACGGTAACTACGTCAAAAAGAGGCTGTGGTGAGCTAGCATTAACTAACCTGGCAATTTTAGCACAGTTCCCCCCTGAATGTGTGTCCTCTTCAGAAACTAGCTCGGGTAGTTTCCCATTCTCGGTCCGTCCTGGGGAGAAGGAGAAGTTGTTTTCAAACAAGGTGACAGATGACAGGCACAGCTGTGCTCACGTTGAGATGTTCCTGGTGCTTTCTCCCTCAGTCTCTAGGTTGAACTGACTGCACACACCCAGGAGCCAGGAGACTGACGCTGCCTTCACGGGCCCCTCGGAAAATACCGCTCCCAACTGACGAATCACAGTCTGGCCTGTTTTCACGTGCTGTTGCACTTTCGTAATCGATTAACTTGCAGACTGTTTTCTCGAGTAATCGATGGATCAGGTTGTCTATTAAATGTCCATCTCAACTTCACAGTTATCTTGTTTTGTTTGGTCAACAGTCCATTGATATACAATTTTCACTAAATATAAAACAGAGAAAATCAGCACATCTTCACATTGAAGTGGCTGGAGTGAGCAAACGTTTTGCTTTTTTCCCTGAAAAATAAGTATTTTATTTAATTTAATTTTTGTTTGATGACTAATTGATTCATTCATTTAAACACACAAAATGTCCTGTTGAAGGGAGCATGAAGTGGATAAGAGACCCTAAAGAATGATTACTCTAAGGTTATGGGGGCATGCAATAGAAACTTCGACGTTACACATGTAAATACATAATAAAAAATAATGATAATAATAATAATAAGAAGAAGAATTTCATGTAGGACACAGAGAAATAGGTCCATAGCATAAATTCAGGGATATGCAAGTTGCTATGCGCAGAGGCCACTTTTGCAAAATGACAGGTAGCCAGGGGCCAATCACTACAACTCCACAGGGGTCGGGTGTACACAGGGGTGTTTCCAGGATTGGAGGACATTCGGGGCTCAGCCCTGACCTCTGTCGGGGGCCCTGACCTCTGTCGGGGGCTGACGCTTTTGTGATAAACAAGCTCTATTTTGATGCTTTTTATGCACCCTGGCACCCTGATATTTACATTAAAAGTGAAAAAAGTCCATTTTGAATTTCGCTGTAAATTAGCATTCTGCCCCTGTCACAGGCCACATTTGGCCCACAGGCCACTAGTTGAATAGTGGAAAATAGGCTGGAGCCTATCCCAGCTGACACTGGGTGAGAGGCAGGGTACACCCTGGACAGGTTGCCAGAGTATCGCAGGGCTGACACATAGAGACAGACAACCATTCACACTCACATTCACACCTACAGACAATTTAGAGTCACCAATTAACCTGCGTGTCTTTGGACTGTGGGAGGAAGCCGGAGTACCTGGAGAAAACCTACGCTGACACGGGGAGAACATGCAAACTCTGCACAGAAAGGCTCCCTCCTGGGATTGAACTTAAATAATTGAAAGTGCTATAAATGATAATGGAATAATTTCTGTATGTAATGATGGGCACACAACTTTTTTATGTCAGTCCAAAATAATAATTTTGAATTATTTCTACTTAAAAATATGTATCTAGCCACTGTGTACTATAAACTAGTATGGTCAACTTAATTGAAAGGATAACAAAAAACGTAATGTGTGCAGTAACCAAGTTTACATCTGTTTAAAGCAGTTGTTTATTGATGATCATCATTTTAACAGCAATATTTGTTTTCATCATCAAGGCAAAATATACCAACAGTCGGACTGTTTTTCCTCTCGGGACCCAGAGTTCTTAGCTCAGTCCCTGCACTGCATATTCACCATCTTATTGGGCTGTTCATGGCGAGTGATTAACATTTCCGACAGCCTTTAAAGGCGCCCGGGATGCGGTCAGAGAAGTTCAGTGTGTTCCCTGTAAGCACTGCCTGTGTGTTTGTCATCCATACCACATACATGAAGAATCAATAAAGTTAAAGACAGAATGCACTGGGTTGTGAATTTGTATATAAACCAATTACAGTTTGCATTATGAACCGATGCCCTATTGTCCCACCACTGCTTGCATAATGACAGCACCCTCATGCAATGCATCCACTGTTTTCAGCATGAGCGCATATTTTCGGCGGGCGCCCTGATAGAGAAACACGTCACAGTGGCGCCATCCATCGGAAAACCACTGCAACATACAGCAGTTGTTTTTTTCCCCCTTTTCATCAGCTTTAAAGCCAAAACAACAACAACCACTGTAACTCACAGGAAAAACGTTTAACATGACACAGTAAATGACACATAAATAATCTCTACTGTCACTATACAGGCATCCTCATTGTATTACTGCGCATATAGCCATTTACGAAGAATAAAATAAGGCAATGAAATAAGACACTTACTCTAAACAATATAAATACAACATAGCTACAATTTATAATTTTTATTTATTACTTGTGTTTATTTATGAGTGCACCTGAATATGGCTGTATGTTTGTACAATAATAAAGAAATCTGAATCTTAATCTGAATAAAAATATAAAGTATAATACAACACAGTAGCCTCAATTAGTTATTCAAGTATTCAACATTATTTTAATTAGCCTTTATATGACCATTAGCCTACACTATTTGAACGTTTCTGACTATTTGTCCTAATTTCATGAATGAATTCAAAAGACTTACGCTTGAAAATTACCATGACGCCTTGAAAACAAAATAAACAAAAATATTTCAAAAATACACATCAGCAGAGACGCCATTAAGGTGGCAGAAGGGAGGACACGGACACCACCAGCAATCTCTAACCTCTCTCCTGACTTCCATCTACCACCTGGACAGGTATGTAACATCCTAAAAAATTGGGTCCAAATTCAACTTAATTTTTTTATCATTTTTAATGATGGTTTACTGCATGCCACCATGAGAAGGACTGGTCACCATAGCATACATACGATGATATAACCTACTTAAAGCAAATGAATGCTCCCTGCTTTAATTAAAAATCACTACTGAAAAAAACATAGCACCGAACATTCAATTACTCAGGTAGTTGATTGTTAACTAGTACATTGCGTCACTTCCTCCACGTGGTCTTGGCCCAAACTCCCGCCCGAACAATCATCATTTGTCAACACTGTTGTGCAGCTCACACCGGTGTGTCTGTGTGTGTCTTTGTGTCCTCTTTCTTCTCTCTTACCAGAATGGCTGCACACAAAGAGGACTCGGACCTTGACGATATTCTCGCCAACGAGGAGGAGCTGGAGAAGGCTCTGTGCGTGCTGGCTGGAAGCGACCCGGAAAACTGCTCCTATTCTCGGGTAAGGAAAGCTTCCTGCGCCGCAGCCCTGCAGCCATCGCCTTCATCCGCCTACTGTCGCCTAGTCGCGTTCTTCTAATACAGCAGTTGTAGATGTAGTAGTGTGTGTGTTCAGTGTGGCTGTGTGTAAGCTGTAGTTTCATTGTTAAGTATGTTATTATAATTGCTTATAAAAGGGTTTGTATTCTCTGAGGGACACTGGAGTGAAACTATGACATTAAAATCCTTTTGCATGGTACCACTGCAGCATTTCTATTCAGAGAATATAAAATAACACGTACAGTCTTATATTACAGGGTGCATGTCATCAGTAATATGCATGCTGCTGTGTATGTGTTGCAGGGCTACGTGAAGAGACAGGCTGTGTTTGCCTGCAACACCTGCACTCCCAGTGCTGCAGAGCCTGCTGGGGTCTGTCTGGCCTGTGCCAATAAGTGCCACGATGGGCATGACATCTTTGAACTGTACACCAAAAGGTATTTTGTGCAAGCTTTCTGTGCTGATGATTCAAAATTCAGTATGACAGTTTGCCTTATCCTTTTCATTTCCCTGTTTTTCTAATGTAGAAATTTTCGCTGTGACTGTGGAAATGGCAAGTTTGGGGCGTTCAAGTGTCAGCTAACTCCTGTAAGTCTTTTAGTTTTACAGCAGTTTCCAATTTCAACATCATGCTCTGATTGTTGAAGTTATTCCACCTCTTGTATTCACAGGCCAAAGACCAGGAAAACATCAGAAACCTCTACAATCACAACTTCAGTGGCTGCTACTGCACGTGTGACCGGCCATACCCAGACACAGATGATCAGGTATTCCCTTTATTTCCTCATTAACTCTGAGCATTCATGCAATTCAGATTATTTGGATCGAATCTACTGTTTACGTTTGTCATCTGTCATCACACAAAACCCCTTTTTTAATTACCCAATAGACCGACGATGAGATGATTCAGTGTGTCATCTGCGAAGACTGGTTTCACAGTAGGGTAAGCATAAGTCATATTATTGAAATCACATTACAGAGTGCTTTTTTCCCATTCAAATTCATATTTAAGTCATTCTGTTTGTGTTTGACAGCACCTCGGCTGCACTGTGGTGGAACCTGAGGAGCTGCAGGAGATGATATGTGAGGCCTGCATGAACAAGGCTCCGGTCTTGTGGACGTATGCTGCTCACTTTGCAGGTGACTAATAATTTGTCAAGGGCAGCAAGTATAGACCACATTGTAAACATTTAAAAGTGAAATGCAGAAAGCAATTTTTCCATGTGTCTGTCCCCTTTAGCACCACCTGTGATCAGCGTCAGTCATCCCGAGGAGGAGGTAGAAGTCGATGTGGAGGAGAGAACAGAGAAGGAAGAAGCCTCTGAGTCCAGTCAAGGAAGTGATGAGGAGCTATCCACCACTGCTGAGAACACAAAGCAGGAGGTGAGAAACTCATGGTGCCTGTTTCTGTTTGCATTAAGGGTTTGCCATGTTAAGAACAAGATCAGATAGGAGGGAGTTAAAGTAAACACTAACACCAAATCTGTTCTGTTGCTAACCCTGCTATGAAACTATTTCATATGGGATGGCTATGGTAACCACACACAAGCCTTCATGTCATTGGACAACTTCAGGTGGTTTAATAATCAGAGATAGGGTTGCGTCGGAGTCAAAATACAGTTTATTGACAATACAATGCCATGTCCATACAACTGCATTTAATGACTGATGCTGGCTGATGTGAGGCAGCCATGTTTGTTTGGTTTTCTGGCACTTCTAAATTACAGTGCCAAATTGAATTATATCTGAGCCTTCCCAGTCGCAGTTACAATTTGGATGTTGAACACTATTTACAAGTCGGAAACTTGTTATTATGAACACTCCTGTGACATGAACGCATGCGTTATCGCAGTCCTCTAGGGCTTTGCTGGAAAATGGAGGAAACATAAATTTAGGGCCCCTCTTCTTATGTTTCCATCTGTGGTTTTGGTTGCATTCTCCTTCAGCTGTGTTCATGGTATATTCAGAAAAAAATACACAGGTGCAGCACTTGAAAGTTTTTGACATAGACATGGGTCATTGAAAGTGCTTTGATTTATATATTTTGAGCAAGAATAGAAAGTTCTTTTGACATTATTTTGACTTAATGTCAGTAAATAGACAACATTCTGCTTTCTGTGTATGTGTATGCAGCAGGTGCTTCATTGTTTCACCCGCTACCTGCCTTGAGAGAGTGCGACAGTTGTGTGTGTATGAGTGATTGAAGTGAAATGATGCAGGTTGAACAGCGGCAAGCAACCCAGAAAACTAACGTTAAGTGAGTCCATGTCTCAAACTAAGCTGTGTTGGGTCCTTGAATTTGAGTGAATTAGGCCTGCAACAGATGATACGTTACGATATGATACACTTTATTGTCCCCGTAGGGAAATTCAACTTGGACTCAGGAGCTGCACAAGTGTTGCTGCCTTACAATAATAGTCTAGAAGAAATTAAATCCTTGAAATGTCCTTGAATTCGATGCTTGAGAAGGTGTGGGAACCCTGTAAGTGGTTAAAATCTAAAGAAAACATCCTTTTCCAAATGTATTTAACCTATCTTGTACATACACTGTGCATGCACAGATCGATTTTAAAAAGTAGCACATATTCATAGTTTTGCATTTATAGGGAAAAGGCACATCATATAACTAACCTTGCTTTGTAACTCAGTTGCAAAGTTCAGTTTCAGTTTTTGCTCTGTTCGTCTATGGGCATTGTCCCTATATAAAGAAGTTAACTGGAGGCTGAGTGAGCACTGTGTGACTCTGTAGATGTCTCCTACTTGTGGTAGTATGATGGGTGCTTTTGGTTTACCTGTTTGTCTACCCTCCTCTACAATGTGAAAGCCCTCTACAGCTGTAAAGTGTAGAGTTTCAGTGTGTATTAAAGGGATTTGTTGGAAAAAGGGGCCCCAACTGTATGTGAGTGCTCACTGTGCACATTTTTGTTGCCACAAGATGGGGCTGGAGGGTAATGAGCAGATTGTAGGGCAGGCTCCAGCTCCTGTTATCGTGCTTTCCCCTCCTCTGGGTAATTAGGGGGGAAATGACCCATGAGGCACTGCTACTCCTGCTCTGTAGACGGCTTTAGCCAGGCTTCACAGGACAGCTTACTGTAAACTGGTGATTGTCATCGCCCAATCATCTCATCGTGTCAGTCGTCCCCGAGACTTCCCCGGATGAGTCTGCAGTGCTGTGTGCAGAAATGTTTTACAAAGCCCAGGTGTTATCATCTGTTCTCTCTGCCAGTTTAACACAGAAACGCACCCCATCATCTGTTATTACTTGTATCTTTAGGAAGCACCAAGCAGGAGTTCCCCTTGCAAACGGACCCACGAGGAAATGACAGGCAGCTCTGAGAAGGCCACGACCGAACCTGTTGTGTGCAGGCTGAAGGAGCTGCAGGCTAAGGGGCTGGAGAGGCAGAGACAGGGAGCGGTATTCTGGCCCTACAGCTGGCGCTCAAAGCTCTGCACCTGCACGGGCTGCAAGGTAGGCCACAAAAATGAGCTCTCAGATTATAATGTGGGCTTTAACGAAGGGCACAAGAAGGCCACTTTGCAGGTGTTGGCTCATGTGATCCTGGTTCATGTAGTCCATGAAGTATGTCTTTTATGAATGAATGTTTCTCAACTGTGTGTTGCATTGTTGCACAGAGGGCGTATGTGGCTGCCGAGGTGCAGTTTCTTATGGATCAGTCCGACACCATTCTGGCCTACGAGAACAAAGGCTTGGACGAGCCGTTTGGGCAGCACCCGCTGATGGCGCTGACAAGCTCAATGGACCGTGTGCAGCAGCTGGAGGTCATTTACGGTGAGCGCGGGGAGGGCAGTGGGGAAGATGTGGGGTCAGTTGTCCTCCAAGGATGTAATCATGCAAAATGAAATTTATGGCAGAGGCGACTGATCGAGACTAATTAACCGTGTGTTCCTCCCTCAGGTTTCAACGAGCTGACATCTTCGCTCACTGCGTTTTTAGACCAGTGTGCTGCTGAAGGAAAGGTGAGAATAGCAGTGCAAATTTAGTTTGGAGTGTTAGAATTAAACTTCAACATCTATTAGGGTATTTTATACTTGAGTATTCAGCTGTTTAACCACGTGCAGTTGGCTTTGTTTTACATGCTTAAATAGTTCAATTTTGCATCCAAAAATCATTTTTCTTGGACACTGGGTCTTCTGTTTTCGCCTTTTTCTTCCTCCAAATCTCAAACTTGAACCATTCCCTCCTTGTCTCTATCAGACAGTCACAGTCGAAGCTGTACACGAGTTCTTTGCAGAGCTGCGGGCTAGAAAAAGACGAAGGACCAATGCAGGAAACCAGTAACGAGGAGGCCATGCTGCTGTCTTAGCCCCGGTTCATACGGTGCTTTCAATGAATGTGAAACTTCGAAGATGACCCTTTTTCTTCTGTTGAATAAAGGGGCCTCTTGCTGCAACATATGTGATCCTAAAGCTTGAACAATTAGTGCAAAGAGTACTGACTCGCTGTCATTGTTGTGAAGTGTTATTTCTAAGGTGAAGGGGTGAGAGTTTTGTCCAGTTGTTTTTATTGATTTTCAACGATGCCTTAACTCTGAAGCTCATAATGAATGTTATTTACGAACAGAAGAAATTTTGTTTCAGCACGCTACGCTTTTAAAAAAAAAAAGACTCAATTGTTGTATTACTGTAATGTTTTGCAAGTACGTCACATAATCATTATAATGCCTTATAATGTGCATTCCTATAACATGTCCAGCTCATGATTTGACTGAGTGAAATAGTGTGTTTAAATTGTCAAGAGGCTTTCTGGTAGCAACCAGTTAAAGGGAAACTTTGGTATTTTTGTACCTGGACTCTATTTAACTGATGTTTTTTTTGTCTAAGTGACTGATGGAGACAGGTTTTTAAATTGGTCTGATATTGAGAGAGATCACTCCAGCTGCAGTGGCCAAGGAGGCTGCAATGTAATCCCTACGGGTGCTTGTGCACCATCTATTTACATCCACTAAACATGCTTTTTTTGGGCACTGACAGGTTCAGATTGTTATTGGAAGTGTTTGACATTACAGATAAGACCCGATAGAGAAATTAAATGTGACCAAGTCTCGTTCTAAAATCATGCAAGAGGTACTTGTTGCAAGAAAAACAGTGGTTTAAACATTAGTAAGAGTTGGAGAAGGGAGTTGCTTGAAGAGTTTGTTGTGTTGGAGTACAGAAGGTGCAACTTTGTGTTATATAAATGATTCTCAATGTCATGGCTGAATATATAACTGATACTGACAATGTGGAAAAGTCTGCAAGATTTCAGAACAAGACTTCTCCTTGAGCGAGACTTGACTACTAAAGAAAGCTTTAATTTCTCTGTAGGATCCTCTCTACAATGTTGTTAGACAATTGCAATAACTCTGGGCTCGTCAGTGGCAAAAACAAGGACTTTTAATAGACTTAAATTTCAATACAAAATTGCCCTTGGGATTAAATTGTAGCCTGTTTCAAAGCTGAAACCCTCACTCTTCAATACTGGACCAATTTAAAAATGTGTTGTCTCCATTGGATACATGGTAACAAAAACATGGGAAAATTGTTCAAGATTTAAAACACCAAAGTTTCCCTTTCAGACAAACGTGTTTGTAAAAGTGATGTGAACAAATACCAGTTTTATGTAAATTAATGTCATTACATGTTTTTAGTGCACAAATCAACTCCACTGAGATCAAATTAATTCCATAATATCAAACCAGTTTATTTTGAGGATGCCCAAGTTGACCACTGTTACGCACCTTTTGAGGTGACAGTAGAAAAATAGATTCAGTGAAACTAAATGCAACTTAATATCAGTCTACAAACATGTTTTCTATGATACCATACAAGTACAAAGTACCTGTTATAATTCAACACAAGCAATCACACATTTCAGATGGTTCAATTTCAAAAGGTGCTAAATAACACTATGTACACAAAACGAGCTACATGAGATTTCAAAGGACTATTTGATGCAGGCTGGTAAGCTGGTAGAAAAGAGCTTGCATAGACATCAAAGTCACTTCTCCAATAAAAGCCCAGCCGCAGGCGGGGGAAGGCACTGACTTCTCTACAGCAAAGAGCAAAACAAGGACTTTTATTCAATGGAACATTGTCCTGGAAAATAAAACAACTACCCAACATGAACATGGGGAGGAATCTGGAGTTTTGCATTTTTTCCCCATGAAGCAACCTAGATGGAAAAATGATTTTTCTGCTTGGCAACTTCATCACTGCTAAGCAGAGAGCTAGTATCTTCAGATCCTCTACATATTCCTGTTACTTTAAAAGTAAAGGAAAACAGGGGAGGGGAAAAAAATCTCTACAAACATGGTAATCCACACCACCTACGACATTGAACAGACTGCCCTAATGCATAACATTTAAGAACGAAATTGATTCTGAGACACAATCTTTTTGTTTTATACCACACATTCTTAGTGAGATTTCATGACAAAGACAAGTACACAGTGTTGTCCACTACAGTAAGAACCTTCAACGACCACTAAAATGTGATAGAAACCATTAAAAATTTGTCAGAACGTGAAGCTCAATTAATTATATACAATTTTCCATTGGAGATATGAGCCAGCAATCGCCAACTTTTTTTCAATATAAGATTCCTTTTGTTCGAAATTCATTTGTTCCTTTTCCCTTCAGCTAATAGACAGGTGGCTCCTACAGTGCAATGTTACTCATAAGTGAGGTTGTATGCCAGCTGCTGGCTGTAACAGGCTTTTATGTGTGTACTTGCATGGTGCTGGAGCTACAGCTACTGCGGCTCTTTAACAGTATATTTAACAGTATCAACACTGACTTTGCAGTTCCACAATTCCCCATGAGGTGGCGTGATGGAGGCCTGATGTATTTAAATATACATGGTTTTAGCATTCTTGTTTAGTGAAACCCACCTCTGCCACCAAGAAAAACTGCAGTTAATGTGTCCATAGTGAACAGAACAGTCAAATAAGCAATTAATAGGGGTTGCAATATAATGACATCATACTTAATTGAATAAAGGTAGCTAAAACTGAATATTCCAAGCACTGATTAAGGCTTTAGATTTGATTACTTGATGCTATTGGATTAAACAGAACAAGAGGCTCTAGCACACTGACCACCGCGCTCTGTGCCAGAGACTCTGGTTAAATCATCTGACTCTGATATGTACAAACAGACCTGACTAAAGATGGGAGTGTACAGTACTGAGATTGTCTAAACACCTGTGTGTATCAAAGTTATCCTCGCACACAGACACACGCACACACACCTGTTCCAGCTGAAAAACCAACAAACTCTGCATTTGATCACTGTACGTCAGTTGCCATGGCACCCCTATATTTTCCCACTGTATCTCAGTAATGAACCCTGCTCGCGATCCTCCTGCCTCCCCACCATCTGAAAATGCCAGGCCTCTGCCTCCTAGCTAGACACTCAAAGGCTGCGATAGGTAAAGCCTGACACAATTATCAGACTGGGTTACAGGGGAATGACGAGCTCTGATGACCTACTTCCTGTCGGATCCAATTCCTGCTTTGTGTGACCAAGCCTTGGCCCGTTACTCATCAGCACTGCAGACCCAGGGCCAGGAGGGGAAAACAAGTCAGGTGGGTTGCTAAAGGCATGCTACAGGAAGAAATGGAAATACAAGTAATGGGAGGAAAAGAATACAGCCAGACGTATTTACATATGATTTTATCACAATACTCTCTGTCCCAGACTGTGTACCATTGTTAGCTTGTGTAAATTGAGATTCCTATCCTGCCGTCTCCCCATTCTATGCTGAAATTAATGGAGAGACAACAGAGGCTATGAATATAATCTTTGTTAAACCATCAGTTCATAACTGAGCTACATCTAGTGTTATGATCTCCTCATGCAGGATTCACACAGCATAGAGCGAACCGCTTTCTTTACAATCAAACTCAAGAGACCAATCCATCCTGGTAGAGCCTGAGTCATCCTCTAAACCAGCAGGACTAGGCAGGCTTGCAAACATCAATTACAAGCATTGACAATTGACCTACAGCTCTTACACATTCCATACTCTGACTGTGTGATGGATAGCACAGTTTGATAGAGGTAGGACAAAAGGACAGATCCTATAAATAGCAACCATCGACCACCCCTTTCCTCCTGCTCCTCTCAAACACACACACATATACACAGGCACACATTTAGTGCTTTGCCATCCATTATGACGGACAGCCACTCATCATGCTTTCCCTTTTCTTAACTCAACCCCTGGTCCTCAACTGGGGTTAAAGTGCGGATTTCTTATAAGGGTAGTCAGGCTTGCTGGGTGACCTGCGGTCTCTGGTGATCTCCTCACTGACACTGTTCCTGTGAGGCTGCTGGAGGGACCCCGGGCCCAATGATTCTCCAGCTAAAACCATGTCCTCCGGGGCATCTCTAGGTCCTGTGTGCCTCTCCTCATAGCTGTCCATGTTCCCACTGGGAGACCGTAAATGGCCTAAGCCATGAGTCAGGTCTGTCTCATTTGATCGCCCCCTTGGGATGTGTCCCATCCTAGGCTGGGCCCCAGAGGGGCTGGCAAGAACTCCATCATGCCTCTGAGAGGTCATGCTGAGGACATCCAGACGTAACGGGTCTGGGGCAGTTCGTCCCTGCGGGCGGCCCTGGGACTGAGAGTCAGAAATGTAAGGGGGTGGATAAGAGCTAGAGGGGGTGCAGCTGTGGCTGTAGAGGTCTGGTCCTGCAAAGGAGGGCAGAGGGTGAGTGGAGGTCGGGGTTGCGGGTCGGCAGGAGAAGTCATACAGGTCAGGGAACTCTGCTTGAGCCTCCAGCTTGGGTTCCGGAGCATGTCTCTTGCAGGAGTGGCCATGTCCAGGACCGTGGCCATGGCTGTGGCGGGCAGAAGGGCAGGGCCCATGGGGTAGATGGTGGCCTGAGGGGCCCATTGGGCTATGAGGGCCTTCCCTTTCCATCTCTGCCATGTGCTGCTCCCTCAGGGACATGACAGACACACCCAGTGCAATGTCAGGCATGAACTCCCTCATAACAGGCTCCATGTTCATCTGCATCACAAAACAGATACAAATGTGTGACATTACATGACATTTGAGCAACTTACAATCCCATGCACAAACCATTAAGCCACATTTGAATAAACAAAATCGTAGCACGAGGTCTTGAGGAAGTAACATTCACACTCACCGCTTGCTGGTCTGAAAGCAAAGCTCGGCCCATAGCCTGTGGGTTGGTGCAGTCTGGGGGCTGGGGCCTGGGCACAGAGGAGTAGTCTGAGCTGCCATGCTTAGTGGCTGCATGGCGCTGGATCAGGGTGCGGTTGCAGGGGTAGGAGAAGGAACGGGTAGGGGTTGGCATGGGCACACGAGGACGCCAGGCACCCTTGAGCTGAGCATGGCTGGGTGTGGCAGGGGGGTGGTATGGGGGAGGTGGAGGAGGTAGGGGAGGGTGGAAGCCCACTACCCCTTCCAGCTCTGTGAACATGCTATCCATGGCTGGGCTGCTGTTTACCCGACACCGACCCACCTGGCGCAGAGCCAGAATCGGACTCTCATCTCCAAAGCGTTCATCAGGGAAAAACTTGTATGGGTTCTGTAAAAGACAAAATAGGAGCTATAGAAATCTATATCCATCGTGGTGCTGACAAAGCAAAACCCCTTTTTAAGATTTTCCTTAAGATTTATCTGCCTGGGGTTGTTTAAGGTCTGTGTCTGCTGCAGTGCTGAGGTCTGTCTGTGTCCTCTGCCTTCCTATCCCTGTTAGTATCCTAGCCTTAGCCATCTCATCCCCCTCTAACCCCTGGGGACAAACTCTCCTTTCTACTAACCTGCAGTAGCTCAGTGGCTCCGTCTGCCAGGCCAAACTCCCTTAGCACCCGCAGCTGCAGCTCATAGCTGACGGTGGCTCCTTCACCACAGTTTAGGGCGTAAGCTCTCTGGACCTGCTCTGTGTGTCTTAGTTCCTGCAGCCTCCGGATCATCTCCTTTACCACAGACAGCTGAGGCACTGAAAGATACACATAATACATACATTGATGCATGTTATGTTTTTTCACTTGACAGTAGCCATATCAAAATTATAGTTTGATACTAGCATCATGTTTAAGGGTACTTGAGCAGTTTCTGTTACCATCTGGTCATTCCTCAAATATTTCCTTACCTGGAATTTCATTGGCCACAACCGATGGTGCTGTGGATGAGTTGCTTGCCATTTGCTGGTGACTGATCATGTGACAGCACTGAGGCACAGCGTTGTTGACCATGTAGAGTGTGTCAGGGACATTGGACATGCGCACTAATCGCAAGCGCACCAGGTCTGTCTGCTCCACCATCATTTCATCGAGCACAGACTGAGGGGACAGGTAGTCGAGAGAGGGCAGGTTAGGCCAGAACTCCAAAAAAAATAAAACTCCTATGTGCAACTCAAGGATGCCGAGAGGGTTTGCAAATTAGTTCCACTTGATTGACACTTCATCTAATAATGACTCTCTCTGGTGTGGGGATATGTTCATAAATATTCATGGTGGTGGGAAGCCCTATAAGTTATTAGGAAAAGTGTGCAAATGGACAGAAAATGAATTTCAGTCAAGATGATGGAGGCAGCTATTAAAAATGGCGAGTGTGCATAGCAGCAACTGGGCATGGATGATTTTGGCGCATCTGAGCTATGAACAGGTCTACAAATTTTCCGGAGGCACTTAATGGTGAGGCTGTCCTCTTCACAGAACCTCTACTCTCTTTGATGATAGCTATAAGGGACACAAATAATCCACTGCTTCCTGCTTTGTCTGGAGGCCCCATTAATCAGGAGAGAAGGAGCCTTACCTTAGCCTCTTCCACATAAGGAGAGAAGAGGCGGGGACGCACATAGATGCCGGCGTTCTTCTGCCGTAACCAGGCATTGGCTTTCCCCCCCTCAGCTGTGGGCAACATGTCTGAAGGAGGGGTGCTTATCAAACCCCTTTTAAGCTGTGAAGAGGGGTGAACAATGTGGATCAATGATTAGTTTAAGAAGGTGACTAAGGTGCACACACATACACACACACAGCAGCTGAGAAAAAGGCAGATAAGGAGGACTGACCGCGTCAGCGAGGACGTCACTGTTGGGAGGTAAGATGTGCTCAGTTCGGATGAAGGGCAGGAGGGGTGACAGGATCTCCTTTAGTTCCTCCACGTCCAGGTCTCTCCGTTTCACTCCTCTCTTGTTTACACTGTGGGCTGTGCCGCTCAACAGGTTGGGCTCTGGGTAAATAAGGACAGAAACAGCCATGAGCATCTTTTTAATATAATGCATATTACCGTGACTATTTATGTAACTATGATTAGGCTTTTAATGCTATAAAGCCACCTTCTGGCTATTTTTCACATTGTTCCGACAGTTTAAAAAAATCATGGATAAATATTGCATTGGTTGCTGTGTGGTTCAGTTTTTTCAAGCAGGTTCCTGGCCGATACAATATGATGACAAATAACCTTGACCATAAATCCTACAGAAGACAACTGCTTACTTAGTTCAGAGCACACAATGACATGGCAAATCACTATGAGACCACTTTTTTGAGGGTAAAGTTTGGTTCCTTTTTGTAATGCTTTTAAGTGTATTTTGGAGGCTCTGGTAAGTGGGTAATTTCCTCAGAGCCATTAGGGGGGCTGCTCAGAGGGTAATTATAGAGTGTATTATCTTACCCCTGTCTGCCATCCTCTTAATAAGCTGCTGCTCGCCCCACTTAACAACATACTTGAGAATGTCCTGTTCGCTCGCCTGTGAATGAGACCGAGGTAGAGAGAAAGAGAAGGGACACACAGAGAGATATAGGACAGGGAGAAAGAAAGACACAAAATTATTATTAGGACAAGGTTAGATATCATCGAGAATAAGATATCATCGAGAATAAAACTGGGAAGCTGTTAAATGAGGATAAGGTGAAAATGCAATATGTTCAGGCGGTGGCCCAGCAAAGCTCAGGCCTGGTTGGTTTGTTTGTGTGTAGTTGGATTTCAGCACTTCACCTCAACCATCTGGTCTGATGCCCGAGTAGCTTGGCAGTGCAGATGACAGCTCAGCTTTGATTAGGTTCTTGGTTTGAAGGCATTTCCCTCCTGGGAATGGTGTTAACTCTGGAGACCCTGAGTGTCGTTGGTGAGTGTGTGTGTGTGTGTGTGTGTGTGTGTGAGTAATAGAGAGACTGTGTGAATGCATCTGTGTGTGTGTGTGTACTGTATTTTCACCAAGCAGTCACTGTGAACACGTCAGACTTTACTGAAAATGTGTCTTCCACAGTATGAGATGTTATAGGAGTTGACAACAGACTGACAGGTGATGCTCTGTCTCCTTACCTGTAGGTAGTCAGACTGAATTGCGCAGAGAAGGTGCTCCTTGCTGAGCTCGTAGAGAACATCGGAGCTGACAACCTGACTGAACTCCTCGCAGAGGAAATGCATGGCCTGCCTGTGGACCCACTTGGAGCCATACGGCTGGGAGCTCCACTTCAGGATGGGGACGAGGGAGTCCAGAGACAGGCTTTCCACAACAATGTCCTCACAGCCTGGAGAGCCAATGACAAAGATAAGCAATTCACACCTAGACATTTAATCCAGTGTCTTTATGGGCATATTCAAACACAAGTACAGGTATTAAAGCCAGCAATATAATACTAAACAGAAGCTATAAGAAAAGAAATACAATAGAGCATGATTTAACTGAAAGTTTATTTGAATACAAATGGTAATTCTGCAGCCGCTGCTAGACCATCAGTAGTTTTGACTCGTATTCACTGACCCAGGGAGTCTCCCTCCACTAGCCCCCACATCCTCCTTGCTGCTTTTCCTAAATCAGAGCACATACCAGAACAGCAGGCAGTGGTTTAACTCTGTAACACGCCAACCCACATAAATGCCTTTGATACCTTGATGTGTTTCAGTCTCAAGCTGCCTCCTCTTAACCGTGATAAGTAAACACAGCAGCCTGAGGAAATGTGCTGCCGGTGCACGGGCACACACACTTTGGAATTGTGTACACACTTGTGTGCATAAATCAAAAATGCATTAAAAAGCCACAGAAGGCTTAGGGAATTATGTACCTGCCGCTCTAGCCATTAGAAAAAAAGAGCAAAGTTTTGAAAATTCAGCCTACGCCGGCACTCAAACTCACACTTATTCTAAGAGGGATCCATTTAAGCAGAATTAAACCCCCTAACATCCACTCCGATTAACATATGATTGGCTAGGTCAAGCTATCTTTGCCAAACCCAAATACGCTGGAGCCTCAGTGGCTCTTATTCGCAGCCTTTCTCTAATCAATAACGTTTAATACAAAACGGACATCCATGGAGATAAAGCCAGACTGACTGACGTCCAGTTAGAGCTGCCCTGAGCTGAAACACAGAGCCAACTTCCTCATTCCAGGCCGTCTTGTCCATCAGCTCATAGTTGGGCCAGTAGCAACACTCCTCTGGGAAGCGCTTATCTCAAAGTAGAAAATCTAAGCTGCCTTTCCGCCCCCAAACCCCCCACTTTGAACATACACTCTAGGAAACTGGACACCAGACTTGAGAGTGATGGCTCCAGTGATGCTTTCCCTTTTGAATCCATCCAAGCACGACTCACTCACTTTTAAGACGAACACACATGCACATGTAAGCAATAATGCCCATGCACACACACATGCATGCATAGATGCACACACTGATGATGCACTTCCCCTTTTGGGCGTCTTTAGTTGTAATGGCAAGTTAACGAAATGCAAAGCAGACACCCGCAGTGTTTTAAAACGAAGGGTGGAAATCCTGCATCGTTAAGAAGACAGATGGAGTTGAAATGTGGACCCAGGCACTTTGCCTTTTTTTTTATCTCCTATAAACAGACTGGAAGAGGGAATGGATTCACAACATCTGTGCCTCAGTCTCCACTATTCGTCCCCATGCTGTCTGTCGTCTAGAAAGTGATTTTGCTCACGTCAGTCTCTCACCTTTGCATCTTTGCCCTCTCTTAAAAGCAGACACACACATACACACAGGCAGACAATTCCCCACTTGGGACCAGTGGCCCAGGAAAGCAAACAGCTCTGCTCTGTGTTAGCCCATTAGAATTCACAGCGACAGCCAGTCTTTTAAAACGCAGCACTTTTATTATGAGCTGGAGATTAGAATCAGCATTATATCTAATACTAACCCGCCTCCCCTTCTCTCCACGGGTGGTACACCACATTCACTGGAGCTTAGCCGGCTGACAAGAATATCAACACAACAGCAGGGGCAGCAACAGCCAGCTCTGCACTACACTAACTTTAGAGGACGTATGCATTTTGTCTTGCTGTTTTTATTTGGAGCTCCTTGTTTATGAAGTGCACAGTCTCCAAAGCCACTTAAATCATCAGCTGCACTCAATGGTCTGTAAACAAGCCTGTGGATGTAAATCAAGTCTGATGATCAGTCAAGGGCTGGGCCTTCATTCAACACACTCCAAACACAAGACAGGGCACTGAAAGTACTGGTCAGTCAGTGAGCATGGAGCGAGAGGAAGTACCAAGCTGAAACCACACCAACTGGCTATCATCTCTGCGGTGCACTTGAAAAATTAATAAGGCTTTTAATATTGGTTGCTATTTGAGTGAGATGGAGTCATAAAGGGATACACATCTTGAGATTTAATAGGGAAGAATGACAGAGAGCTCAATTGCTCCACAAAAACCTCCATGGGCCAAAACTTCACACAGCCAGAGGGTAGCAGTCGAGGTGCACACAAGGGGGAAGCCAGTGTGACAGATGAGAGGGCTCCCTTCATATGAAACCCCTGACATAAGCCTCTCTGCTGCCTCATGAAGAAACATGGCAGCTACTGAAGTCTCAAGCCGTGGGATGGACACAGACAAATTTCTCCTTTCATAATCAACTCACAGATGCCAGGATGATTGCACTTTGGAGTGTGTGAAATTTGTCAAATCAATGTGAAAAAGCCATAAAAGAGAAATCTCCAAATGGGTAATAACAGGATGTTGCAAAACAGACAAAGAGAGAGGACTTGGATAAAATGAGACCAGGTCAACCTCAACCATCTCACCACATTCCACATTGAGGTTTCATGGGAACTGATTAGAGCGGCGCAGCACAGTGGGAGAGGGAGGAGAGGGGATAAAAATACCCTTGAGTAGGGGCTTGTTCGGGGGGGATGGGAAGGAAGAGGAGGTGATGGTGTGTGGGGATGACATTATTTGGCTGCTCTTTGGCTTAAGCTGCCCGAATGACCCTGAGAGCGACACCAGAGCTCGAGGGTGGGAGGTGGTGTCTAACCAGCTGTGTGTATGGTGTTAGTGTACGGTGCTATTGAGATCACTGCACAGGACTTAAAAAGGTGATTGATTCTCTGCCCCTCAATCAATTCAGCAGCTGCCCACAACTAATCCTAAGCTTTTACAGAGACTTTATACAAGCATGTTTACTATTGTGTCCCAGAAATGGTTTGTGTTGTTCATACAGCTTCCTCTTTGGACAGCTGCATTCTGTTATTGTTTTCAAACAAAAATAGCCAAATATCCAAACCTATTAAGATTACACAATGCACTAGATTTGTATCAATATTGCAATAAGAAATTTGCACACAACATGCTGCAATATCTGCTTACTGATGAATCTATACTCTTGTAATGGATTCAAATCAGGTTAGAGCTGTTCTTAGATTCGAATCACCAGTCGGAGACCCCTCAGTTTGCTATGATTCATCTACTCAAGCAGTGTTTTTGCAGTCAATCTGCAGTGTACCCCTGGGGATGTTTTGGTCCCCAAATGTAGTTACAGAATGAGGACTTCTTGTTTTTACATAGATCCGTGGTACAGGCATCTGAGGACCCAGACCCAAGGTGAGTCTGAGAGAGACAGAGGCAGATGTCTGGAGGAAGAGAGGCTTTGCCCAGTCAGACGCTGAGATAACATCATCTTGTGCCTTCTGCTTATAAGTGGTGAATTTACAACTCACAACAACTTAATACGATACAATCTCTGGCTTTTGTTTGATATCTAGTATCTGCAAAAAATGATACACATTCTTGATCCATTGTGGGCACGCATTAGCTTGGATGGCTAACTTGGCTTGTTTACTATACTGCATGAATATCACTGTCGAATTTGAATGTCCCACTGAACCCAGTTTAAACTGGAAAAAAGGAACGAATAGTCAAATATTTGAATTGAACAACCAAATCCAATTCCACTGACATGATTTAGATAAGGGTGCAGGTGTGTCTGCAGCTGCTTCACAGTAAAACCTTTCAGCCACAGGCTTTTACTGTAAAACAGCTTCACTGAAGTGTTCTGTGTCACAACAAATTATATAAAGTACATTTTGACTATGCTGAATATTACTGTAACTTGGTGTTTTAAATTGAAATTAATACTGCTTTGATTTCATTACTCAGCATGAGTTAGTGAAACCGTATGCTTAAATCGTTTAATGCATCTCATATCACCATTTCAATATTTAACAAACTAATTCCCATCATCTTGGCTCTATGTAAGATAAGATGGTTATAGGATATGATTGTACTGAGTTATATAATCTCTCTGGATCCACACAGCTCTGATAGGCAGGCCAAATGCAGTACTTTTTGTGTGTGCATTTGAAATAGACTGCTACAGGTATTGCATATTGCAAAGGTGATTCTGTTTGACGAGGAGCTATGTTAGATGTGCTAGAAACTGGACAATGCTCAGACATGCCACTCTGGAGGAGGTGCGAGTGACAAAGTGACTGGCTCATCATGTCAACCATGGCTGTAACCTTCGGCATGTTACTGAGGTCATCCTCAAACAGTGGCAAGAGTCAGACAGACAGTGTCATCCAAGTAAAGATAGGCCAGTGACGAAGTAGGCGACCAGTGACAAAGTGTTGACAGAGGCTCAGATGCGCTGCATGTATCAGACAGTAAGCTGTCAGTCCCTGGAGACACAGACAAACCCTTCGGCCTATATCAATCTGTTACTGGCTGCCGCAGCTCTAACACCCATCACAGCCAGCCAAGCTGTTTAACACTAGCGTGGTCTGCATTGCCATATTGCACATATGCCAACATATGCATTATGTAGTTTAAAGGACAGAGTGGAATATTAATACAATGAGTGTGAGACACATTATATGAATTCATGAAGGGAGAGATTAAAGTAGAGTATTGCGCGGCATTAATTATGAGAAAAAAAATATCCAGCCAGTTGTGACAAAATCCAGCTCCTATTATTTAATCCACAGAGACCGACACTATAATTATGACAGTCCGGACTGACAAATTAACCTTGAAATTCATAGTAAAGGCTATTCAACTACATTATCACACTTAAAAACAATTTGTTCAAGCTGAGACCTCAGCAACTAAATTGTAAGGCAGGCTATACTCAACGTAGAGCAGGACAATTTAACAAATTTATTGCATTTATTAAAACATTATGAATCTTTTATTGTCCTAAATTTACTCACATCACAACTATAAAAACATCTCTATTAAATGACAAAAACTACAACAAGCACTGAAGCAGAAGTGCAACCAACAGTCCAGCATCTTAGCTACCTTAAACTGTAATATAACAGGACAAACATATCAGAGGTGAGCAAACATGAGAGAGGAAACATGCACTGATGCATATTAGATATTATCACATTTATGGTTAAAGGTTAATCTGATATGTCTTTCTATAAATTAAAAGTCATGTTGCGCAGTCACACTCACAAGCACAAATAGGTATGGACAACAGTTAACCTTTGAACTATGTCTACAGAGAGCAAAATCTTTCTTTTTTAACGTGTCACGTATTACTGATTGGTGTTTGTGTGTGTTCTAAATGTGTGTGATTATGACTTACCTTGAGCCAACATACTGAACTCCAAGAATAGAGCGATGTGGTACAGCTCCATGGCCTCCTCGGTACGTGTGCTGGCTCCACGTCCCCCAGACACCAGAGCTTGCACCTCGCCAAGACTGCCCGCTGAGGGGCTGCCACGTAGCACCAGCCCAAGCTCCACCACATCTGTGTACATGCAGTGGAGAATAACCTGCACATATTTCCGTGGGATGATGGACTCATCCAGCACGATGCGGGTGGGTGTCTGCAATGTGCGCTCTGTCATTTCCTCTCCTGTGCGGATGCGCCTCTGCAAAAGGTTCCTAAAGAAAGGAGAACGTGCTGAGAGGATAGCTTTGTGAGCCCGAAGGTCCTCGTCTGGGGTCCCGGGGCCTCCTGAGCCCACTGTTGGTGCAGCGGCCACAGCCCCTCGTTCATTACAGCTCTCTATCATCTCAGAGTCCGAGGAGAAGCTGAGCAGAGCGTCGTAGTAACACATGTAGTCAAACAGGCCCTTCATATCAGCCTCCAGGGAGTTGGGTGTACCAAACTCCTCACTGAGTTGCACCAGTACATCCACGTTCTGCAGCCTGGTATCCTCCGCTCCGCCCACTCCAAACTCCCCAGTGTACAAGTAATGAAGTAGGGCAGAGAACATGGGCACATCAATGCCAGCTGTCTCAATGTCCATGAGAACCTCCGCTCCATAGCCAGGGGATGACGACAGCAGAGTCTTGAAGAAGGGGCAGCGTGCAGCCAGGATGGCCCGGTGAGCTGGGAAGCAAGTACCTTGGAAGATGAGATCCACATCAGTGCAGTACTTGTGCTGGTAGAGGGCAGCTAGATCCCGCTGCAAGCTGGGTGCCTCGGCGCGTGCCAGGCTGGCCTGAAAGCTTAGCTCCTTGAGGGCTGCCGTGCCCTCATATTCCTCCACCAGGGCGTTGGTGTCATGGACATCCCACCCTGATAAAAGCTCCCTCATCTGCCGCGCAT
This sequence comes from Epinephelus fuscoguttatus, assembly GCF_011397635.1. Lineage (NCBI taxonomy): Eukaryota > Metazoa > Chordata > Actinopteri > Perciformes > Serranidae > Epinephelus > Epinephelus fuscoguttatus. The sequence continues at coordinate 22,075,632 of NC_064765.1, forward strand.
GATCTGCTGAGCGGCTGGACTTCCTCCTTTTGATGAACCTCCGTTTGAGGGTCGCCAGACCAAGGCTCTTCTTCTTCCTGTCTGTGGGCCGCTCATGGCCATGCTCCAGGCTGTATAGCTTAGACTCCCAGCCATATCCCTGCTGAGAGTAGGATGAGGTCCCTGGAATGAACACACAAAGCAGGTTAGCTTCAAATGAATTGTAGTGTGTGTTTTAACAAACAAATGTCTAAACAGATGTAAAGCAAGAAACCTCTTCTCCTTATTAAATAGCTGTGACAGATATTTCCTCAGAAACAGTGTTCTGGTGAGACACTCATTTCATAGCCCCAACACCAGTTCACTCTTGAGGCCAGACTGCTAGAAACACAATCTGTCTCTGGCACCCCTGTGGTGCGGCCAACTCTGTCAGGCCAAACACACACTACCCTGACCCAGCTACCAAAGCACTTGGATCTAATTCAACAGCAGAAAAAAAACAAACAGAATCCCTTCATTTAGCTTTGTTTCAGGCCAAACTATGGTTCAGCACAGACTGAGAACCAATTAGCTCATGGAGGACTTTGTCCTGCATTGTACTTCTCAATGAACTTTGGTCCGTTCGCATACTTGGGCCCAATCAATTACTCTAAATGGCAGTCATCTTTGGCTTGACAGACAGGACTCGTACGTCAGAGGAAGCTCTGCCAAGGAGATCCTCTCTTCCTGCCCTTCTCTCAGCATCCATCAGTGTGACCCAAATAGTAATCATTCTAGCACTGTGAATCATCTGTGGCCCAGGCCAGCTACAGAACTCAGAACAAAACTTCTATAGAGATAATTTGGGTCTTTCAACAATACTTTCACTTTTAAGAAGTCTACAAAAACCTCAGAGCCAAAGTCATTTTGAAAGTGAAATAAATAACTGTTTTTTGTTAGGGACAGATTTATTGAAATGAATCTCTAAAGCAGGTTTCCAAACCCTCTGGCACTGAGGGCTGCAGAGATTTAAGGACCATAAACTAGAAAAACTCCATTGGTTGATAATTTAGTCCCAACTAAGTATCCTAACATGCCTCATAATAGAAAGACATCTCTAACAACCAATCAAAAACACTACTTAAATAAAAGCAACACAGAGTGACCTCATATACCTCTGTGCATTCAAGTGACACACAAACTATACAACCTATATGTCAGGCTCTTTCAGTGCATGCAGTCACAAACTAACAGGCAGAAATAACCTGGCTGTAGCACAGCAATGTTCTCTGACTATGCTGAAACTGGGACAAAAGCAAAAGGTCCCAGACTGTAGCTGTCACGTCATTCAGTAAAATAATGTGACAGTCTAACAAGCAGCCTATAGCTGGCCACAGGGACAAAAATCATGACACCAGATTAGCTCCCATCCAGTCTGATAGTCAGCAGTCTTATCATAATCACATCACACCACAAGCACGTAGTAACAACAAAGCTAAGAAGAGCAAGACTGCAAGACTGCAAGGCTGGAAGGCTGGAAGTTACGTTTAAACTCTGACAGCAGAATACTGTCTGTGATCTTGGTTAACCACCCACACCGGACACAAGTTCCTTTGCATATCTGCCCCTCAAAACACTTCATAAAATCTATATGGCAGGAAAAAGTAGCCTGGCTGCATTGTTTTTTAATGCATTTGGATCAGCTGTATGACTCAGTGACCCAGTTTGAGAGCTCTCATGCACAAATATATTCACCTCTTGCACCATTAGTTGTCATGGAAGCAGGTTAATGTAATCTAAAGTGTGAGTTCGGCCATGATAGACCCCCTGTTGTGTGTTTGTAGCATGGGTGCACGGTGCCAAAGTGGGTTCAGGAGTACAATTTTAACACTTCACTTCAGAGGAGAGTGGGAAAATCATGTTTTTCCACTAACAGTTAATGTAACAGAGATATTTCACCATACGCTGACTGAAAATACAGAATCATCTATCAGAGCTGACTTTGTGTTAACTGTGCAACCGATCACAACGCTCTTAATTAAACCACAGATTAAGTACCTACCTATAAAAGTCTGCTGTGCCTGTGCATTTCCCCCAATGCGTGGGGAGCATGAGTGTGGATAGCTGGATCCATTGGCACCCATCCTCACTTCTCTTCACTTGCTATTTGGGGGTCCCCCCTCTTGCTGAGTCATTCTGCTCAGACAGCGTATTCCTCCAGATCCTCAGTCGTGGGTCAGGCACAGATCCTCTGAAGCGTCCTCAGAGCCCCGGGCCCAGCCTGCCATACCTGGAGGGAAGAAGATGAAAGAGGACAGAGAGAACAGTGAGAAAGACATCCAAGTCAAAGAGTGAATGCTTCTTTAAATGGTGCTGACTAACATCTCATAGGGAATGCAACGATGATGAGTTTGGACTGTTTGGACTCTGTCAAAGATAATGAATGGCCAGGGGGCGTCGATGTTAAGGAAGCTGAAAAGAGGGACATCTATTACTATTTGTCACTCTATTTCAACCACACTGATTTCAGTGCAATCATGAATCATAGTTGCCCTGGTAATTTTGCAGGCCTGAAATGCTAAAGATTCTGACGAGAAACCTTTTTTTAGAATGACAGTCTTCATCTGAAGACTGTGTGCTCAAGCTTCTATCTATAATCTTCAGCGGTGACTTAGGTTAACAGAGACTTCCTCTGCTCGGCCCTAAGGAAACTCTGACTGGCAGTCGACAACAAATCTAATGCAGATGTATGCTGGAAGGCACAACCCACTCTGCCTTTACCCATCTTGTCCGTTTTAGTAGTTTAAACATTTGTAGTCTAATGAATAATTTGGATGTTTTTCCAGTTCAGCGTGTTTTTATCTGTGCAGAGTATAATTATACTGCAATGTTAGTGACAAGTCACTGACCAAGGTCATATCAATTAGTCAAAAGGCTAAGTGTTACATTTTCATTTAATTGCTACTGAAACATCTCTGAGCTAGTTTTTAAACATTGGGTTCAGATCATATTAGTGCAGTCACACTAAGCACTGCATCATAGCTGCAATGACTTGTGGTTGTTCAGTGAAATTCTTTTCAGTGCTTCACAGAAGTGATGGGAAATGTCACGTATGAATGCAATCTTAGTGCACTACGTGACAATATGACAATACATACTGTGAGAAAACACAAATGTGTCTACTGTCAGAGGCTTTGGCATGTCATTTTTGCAGTGGTATATTTCCCATTAGTATTTTTGGTTGTATCAGGGCGATGTTGCATACTGGATTTTTATGATTTTGGCATCAACGGGATGAAATACTTTGATTTGTCAGGCAGAGCTGCAACAACGATCATTTTGATTAGTGGTTAATCTGACAATTACTTTCTCAATGAATAGACTGTTTAGTTGATAAAATGTCAGAAAACAGTGCAGGCCCTTTCCCTTATACAAATAGTTTTATTCATTAGCTGTTAATTGTCATCAAAACAACCTTGTTTTATCCGCCTTTCTCTTAAACTTGTGGCAAACTGTGTTATGCATATTTGGAGTTTTGCCCACATTCTAACTGAAATGCTTGCTTGCACTTTCACTCATTAATTTTGTCTTTGCCTGCCACTGTTTTCTTGCGATTGCCCGATCTGTACTGCACATGTGCAACTCTAAACAGAGATGCAAAGGAAGCAGGATTGTGCACTCCTCAACTTCCTCCATCATTAGCTCCGGAATAAACAATGGTGTTTTATTCTTTTTTTCCCCACTTGCCTGATCGGGCAAGTGAGTTGCTTGATGTACTAGCCCAATGTGGCATTTATATATATCATACTTGCTCCTGTGATCCTAATTGTTGAGCCCTGTGACATATGCCCTGTGTGATTTCAAAGAGCCCAAGGTGATGTTCTGAAATGATATGTTTTATCCAACCAACAGTCCAAAAATGCACAGCTATTTTGTTTATTATCAGGTATGACATCAAATTCTAGCATTTTAGTGGCATGAAACGAGCAAATCTTTGGCCTTTTTTTTGCTAAGAAAAATAAGACTACAACAACCGTTCAATGATCAAACTAGTTGCCAATTATTTTCCTGTAGATCAAGTAATCCATTATTCAACTTATCGTTGCAGCTCGATTGTCAGATATTTAATTCACATTCAGCAAAAAACAGACATTGCTGTCTGTTAATTTTGTCCATTAGTAATTTCTGAACACACTTTTCATTACAGAGGACATCCTAACAGTTTACAATAGAAATAGCACAGGTGTAAATAATTAAAATGAATGATGGCTTAATTGCATTTAGCTGCTTCAGTTTCAGAGTCCTGGTATAATGCATGCTAGCTCATTGTCACACTGCCATGGCTTACTGGGACACATGAATACAACAGAGCCATCCTTAATGTTATTAGCAATACCTGCACCTTTCCTTAAGTAAAAATGTCTTCTGTGGAAAATGCCTTTTGAAGCCCTTATGTGATACCAGTATCATATCACAAAAGATTTTAGGTATATTTAGGTGGTACTTTATATGGCTCGGTCAAATGCACATCATTTTAAGATGGAGGTGAGCTACTGCACGTAGCTCAACACAGCCATTTTCTCTCAGCCTATCCTTGCCAGCCGTGGCACCAATGAAAGTGCCCTCAGTAACTTTTTCTGCTCTCTCCTTTGTACTGTCACTGGCTACGATCTAACACAAAACAGGGCACCTCATTAATTAAGCATACCCTTTACCCATCAGGCTATTAATTACAAACTGAGTGTATCTGCCTCGCTTCATTTATACCAGCAAGTACACTGGAGAGCAAAATTATTCTGATTATTTTCCAAACCAGAGGGACAGCTTCTCAATTTTCCATGCTGCTTACATCTTGGGTAACTTTGCATAAATGTGCCCAAATGTGCCCTTTTATAAACAATATTAAGAGACTTGGAAATGTAATTCTCATTGCTCTTGACCTTTAAATAACTCAGTATAAAAGCAGTCATATACATTTCGTTCTCATCTGTGCAAGACTAGACGGAGAACTGGAGTGTGATGGGAGATCTGTTTTATCTCAGCCTGCTAGTTTTTCCTGCCTACCATACTAATAAATCATTGTGGCTGCCCCTGTAGAGCAGCACTCCAAAGCCTCCCAAGGGTTCAATGGAAAACCACAGCCTCTTACTCCACACACAAATAGTCACCAAGCAGTCACAATGGAACACTCCAATAAAATGTTGGTTGATCTTTATTTCATTAGACTGCTTTAAATAAGCCCCATCTTCACAGGGAATTCATTTGGACAAAATTAGAAATTGAATTTGAATATGTAGGAGAGAGGAGGAAGCCCTTGAGATATATACTGTCTTGTTTACAAAAGGAGGTGGGGGGTGGGGTGTTGGGGTGGTAGTGGGGGGGTCCTCAAAGGAGCACAGCAGAGGCAGAATAAAACAAAGCAACCAACACATCAATTGAACAATACACCGACTCCCAGCTAGGCAGACTTACGGCTTTAACTCATTCAAATAAGTGAACCAAATTTAACTTCAGCTGCAGTGCAGAATTCTAAAAGCATAATTTGGGACAGCTATTTCCTTGAGACCTGACTCACACTGTTCAATAAGAAGCATCTCTGCCATAATCTCTCTGATGCCGAACATTAAGACACTCTCCTGCAGTTTGGCCTGAAACAGTGTGTTGCTCTGTGTGCTGGGAGCAGAGGAGGGCAGTGCCACAGTCGGGGGGGGGAGAGGCAGACGCCGGCCGAGCTGGACTATACGTCCCTAATGAGAGGTGACAGGAGACACTCCCTGCCCCCACCTATCTCTCTCTACATACACACAAACATACGCGACCTTTCAAACTGCTCACCTTGCTTCAGTCGCTTGAATCATTTCATTTTATTTAAAATCAGTCATTTGCAGAGGTTTAAAAGACAGAACCCCAACCTCCCATAGAACATTACCATACAAAACTGCTTGGCACAAGAACAGGACCGATGTATTATTCAAATGACAGCCAAGGCACTTTATCAATCATTTATGTGGATTTCCTCATCATGGCTAGAGAAAGGGAAGCAGTAGGTATCTGGATCTCCTTTCCTGTCCTGCAATCCCAAATTTCTAGAGCATGTTCTTATTATTTCAAAGCACGTTTTTTACAGGTCATCCCCCTTATTCAAAGCTATGCTAATGAAACGCACACAGCCAACATTTTGAATCAAAGTGACAGCTGTAATGAAGCTAAGACTACATGACAAGACTTCAACAATCAAAAGCATTGTGAAGAATTACTTGAGCAGTGTAGCAGATGATTGAGAAATTGCTGTTTCTTGCCTTTATGGCAGCTGTGTAACAGTCTATGAGTCTAAAGAGCCACATTGCTTTGCTCAAATGGTACAAAGATACGTAGGTGGTGTGTTCTCCTTTGGTCCCACTGTGAATCCTTTAAATGAAATGATGAAATCACCACCTTTTGACAGTAATCTTTGTTAGGCTCAATGACACAGGCCCTAATCTTCTGAAGAGGAGCAATCACTGTGCCAGTATCGCAGTCAGGCCTGAATGAAAGGGCAGCAACTGTAGGAACACTGAAATACATCCCCCCAAACACTTTGCTGTCTAAAATTACACAGTAGCTGCAAAGTGCTCTAAATATGTCAAAGCTCTCAAATACACAGCTCTTCAATATAATTTCTTCAACAGGGAATTTTTATTAGTCCATTGCAGGCATGTTATTATCTCATGAAGTCCCGTCACACTGATCCCAGAAGAAGCAAAGATAATTTACTTTCTTGACTTGCATACAATGAAAACGAAAGATTCGGGCCTTGTCCAATTAATATAAAAATACAATCTAATTATGACAACTAATCCCTTGTTGTAATTTCAGTTTATAATAAGTTTAGATGGATATAACTGAGAAAAATGTTTTGCTGACACAAAAGCTGTTCAGTGACTTGTGGGGGAGAGTGTGTTTTGCTAAACAAGCTGGAAAAAAATACTGCCTTGGGCAGTAATTGTAGACTGTTGACACTTTGTATATTTGATACAATCAAAGGTGCTCTAAAAAAGGCCATAATAAGCAATGCAGTGGTGAGCAGAAACCAGAACTTTCTAACAGAGTGACCTCCACTGTATTGATGTGCCTGCATACATCTCACAGCAAAATGTGAAATATGGACGGCAGGTAGATAGAAAACAGAATACGTAACTCCCTCTAAATAATTGTGATGTCATATTTTGCCTAAAATGATAGCTGGAGAGGCAAAATTCAGTGGCACAGCAGACTGCTTACCTCTGCAGCGTTTTTGCCAATCAGGTCAATCAGTATAACAGTTAATCAGGCCATTCGACTGATTACAGACGCTGCCAGGAGAGCTACAGGAAGCTACAGGAATCAGAACAGGCTAGAAAAAGCAACACACTGAAATGACAGAGACAGATAGAGGAAACAAAAGTCCCCACAATGATGACTCATGGTGGGCAGCCTCTGGATTAGCCCGTCAGCCAACAATATGAGCCATAGTGCTGCATACTTAGCATGTCATAGACCATGTTGTCAAGTTTTTTTTTTGCAATGGATGCCACAATACACAAACAAAAATTAGGTATCACACAGGATATCTCATAAGCACCAACAAGTTATTTTCTTTTAGACCTTTGGGTGAAAGGATACCTACAGTGACAAAGAATGGGTGGACGTGTTCTAGGTCAGCCAAACAGGGACATCTTTTCAAAAAAGAAATGTTAAGTGTGCACACACTAATGACTATACAAACACAGCCTGGCAGTCAACCTTCAGGGAACGAATGGCAGCCAAGGAAACAATAAGTGTTTATTTTGAGCGAGTTGTCAATGCTCCTTGTTGAGTTCTCCATCTAACTATCCAGGGTAAACAGCACTCAGGCCAAAGTCCGGCTCATTCAGTCACTCAGTGGCAAGTACTTGCAGGCTGATGGCCTTTAACGCAAGTCATGGACTTATGAGCATGTAACTCCAATAATTACATGTCATTATACTGCCCTGGAGCAGTGACACAAATACTTAACCTGGGGAACAGTGGATGCACCTTCTCCAAATGAAAAGGGAGAAAGATACAAACAGGTTGTGCAGAATGCTGAGTCTAACCAGAATTTCAGTGAGATTACCACAGGATTATCACAGGGTGCATATGGCTAATCACTACTTAAATAGGTGGTGACACCAACAAGGATCATATGCATTGTTGGAAAGACCCCTTGGAATAGCAATACAAAATTTGGGAGGGTGAGGCAAATAATAAACTGTGAACAAAACAGAATGCCTATTCCTGACCCCTAAATATATTTGGATGATATTTTACTACTGGCAATTATGTTATGCCTTTGATACACCAATGAAGCCTTATCCACAAGCAGGCTGTAAATTGCAATATATGACAGGCCATTTTGTTGCCATAGCAGGATCTATCAACAACTATCTGACACAGAGGCAATAAACAGCAACATGTAGGTCGATCAGCAAAGTTAAAATGCACATATATCCCAAACTTTTTTATACATCTATCCTCACAAAAACAGAGGAAGCGTTCCCCTCTGTAACCCGTGTATAAAGAAATCAATCATTTGCAATGGCTTTGTTAGCCTTACGTTTACGCGGAGCTATTGTTGCTCTTTGGGCTATTGGTGGGCTATGGCTGCTCAGCGGAAGCCTTAGTTAAAAGTGCTTGTAAGAGCAAAAACCAAGTGGGTTGTTTGTCTCAGCTGATAAAAATGGGAAGTAATGTCCAAATAATTCGCGACAGTCTGGCGAGAGGAGTCATATTCACCACAGCCCTGTAATTAGTAGCATATCCTAAAAGGCTAGGGTAAGCTATCTCTGCTGTGTCGCTTTGACTTTACCCCCTCGGAAACAGCAATTTACTTCGAGCAGGATGCGATGCAACTGTTGAAAAGCCAGCGTCCAAAGCATATTTACCAGAAAGTGGAGAGCTTCGTGGGCATTATTTTCCTTCGTATCACCTCGTAGTTTAGACAGTACTCCGACCCAAGTTGTCCCTGGCAGAGGGGGAGAAAAAATGCAGCTCAACACCTTCTTTTTCCAACTCTGCTCATTACGCACGCCTCGACGTCAACGTCCACATTTGATCACTAATATGCGATAATTTCCACTTGCGACGACTTTCCGGCGAATTTCCAGGATTTACCTCGACTAAAAACTAAACCAAACCCGTTTTTATTCTCGGTTCGGTTCGGTATTTCCCCATAGTAGCACAACGCCTTGTTGGGTGGTTGTTATGGCCTATCCCAACGCCAACCGTTTCAAGATAACGTTAGCCAGATTAAGGGATAGCACTTCCGATTAGGATTTTCAAAATAAAAGAAAGTAATAGTACAATTTTGTATCATACAATAAAATACACATCATATAAAGACAGTTTCAGTCACATGTTCAGTTTAAAACCTTTAAAAGCAATTTAAACAAAAAAACTATAGAAAAACAACAGCAATACCAGTCATATTAGCTAAGGTAAGCGCGCTATGCACCTATGACACGCCTTTATTTTGAAAGCAACATAACATTCTTATCTGTATTTTCCTGAACTTGACGGGATCTCAGTGCTGTACGCCGACTGGTCAAGAGGCCCGTCAGTACTCCGAGCAGCTTGTACAATAAGATATTTGCGAGCGCCCTCTAGTGGTTTGTCTGTGGCAGTGAGGGTTATATGGGCTACTTGCGTAGATATCTAATCAACCTTTCTTTATGTTTCTTAGATGAGATTGTCACTACTTTGGTAGAGGGTTACATAATCAGTTCGAGTATGCATAGAAGTGAATCATTATTGATGAAATTGATAGTTGAATGAAAATATAATCTCCCAATTAATCATCTTCTGTTATTCATTATCTTTTTCTTAATGGTCTGTCTACGTGGGACTACTATGATTTAGGCTATAACACAAATAAAGGCCATGGAAACCACCTAATCTACAGTATATGCAGCCAAACCACACTGTTTGAACTGGTATGATATCTATTGTAGGCTAATATCATCTGATTGAAGTTCTTTCAGCCTCCTGTTGAGGGCGACACAATACATGTAATGTAGGCGTCTTTGGCACACACGGTATAGCTTTCCTTTTAAATCATAATTTATGCACTCAAAGGTAATTTTTGCATTTTTTCTTTACACAGAATCCCCCATTTTTATACACTCAAAAGCCCCGTGAGACTTGTCATAATAACATAAGAGTGGAAGGACACTGAATAAGTAACAAGGAAAAAGACATCTCAATGTGACTCCTGTAGGACCAAAGTCAAGCCATTAATGTTATTTATGCTCATCACCCTGGTCTTTCATCAATAATTCAGGAGCTTAAGCACTTAAATTTAGGTGTATTCTAATCTGGTGAAGTAAAGGGGAATATGTGCCATCAATTTACAGAACTAAGTGAGTGTTTATATCGTATCACCTTATTGTAGCCTAGATAATAAGATGATAAAGGACTTTGTAAGCCTTTCTTTGTTGTTGCTGATAATTTTTCACCAGGGATCAGGTCTGGTGCTAACTACCTTATTCTGTACCATAAAAAAAACAAATTTAATCAGGAATGCAAGGCATCATTTCCCCCCTTAGAACTATTCATCTGTTTCCTACTTTATCTCAAGCCTGCAGCCATGTCTAGTAAATCAGTTGAAACTTTGCATGTTAAAGTTTTGGCTCTTTTATTTATTTTCCATGTGCAGAGGTCGATGCAAAAACCTGACTTTTGAACATATAAAATATGCATGATACCTAAAATAACTTCAACTCTGAATCTAGGCAGATTTTGCCATAATATGAGTCATTCGTACAGTTATTGAAAGCTTTCATTTCATCGTAAATATTCCTGTATTTTAATTGATTGTCAAAAAAACCCACCATCTATTGGAAGCACATGTTAACTAGTCTACTTAAGTTGCTGTGAATTACATAAGTTGTAAATTTAAGTTTTGAAGATGTTGGAGGATGATTGCTGCACTACCCCATCTTAAAAATACTGTCAAGAGTTCATTTTAATGTAGAATAAAACATTTTCTTTATTCAGTAGTGGTCTCACAGACAAGGCCAGATTTCTTATCCTGACGAGAAGTTGTACAGTATGTTTACATGAGCGTCTCTGGCCCACGGAAGATACTCCTCCCATGAGCAGTGTAGGGAATTAGATGAAAGTAGTGACTATCTGTTAGTATCACACAAGAATTTCCACAGGAACATTGCCATTTTCTTGTCGAGGCCAGCGACTCTGAGCAGAAAGATGTCCTCCCTTCTTAGGAGAACCACACTGACCTGCTCCAGGTTGATGAAAACCATTCAGCAAAATCACAGATCAACCATCTACAGCAAGCCACCAAAGGAGGAGATTGGGCCAGTGGTAGGACTCAATATCTTTGTTAGTAGTTATATGTAGAAGCAGACATCCCAGCTTGTTTGACTGTATCAAAATGTACTGCAACAGCAGGAACTCTAGTTTAGTTTTTTTCTGTGCCAACTGAATGCTAAACTACAATTAATCAAATTATAAGGACCATATTGGTACACAAAACAGTGCAACAGTCTGGGGACGTCAGTATCTGTGATACTTCACCGTATTTCCCCTAATGCGAGGAATTCAAGCGAACTGTGCTCCCCAGTCTGTAGAGTGGTAGAGATGTTTTATTCATTAGTTATCCATAAGTCAGTGTGAAGCTCTTGCCTCTGTAAAGGGATCCTACGATGGAACTGCAACATAGCGGCCGGTGTTTATGCCACTATAAATCTGTTGATCTGTCCTCAGGGACATGCACAGGGGCTTTTACAAAGCTTGGCTCAGGTTAGGAATACCAGAGTGCAGAGGGACAGAGGGAATATCATGGTAGGATGATATAAATGGGGGTTGCTGTTATGTCACCTGGTGAGTCACTGAGATTGGGACCCTCTGCTGTGGACACAGGTGTTCAGTCCCATGTATTTAACCCGTAGCTGATGACAGGAGAAGTTTGAGAGCCAAACCCAAACATTTTTTCCTCATGCAGTTGTTTGATTTATTCAGAAAAATATAATTTCTATAAATCAAGATTTTATATTTATGTTCTCATGGACTCTCTTTCAGCAATCTTTGTTTGCCTTGTGTGCGTTTGCTGTGACTCTCTTGGGCCCGGCTGGATGGATCATGCATCACCTCCCAGAATACCGGCGGAGATCACCTCCACAACCCTGACTTCTGCAAGAACTCTGCATTCTCGCGCATACACTTAATATATGTGGATTTTCTCAATGTGTAAAATGAAGCTTGATGATGTAACTGTTTCCCTGTATAAAAGGACTTTGATGTGACATCTGCTCTGGTATGTGTTATTTCTAAGATATGGTATGTGTAAAAATAGGCCAATATGTTGTTTGGAAAATGCTTAATATTTGCTTCATAGCATAAACAGTAGTACTAAGCACAGGGGTCATTCCAGGGTGCAGTGACAGGATGTTGCTCCCTATCAGATGGAGATGAGATGGAAATAGTCCAACAGATCTTGGCACAAACTATGATGGGAAGGGTCTGTCAGTCTGTCAGTTGTTCAGACCCTGAGGTCTGATAGAAAATGATGCAGAACTTTATGTAAAAAAGTCTTATTTATCACAGGTTTAAAGAATAGTATAAATGTGCATATGCAGATAGAAAAAAATAATAATAACTGAGATTGTTAGCCTAATTGCAAACCAATATCACCTGCTTGTTACTAAAATTAGTAAACTCCTAATAAAAAACAAGAGTAAAATCTAAATTTCCTAAAAAATGAATGCAAATCAATATGTTTCTTCCTCCATGATACGTCATTGTTTATAGTCCTAACAGTGTGACAACCATCTGTTGCATGTTTTGCCTTTTATATGCTGCACAGATGCATAAATGCACAGGAATATCTGGGCAAATAAAGCTCTCCTTCCTTGGTATTTCCCTCCTATAATCAGTTCAAAGAGGACTGATTGGGTTGTTGGAATTCTTGAATGACAATTTGTCAAAGGCGGATCAGTCCATTTGGAAAGGTATGATGTGGCAGATAAATATCAACATTCCCTTCCGCCACGAAAACGATAAAATTCTTCAAAATAAATGAAAAACAGACTCACAAAAATTGCTCTTGGTTTTTTTAATTCCGCTAAAAGCGACCGCAGCACCGCTTAAAAAGCCCCAGTGTATAAATCCATCGCGCAGAGTGGTACAATCAAGCCGAGCCTGGGCTGCAAGGGGGGTATATTCACTTTTTCACGACTGAGGGAAACACAACGCCGGGGAGGAAAAAAAAACACTAAAACAATTGACAGTCTGGGTTTTATGTTTCTCCAAGTGTCTGCGAGATGTCTACGAAGGCAGAGCAGTGTAAGTACGGCTGTGTGTGCGCGTGTTTTGCCTGTCTTGTCATGGAGGGGGGGTTTGGAAACTGGAAATGTGATTTTTGTTTTAAGCAAGAAAGCGAATGAGGGGAGCTGTCCTTGGTGATGAAACCGCGGTTGCCATGGCAGGTTGCAACACGTCCTCTCACTGCAGAGGAAGGCTGGAGGGCTCAGCGCACACAGGAAGCCACTGTGTTATTCCTCGGCATGTTAAAGGGGGGAAACAATTTAATGGCTACATCGTCATGTTATTTATTTATTTTCATTGACGCGGCTGAACGAGGTGTGCTGCTGATCTCAAGGTCGACGTGACAGGTTCTTTTGGCTACTGAACAATATGGTGGCAGTAGATTGATCAATAATGTGGTTTGATCACACCGTCCTGAAGGCGGTTGCTCACTGCCTCCTCCTTCCTCCTCGTACTGCTTTTGAACAGGTGGACAGCAGCATCTATCTACAGATCCCCCTCCATATTACTGAATGATCAGATGTTGCTGGCTTTAAGTGTACAAAACATGGGGTCAAACTTGGTGTTGGGGCTTCCATTTCAATTGGCTGAAAGTTGTGTGTTGCTGATATTGTTTAGTGGTCAATATATGGAAGAATTAATCAGGCTAGTGTCAGAAAAACAACAGAGAACAGCAAATTGGAAGCTGATATCTCCATATTATTTTTATTATAACTGTGTTTGCACATCAAAATGTTAAAAATATATGATTATGAAGATATTTAGATTAGAGAGGCATGAGTGCTACAGTATGTTTTGCAGCACAGACTTTGACCACACATGCGTAAAGCCTGCAGCTGTTATTTTTATTTTGGGGTTTGTCATTTACAGGTCAGGGAGGAAGCTAAACACCACTGCCCAAAGTCACAGAAATTGGGTCAGCGATCATCAGCTCCAACTTATTTTAACTCTTATTTAACTAGAGGGGGAAAAAATGCAACACATCCATACCTAAAACAGTGACCCGAGGGAGAGCTGAGAGAATGTCTCTCAGTATCATCTGCTCAGGGATGAGTAAGACCTCTCTCATGTCTCACACTGACTGCATTCTCCCCAGCTTGTCTTGGGACTTGAACTGGCAACCTTTTGTACATGAGCTTGTTTCTGTAAGCAATAGGTTACTGCGTCCTCAAGGGCTTCCCGTGACCCTGCTGCTATATCAAAAAGGTCACCTGGTGAAGGCCAGAGAGCCATGGGAACACAGGCTCCTTGTTTAACTTGATCATCGGAGCATCCGTGTTACATGCTGTGTTGCGTTAATCTTAGCTGAGAAACAACAAACAACACAGCTTCATGCATGTTCTGTTTGCCTTATCTGTGTGCTCAGATTCACATGCTAGTCTCACTAGTGTTGATTTGCTTGTTACTCTGCTCTTTATTTTGTCCAGTTGCCTCTAAGATACGATACTTGCAAGAGTATCACAACCGTGTGCAACACAATATTTACCCTGTGCCCTCCGGAACAGACATTGCAAACACACTGAAATACTTTTCCCAAACCCTGCTCAGGTAAGTACCCTGCTCTGCAGCCAACAGGTGACGTAACAGATTGTAGGATGTTTGATATTTAGCTTCCTCTCAAGATCAGATGAGATAGCTTAGAGCAGGTTGTTCTGACACACTTAAAGAAAGGGATGACAGTGAAATCATTAGTTGGCTAAAATGAATTTAGTGTCAAAGGGAAATTAGGGAAGTGGTTGCCTGTGTTTACTGCCTTGCCTACCCTGCTCTGACAGATAGAAGAAGATAGAGCAGATTTCCTATGGTGTTATGGTATTGTGTTAAAGCAGCAGCACAGATAGACGGCTCAGTGATGTTTATTGATTCAGTGGTCGCCTGTTAAATTAACGCTTCCCTGGGGCGGCCTGTTGTGTTCTTCCCAGCGGGGGCTGGTGGAGAGCAGCTCCTCCGGCTCTGCAGTTGCAGGGTCAGCCTGCTCCCCTGGGTGCTGTGAAAGCCCAAGGAAAGGAACAGCATGTTATTTCCTCCTCCAGCACAGGTCAAGTAGGCAGCCATTTTGGACACATCTTATTTCATGATGTGTCATGTCCCTGTTTTTCCAGCTGGTGCTTCTTTTTGTATCAATGTATACTGCAGTGATAGAATATTTTGGTATGTCATGTGGCTGGTTAAGTCTCACTGCCTGAAAATATTAGTGCTGTTCTAACTTATTAGCTAATTTACAAAAAGGGTGGGATTACCGGAGGCTGAACTTGTGTGCCCCACTTTTATCATTATTATCAGCTTAGGGTGCAATCTATTTGAGATTGGCAGCCGGCCTCAATTCTACACTTTATGCCTCAGCCCCATAAGGATTATTCCTGTGCTGAGTGATGCTGAGAGAGTATCCTGGATACTTTGCGCTTTGCTGAAGGGCTGTCGAGCGCCAGCAGCCGCTGTGCTGTTTTAGACATGGCCCCTCATATGTCTTTGGCACAGATGGAGCAGGACAGAGGCTGCAGCTGTGGGAATCTGTGTTAAAGGGTAACTTCTGTATTTTTCAGCTTGGACTCTATTTTCCCATGCTTTGTGTCTAAGTGACTAATGGAACAACAATTTTTGAAACTGGTCACGTATTGGGCAAGAGCAGCAGCAACTGGCAGCAGCAAAACCGGCTGCTATGTAACCACTTGGGACATATTTGCACTGTCAATTAACGTCCACTAAAAGTGCTTGTTTTTGCAGCCGACAAGCTCATATTGTCATTACAAGTGTCTGACAACATTATGGAAAGGATCTCTACGGAAAAAGTCTTTTTGTTAAAGAGTAAGGCCCTTTTTGTTTAGCCAGAGACGGCTCTTAAACTGCTTTCACCAAACCCACCAGATTCCATTTAAATAAAGAGTCAATTTATCATCGTAAAACACACTCTATTCAAAGTCAGCAGAAACAAAATAAAACTCACAAAAGCCATCTTTGTTTGTCTTTCCACTGTTGCAATAACCATCATCTCTGGTTTCATTGAAATAAACCTGTAATTCACCCAGTTAGATGTAAAAATATGCTGGCTCTATACACACTTAAATTACTGTTTTTTAAATTGAGTCTGGTGGGTTTGGTGATAGCGATTTAGGGGCTGTTTCTGGTTAAACAAAAAGGATCTTACTCTAACAAAAAAGTCGATCTCTGTAGGGATCCTTTCCATAATGTGGTCAGACACTTATAATATCAGTTTGAGCCTGTCAGTGGCAAAAACAAGTACTTTTAGTGGATGTTAAGTGATGGTGCACAAATGCCCTGAGTGATTAACTTGCAGCCTGTTTCATGCCTGCTGGCTGCAGCACTCTCACTCAATTCTCTTTTTATTAGTCAGATAGACCCAAAAACAAAGGGAAGTAGGGTCCTGGTCACCCGAAATCAGTCAACATTGTCAACTCGATACACCAATGACGAATGTATTCGCCTGAATCAAACGTAATTTTAATTCCACACTGATGTGTATGCCAACATACCTGTTTTGCCAGGGTTTTAAGATTGAAGTGGAGCAGAGTAAAACAAACTAAAATGTCAGGCGATATTGGGAAGACATTTAGAATAGCCTGGATAGCAATGTCTAGCTCATCTGTAGTGCTTGTTGTTGTTGTTATTACTCATTGGTTCTGGCACACCGCTTGACAACAGCTTGACAACGGCTTTGGTCTTGCCTGTGGTACTAATTCACTAATTTCGTCCACCTGCAATGCTCAATGGTAATTTTTTATTTTAACCAAGAAACAGTCGTCCATGTCACAGTGCTACAAGAATCAGTCAACCTGAATTTGATGGAAGGGGCGAATTCAAACATCTGGGCCCAGACAAGGGTCCAGGTTAAAAAAATACCAAAGTTACCCTTTAGCTCAAGTAGCATCATTCTACTGCGAAAGCAATTGCTCGCTGTGATGCCACCGTTAACAGCTGCTTGACATTTTTCCGAAGCAGAGCCTCATAGCTTCAAGTAAGTCTCCCCACCGTTAGAGGGGTCTGGTTTCCTCAGCAGGGACCCCAGGATTATCCATACACCTGTGCTTTCTGAAGCCCGGGGTGCAGAAACAGAGAAAGAAAAGTGAAAATGAAAAAGAAAAGAGAGTGAGAAAGTGGGAGTACTGAGCCTTGAAAAGTGGAGCAGGCATGTGTCATGTTCCTGGAAAGAAAACAGAAATGCCCCCAAAGGAGGTGGTTGCTGAGTCATACACCAATTTTAGGTTGCGCACAGGTCAGGTGCAGAACAGAAAATAGAGAAGGGTTAAATTTTTCTGTTTACTGACAATTACATATGCCTCCTTAAAGATGAGGCATAGCTTTGTCATATTTCTCCGAGTCACATTGAGCTCTCTGCATCAGTGAGCCACGCTGACTTCGTGCCAAGCTGTATCACTCTGAGAGGAATGACCGTAGGGAGCAGAAATCATATCTAGTATTGTTTAGACATGGTTTTCTGTGTATCTGTAAATCCAGGAAGTCTGATTGTGCTTTGAATTACTGCTACACACATAGTCAATGATTTTGTATTGACAGTGCAGGGTTTGACAGTCAATGTATGTCATGTGTCTGTATCAGTGCATTTCTACATGTGTTTTATGTGTCGTATATGTTTGTAATTTTTCGTGTTGTCTGTTTGTATGTATGTATGTATGCACATATGTGTGTGTCTTTGTGTGTATATGTTCAGTGTATGCGTGTGAGCGTGTCTGTTTATCTCTATGTTCATTGTTCAAAATGATGTTTTATATGAGAAATGGGCAGTGAAAAAGTTATACTCTGAGATACAGTCCGTTGTGAAATACTTGAGACTGTTTGAGATTATAATAACGCAGATTTCCGAATGAATCTACGCTGACTTGAATCTTACAGAGTATAACTTTGAGGGGATAAGTCAGAAAATGTTACATTCTGCTGTTGACAGTAAACTGTTAAACTACATGCTCAACATTTTGCATCTAATGTTATGTTAAAAAATATTGAAATCCCCTTTCTCACTTGCCGAGAATGCTGTAACTCTACTTTTTGAGTGACCTTTCAAGAAAAAAAAAAAAGAAAAAAAAAAAAAGAACCCAACACATCAGCATTTATAATCTGGGCGCTCTTGATAAATCCAATCATTTGCCTGATAGAACAGCTTAGCTCTTTAATAATGTGCAGTAAAAAGAGCAATGCTCTCTGGCCCCCCTTCCCCCTCCGCTCCACACTCAACCCCAACTAGTTTTTTCCTTTTGTTTTACCCTCTCTTAAAATTGAATATGTCCACCACCTTCCCCAGGGGACAGCAAACACAATTGTCCATCCTGCATTAGCTCACAAACATAATGCTACCAGTCATCTCCCCCCTGATACAACCTATTCCTTTGTCATTATAGTTTCTCCTCTACCGTAGATTAGTTGTTACATTTATTTTAGAAACCTGAATCCATATGCCTGTTGGATCTCATTATTTCTCCTGATGATACTGGTACAGTATCATAACGTATGCATACGGACATTATTTCTCTGGTGCAATAAACATGTGCTGTGACCTAGGAGCACTTGATCTAACCTCACACACATGTTTATTACTGGCTGAAGCATGTTTCAAAAGTGTCACCTCTGTATTTTCCCGAACCAATTTGGTGTCACTCCCATCCTTGACAGCCCCACTAAAGACAAGGAAATTTCTTTTTTTATTATTTTTCATTGGCCTTTTTGCATGGTAGCCTCTGACCTTGCTGATTGGAAGATGGCAGCCATCGAGGGACAGTCGTTTGCACTGTGCCTTTTTGGAGAAGTATGGGGTTGCCACTGAAAACATGCCATTTTTTATATTTTTGCTCCTTGTCACCAGATACGCATGAGATGCAGTGATCATTGCAGTTTGTGCTCATGTTTTTTTTGTTTTCCAAGTGCAAAGACAGACAAAACAAGATAAATTGAATTAAAGTCACTCTGAACAGACAAAGCAGGGAAAAATTGCCCGTGCCTTCAGTGATACAGTCAAATAGTGAGACACTGCATCCTATGTGGGGTTTATCTGGGTTTGTTTTTTTCTATTTACGCTGTCTCTGTAGTGCCATTTCAATGTAATGTGCTGTTTTTTTGTGTCTTTGTTGTCTCTTTTTTTCCCTTGTTCCCCTCCCCTACCCTCCCTCCCCTCCCCTCCCGCCCCGGAGCAGCATTCTGTCCCGCACAGGCAGGAAGGAGAACCAGGAAGCTTCCAATTTGGCCGTGCCCATGACCATGTGTCTTTTTCCTGTGCCATTCCCACTCACCCCATCTCTAAGACCACAAGTCAGTTCCATCAACCCTACAGTTACTCGCTCCCTCCTTTACAGCGTTCTGCGCGATGCCCCGTCAGACCGCGGGGGGCAGGGGCAGCAGAGTCGGGACGCTCAGCTCTCAGAGTACCCCTCTCTGGACTATCAGGGCCTCTATGTGACCCTCGTGACCCTGCTTGACCTGGTGCCCCTGCTGCAGCACGGTCAGCATGGTGAGTCAAGGCCCAGTGCACCACTGTTTGTCATCATCATCCCCGAGCCGTCTGGCCTGCATGAAGCCACTGCTGCTTTTTTGGCCTCTTTTGTAACTGGAGGAGAGAAGTCCTGCTGAGGATCTTGAGGGATGCATGGGGTGATTGGGAGCACGCTGGATCCTATCAACTTAATCGTTCATAAGCCATTGGATACACCAGACATAGGCCTTCTCTTCTGTGTATCATACTTGACTGCATGTTTGTTATGTAAAGTGGGAGAAATGTTCTACTTATGTTGTCATGTGCAAATATATAAGTTAACTGGGAAGCACACATAGGCAAATGTAATGTGTTATGTTTATTTCTTTCAACACATTTAGAATACATCTGAGAATGACTTATTTCCGCACTGTTTTTTCACGGGCCCAAGGCTGCATCACAGTCAGTGCTCTTGTTTTTCATGAATATTTTACCACTGTTAAAAAAAGCTCAAAAGCATGAAAACCCATCTCCTTGACTAGAATGCTCTACTTTTCCTGAAGGCAAATTTTACTTCAGTGGCCTTTAAAGAAAAGCTCACTGCCCTCAGCTGAAGTTCATATTCCAAATGTTCTCTTTTCCCATTGTTATACTGTTATATAAAACATTTATTGACTGAAATTTCATGTAACTTTTACATCTGTGGCTGCATACAGTATGTTAATACTGTATGCACTGTTAATTGAATGAGTGTCTGTGTATCTCTCTTTGTCTTTTTGTTGCCTTTTCCCTTTCTCATCAGATCTGGGACAGTCCATATTTTACACAACAACTTGCCTCCTGCCCTTTCTCAGTGATGATATTCTCAGCACTTTGCCCTATACTATGATCTCCACTTTAGCCACATTTCCCCCTTTCCTCCACAAAGACATCATTGAGTACCTGAGCACCTCTTTCCTCCCCATGGCTATATGTGAGTATGAACTTTCATCACATAATTTAGACAACTCATGACTGTGCCTGATGGTGTAATTCATATTTTATGTAACCTATTTATTTCTTTTGAAATTAAATGCCATTATTCTCTTCCTTGCTTGTCTGTAGTGGGCTCCACTCGGAGGGAGGGGGGAGTCCCGGCCTATGTCAATCTATCTGCCTCCTCTATGCTCATGATTGCAATGCAGTACACTACAAATCCAGGTAAACCATCATGTTGGCTGCTTTCAAAGCATGCATGCAAGGACCTTCACTGTAATGCTATGTAGTAATGTCTCCCTACTTAACCTTGTGTCTCCTGTTTTTTTTCTAGTGTATCACTGTCAATTGTTGGAGTGTCTGATGAAGCACAAGCAGGAAGTGTGGAAGGTACTTTCCCTCTAATCACATAATGCAGATATAAGGTTATATGTGTAAAGTGCATTAGAGTGCTGCAGAAATGAGTCCTAAAATCTGGACACAAGTTAGCATATTTGCACTTCTGGTTCCCTTATCTCAAAGCCAATGCTATTTTTGAATAGGTTTTTGGTTAGATGCCTGGATGAATATCTGTGGGTAACACAAGAAGTTTTGAGGTTTTGTTCTACCACATAAAATACATCAAGAAACGCCACTCTGTAAATATAGAGGTTTTAATGCATCTTGAAGTGGCTAAATGAGACTACAGAATGAAATCACGTTGACCACGGCTTTACAATCTGGTTGAGGTGGTGATGTTGAAGTCTTGTGAACTTGGGTTCGTTTATTTATAGCTGAATGTTAGCTTTTTGCATCTGACGATTGCATTTACAATTTAAATCATAAAGGCGGTGTTTATTTCTGAAGATTATATTGCTGAAAAAAAAAGGTATCATGAACTTTTGTTGGCTACAGAGCTTATTTTCTGCAATAATCCAAAATTTAATGGAAAAATCCCATATGCTTTTTGACAAGGGAAACAGGGTGACACTAACCCACAGGTTCTCCTACAAAAAACCCCAAAACAAAACAAAAAAAACCCCCATCATCCCTGTAGCACTTTATACTAGAGTTCCACAACAAATAGAGAGTAATAATAATAAAGAATAAAACTGGTAGGCTATACATTAAATATCCTAAATCTGCATCCACCACAGTGTTTGCTATTAGAAATTGAAACCTTCCAGCTTCACTTGGGCTCTCTATTTAGATATTTCATCTTGGGAACATAGGCTATGCTGTCTTTCCTAAAAGTTACAACATACTATATTGCTCTCCTGAATCCTTTTTTAAATGCTTTCACATTTGGGGAACTATGTTTATTAGCCTTCTTGCTGAGAGAGAAGATCGATACCATTCATATTTGAGCGCTAAGGAGCTAGCTTGAGCAAAAGGACCGTTAGCTTGCATTAGCATATGCACAGAGGGACAAACAGCTAACCTGGTTCTGTTTAAAGGTAAAAAAAAGAATGCCCTACCAGCTAAAGCTCACTAATTAATATTTAAAAAATGTTTCTTTAATTCATATAAAAACTAAAATATAAAAAAAAAAACCAGTGCATAACTAGCCCTAAAACTATAAATTGCTCCTACATCTAAAGCTAGCTGCGCTGACTCTTTATGATAAGCTAAGCTAATGGTCTACTGATGCTAGCCTCATATGGAATGGGTATATGTTGACATCAACAGTGAGTTGGCCATTTTGGAAGGATAAAGGTAAGAGTATCATCCTCTGGCTGTTTATCATAACTTTCAAAAAGAATGGCTGAACTAACACAAAACATCACTCAACAACAAATGTAGTGTATTAATTATGCAGTTAACGTTATGTGTTTTATATTGCTAGATACCGCTAAATTAATTATGCATGATCTGCTTTTGTTATTAGTGAGTTAGCATAACATTAGCGAGCTCATCTTTTACATCAGTAACGTTATTCCGCTTTTTGCCCCTACCCTGAAAATGATAATCATCTTACAAAGCTGTTTACATGTCTAATGAAAATGAATATTCTCCTAATTATATGCAGCCGTGCATACTCCCATTAATGTGCAGTAACATGTTGTTTATCATGCTAAAATATAGAACATTGGAACAGCTGCTCTTTTGCATTATAATAGGATTTTTTTCAAAAGTTTAGTACCAGTGGCTGACATGAAACACAGCCTCCCTCTTTCATTCCTTCAACCACCTTCTTTTAAAGGTCTGTGTTGTGATATTTGCGCATATCCAAACAACTGTTAATATCCAAGTCTTTCATAATGTTTTGAAGGTTGGTGTGTTTCTCCCTCCAACCAGAAATGTGGGCTTTTCTTTTAGGCATGCATCTCTACCACAGCCTTCAAACTGTTGGCTAGCTTCTCCATGACACTGCACAGAGCAGACTGTGAACAGACAGGAGGCTGTGCGTTGCAAACTGCATTAAAACCCCACTTAAGATGCATATTCCAAATGTGCTGTAGACATGTCCAAATAATGCTATTAAAACCTGATAAATGTCTTCAAATTTGTAATAAAGTTTGCTTGTTTGCCTCTGTAAAGAGCTTCTCTTTATATCAGCTTATGTTTATCATGCTTACTTGTACTTTATAATCATGAAAGCTTAACAGATGACAAATGATTACACTGGCGGCTATGAGCGCTTATCCTTCCAAGATGCTGCTCCCAGAATGCTCTGCGGTTCCCATTTCCTATATTTAGCGTCATGAGGGCGGAATCCATTTTTTTCATGTAGTGGACTAACTCTTTGCAAAAAAGCAGAACACCACTTCCTTTAAATATAAAAAGTAAAAAACATATATTTTGATATCGAACAATGGATATCAGGCAACATTTAAGTTAGTCTTTACAAAATGGATACCCTGTATTATAGTATATTGGAATGAAAACCTACCACAAACTGCCTTCTATGCATTAGTATTTAAATACCTTTGATTATCATTGCACTTTGTAATTACTGGTGATGTTTGTACTGTGTGCAGGACCTTCTTTATGTCATATCCTATGGCCCGTCCCAAGTAAAACCTCCAGCTGTACAGATGCTGTTTCATTACTGGCCCAACCTAAAGCCGCCAGGAGCCATCAGTGAATACAGGGGGCTTCAGTACACAGGTGAGATTCCCTTAATGTCACATCTGCCGCTCACTCTGCCCTTGAACTGACTAAAGGTCTAACCTATTCCCCATTTTTCTTCTTTTCTCCTCTCCATCTGCCAATCTCCTGCATCAGCCTGGAACCCCATCCACTGTCAACATATTGAGTGCCACAATGCTATCAATAAACCGGCTGTCAAGGTGACTTGAGTCTTTTAAAAATATGTTACATAAGCTTTAAATGTTTACTCTTACATCACAGGTATGGTGCATTTATGGCTGTTGGATCCCACTTCCCTTTACATTTACAATGCCTTATTACTGTAAGAGGATAGATTAGCGGCACACTCTGCATTCAAAAGCTGCTTCCCTTGAGATATTCTTCGGGAATGCATGGGGCATGTGCCAGATTGCCTTGCCGAGTTCAACCATGCGTGTCGGCGTGTTTGCTTTTGTGAGCCCCTTGGTAAATAAATCAGTGCTTGCCTGGGCAGCTGTGGGGAGTGGAGTAATGATATCGGCTTCTTTGCAACTTTACACCAGCCTCTGCTGTTGCTGCTCTGCTTTATCAGCTACGCCTGCCTTTACTCAACTGTACTCAAAACTGACAAATAGAGTAGGAACAGGGGCACGGACAGGGGCCGGATTTCAATTACCAGGAGCAGGGAGGGGGTATGGGGGGAGGGGGGCTTAATTGGGAGCGGCGACCCTGTGCAGCCCTTGAGGATAGGGTGGCATCAAGTGAGCACAGTAAATTACAGTGCACCATCTGAACATTGAGGCCATGAGCATTGAGGTTTAGCACAGGGCCAGGCACAGGTTGTAAGAGAACAGAGTGCAGCATATGCACGCAGCCATCCACACAGAGGCGTGGGGAGACAGGTATAGGTGTCACATGATTACTTGGGTAAGATCATGATATACTACCTTTGAAGAGTGCAGTGTGAGAGGGGCTAATGGAAAATGTGAGCTGTGGTAAATGCAGTGTATGAAACTGTATTCTAAGGGACTGCACATAGATTACTTTGGGGGAAGCGGATTCAGAAAAGAAGATGGTTGTTTTCTGTTCCTTTTTGCTGAAGGGAGGGTCTTCAATATCTTTTTGGAAGAATGGGGGAGGGTCTTTAGTGGTTAAACTTTTCAAAGAGCAGGTTTTTGACTTTATTTTGAGCATGGTTCAAAAATAAAACATGGCTGGAATATTTGATAAACAGGACGCACAATTGTGTTGTATTTTATTCCACTTCACTTGGTGGCTACATGAAAATTATCATGCACTTTTGGTTATTAATGGCAAAATGATTCGTAACATTTCCATTGTGTTATATGACTTTGTGAAAAGTAATATTCAGTCCCCCTCAGCACCTTGGTAATTTTTGTACATTCCCTAAATGAGCTGAAATGGTTTCTGTCCCTCTTGAATCAAAATAAGAATGAAAATAAGACATCAAAGTATCAGTATTTTCACTTTTTAAATACCATATCCATATTCTAACGCTACCTGTTTTACTTTGCAGATGTGTATAGATCCTACTCTCTCTGTTGCCCTGGGAGACAAGCCCCCTCCTCTTTATATATGCGAGGAGTGCAGCCAGAGGATAGCAGGGTATGCATCAGTTTCACCTTGTTTCTCCATCCTCCCCCTCTCTCAATAAGATGCCATTCAAAACATACATCACCTACCGCCTGCCTCATTATTCCTCACTTTAACCCAGGGGAAATACATCGCCATGGTTACATAATTCCCTTGCGCTGATAATGAGATCATCATCGCGAAACCACGCAGCCACTTGTTTCTCTTTTCTCCAGTGTGTAGCATGTTATAATTGCATGGATGTGCAGTTTTGTGTTTTCTTCGATACTGAAGGAAGATGTTTTGTGTCCCAGCTCTGCTAGTAAGTTGCTCCCGTGTGTGTATACACAAGGTAGGATTGTTGTAGGCTCTGAGGAGCAGTTTGCCTGTAAGTCAAGCATTGTTTATACATTTCTTTGACCTTTTCAGAGACCACGCTGAATGGCTTGTTGATGTACTCCTGCCCCAAGGTGAGCATTTACAAACAAGAAGGTGTTTCTGTCTTGCTCACATAGCAAAGAGACATACATACAGTACTTAGAACATTTGTGAAATATGTTCAGTATAATCAACAATATAAAGAAAGGTTTTAAGCACAATGATATGCTAGAGATGACAGAGGTTAGCATAGGTTCACATCTTTGTTCCTTTATTATATTTATAGCCATAGTTAAATCTGGCAGATACTCTAAGTTTAGTCATCTGAGCATACACATAAAAAGAGCTGTTTTTCCCATAATGCAACCTTTTCTAGCATATCAAAGTCTACTGCTGTTTCCTAAAATCATTTCTGCTTTTAAGAAAAAAACAAAAACAAAGGAAGGGCGCAACAAGAGCAAGTATAGGCTGATAAACTAAACTAAAATCAATCGGGTCTTTTACATGCAACAGCAGATATTCTAAAATAAGTGCTCCAATAAACAGTTTAAAAATAAGAAAAGAAAAAAGAAATAAGTACGTTTTAGGTAGTGGGCTGTCCTTTTGTATTATATATAAATATTATTTAATTGTTAAATGAGTTGTATTTCATGCATAGAAGCTCAGGTATAATGTGTATAAAGTTTTTGGAAAAGTTTTTGAATTCAGTTCAATTTTAGAAAGCTACTCCTGTTGTCTGCAAATTGAACATTATTGCTCAAGAGGGAAAAAGAGGGAGGAGAAAAAAATGAAAATAAAAAGAGAGACAATTTTCTCATTTTTTTTCATTTGTCTTTGCAGCAGAGATATCTGCCATTTGTCAAAAGAAGGTAAGATTTGTATTGGTGCTGCAACCATCTACTCACTGGCTCATATTCATTGTGATCTATCCCTTTACAGCATTGAACATTATCTAATGTTTCTCCACATTTAGGATAAATAAACCTTTGGAGTGATTTGTTATCACTAATTAACCTCTCTGCAGCTTCAGAATAATGAAATTTTACCTTGAACTACACATACAAAACATGAATCAAACAGCACACATGCCATAAATAGTTTTATTACTAAAAACAAACAGATTGAACCTGTTGACCTTGTGGAAGACATTTCACAAAATCCATTTTTACCTGTGATACATCGTGAGGTCATTTATTTATGAACCTGAAATGTTTTCTTCATTGAGAACTCCATTCACTGAAGCGGCTCAGTAAAGGCCACATCGTTTCATATTAAGCTGCTGGGGCGTGATGTTTGTTTGCTGTTGTTGAACGCGCTGCTGAGGGCAAGTGCTCCCTGCTGGTTTCCACGGAGACACCAGGAAAACTGAGTGCGAGATGATCTCAGGTATTCCGGTCAGGCCGAGCAGCCGTCCCGGGTTGTCAGGGGGGAAACAGCTGGCCTCCATCCTGGCTTGTCCAGCAGTTGATAATCCACAGCCTCCCTTTCCGATCAGGCTTTGTCACTTTCATTTCAGAAAGCCCTTTAAACTCTCACCTGGATTCACAACAGCCTTGTCATCTTCATCTGAGAATAGCTACTTATAAATACACCATGATACCCAAGATAGAGCATACTGTAAACAACAACGATGTCAGTAACATCACTTTTTGTTGTTGAAAGCCGGTCCTCGCTGTCAGAGGACAGATATGTTAATTTGATAGCACTGCATCCCTCTAATGGCACAAGATTAGAGGCTGATCAGATTAGGATGGTTCTCTAGTGCCATGCCTTTTATTTTTAGAAACCCGAGACACCGTGGGGACACATAAAGACTATCACTGCAGATATGGGCAGATCAACATCTTTAAACAAATGCATATTGGAGAGGATGGTATTCATAGTCAGAGGAGTAAGTTGCATTTAAGGCCAGGGAATAGGTTTATTTTTAGATGCTTGTCATAATGCATTATTGGCTGATTTGCTGTGATGATGGCATATTTTTATTTTGTTGCCTACCGCCCAGAATAGAAAGAGAAACTGATCTCCTCCTCCTTTCTTGGCTTTCAAGAACTGTAGCTCTCATGTTAGGAGGGCTGTGGTCACCTGCTTCTCGGCTGGCTGCTGTGGGCGCCATGGCAACCGGCCTGTCCGCTACTGCAAGCGTTGCCATGTCAACCACCACAGCAGCGAGGTGGGGGCTGCGGCGGAGACCCATCTGTACCAGACCTCGCCCCCTCCCATCAACACCCGGGAGTGCGGAGCAGAGGAGCTAGTGTGCACTGTGGAAGCTGTTATAAGGTACATTCACAGTGTTTACACTAACATATCACAGCCACATTTACAGTGCATATGCCTGTAATGCTGTGAAACATGTTTTTACATGAATATATGGACAACAATACTGCATGAAATTAGATTATTAATGTATATGCTGTGTGAGGAGCCTGTCTGTTTTTTTTAGTTTCTCTCCTGGTCTTTTTCCATCAGTATGACTCTGCCTTCTCTCCGCCTCTGTAAATCCTCTGTTATCATTCCTACTCATCCAGCCTTCTCAAAGAGGCAGAAATTCATGCAGAACAACGTGAGTTTGAGATGAACAGGCGTCGTCAGATGGGCCTGTCCGCCTCCCACCACTCTCTGGACAATATTGAGTTCGACAACAAGGAGGACGACCAGCACGACCAGCGGCTCCTCAGTCAATTTGGCATCTGGTTCCTGGTGTGTAATCACAGGCTTCTGCTGTGTCTGTCAATAACAGGGAGTTGTTAGATAAGGATGTGTACAGTGCATGGCCCCTTTATCACTTTACACTGCTGCACTCATGGTTACCGGACTGATTAGTTTTGCTTCTCTGACCTTCACTCACATCTGCAGGTGAGCCTGTGCACACCCAATGAGAACACGCCCACAGAGAGCCTGGCTCGGCTGGTCAGCATGGTCTTCCAGTGGTTTCACTCCACCGCCTACATGATGGACGATGAGGTTGGAAGCCTGGTGGAGAAGTTAAAGCCTCAGTTTGTCACCAAGTGGCTAAAGACAGTGTGTGAAGTGCGATTCGACGTCATGGTCATGTGTCTGCTGCCTAAGCCTGTTGAGTTTGCCAGGGTAAGGCTAAGATCCAGGTCAAATAAACTCACAATCTATGGTTTCGATGATGTACAGGGTGCTGATACTGGATGTGGATGGGGGTGGGAAAAGGTTATATTCGGAAAGCACAACAAACATGAACATTATAACTGTCAGTTATAATGGCTGGATGTCCAATGCACATCCTAACCAATGTTTATCTCAGTTACAACTCCCATTAACCTCTAAACATGTTGCACTGTGCAACAGCTAGCCATCATTAAATCAGCACATCACTGAGGGATGAGGATTATTAAAATTATAGAGGGCAGGTCACCATCTGAACTCTATGGGTTGGGTTTGATCTAAGCCAGTACGTGCACACTTTTCCCCAGGTGGGAGGTTACTGGGACAAGTCATGTAGCACAGTGACCCAGCTGAAGGAGGGCCTGAATCGGATCCTGTGTCTGATACCTTACAATGTCATCAGCCAGCCACTGTGGGAGTGCTTTATGCCCGAGTGGCTTGAGGCCATCCGCACCGAGGTGCCCGACCACCAGCTCAAAGAGTTCCGGGAAGTGCTCAGGTACATCCATCACCTCTAAGTATTGTACACTGTGTAATAAAGACATTTGTTATTGCATCTAAGTAGGGGTTAAAATGATCACATTTAAGTTACTTGCAGCTAATTCTGAGATACCTAGCATACCCAATTAACAAACAAAGCTGTACCTTGATTTCAGTTTTGTCATGGGCTGGTGCATTTTCCGTAGTCCCAGATATGACTGGCCAAATGCACACAATGTGACATGACGTCAAGATATTTTTAGTGCAGCTACAATAGAGTTTAATAGTAGATATGCATATTTAGAAGTCCAAACATTAAAGATAAATGAATGGTGTGAACTCCACAGAAAAGAAAGTGGTGAAAGCTCTTTTCCAAAAATAATACTTTCAGCCTCAACTGTCTATAATGCACGACGCTAGCTTTTACAGCATGGAAAAACTCTTAGACTGGAGAGGTGGGTGCACTCTGGACTAAGGGGCTTATCTATAGTAGGTGTATAATTAGGGAAAAGCCTAAAAAAATTGTATGCAAATGACACTGGGGAGTAGACTTTTCTTTTCCTTACAGAGAGTAGATTAATACCACCCTGATGTCTGTCTACTAGAATCAGGAAATGATTAGCTTAGCTTAGCATAAAGACTGGTAGCAGGGGCAAATAGGTTAGTAGTTAACTCATTGCATCTTGTTTGGTTAACCTGTACACAAACTGAAATGTAAAAATGGCAGGTTTTCATGGACTCTTGTCATTACAGTGAGTTTGCCAGATAACACGCAGAGACTCCAGGAAATCAAAGTGTCTGAATGTCAAGTAAATCCACAACTTCCTGTTTTTGCATTCTGCTTGTGTTGTAATTTTATATACCTAAGTACATTTACTCAGGAACTGTTAATTTTGTGAGCCACTTCGCGTAATGAGTACTGTCAATTGTGATACTTAAAGTATATTTTCATGCTAATCTAAGTACTCTTGCCTAAGTACGATTTTAAATATGAGACTTTTACTTGTAACAAAGTATTTTTACACTGTGGTATTGTTACATTTTCTGAAGTAAAAGATTTGAATATTTCCACCAACTCTGCAAACAAACTGCAAGGTGTTAATAATAAGTGCGATGTTGACAGATGTATTGTAGAAAACTGGCTAGTTGTTTCCCTTGTTTCCAGTCTTTATGCTAAGCTAAGCTAAGCTAATTGCTTCATCTTTCCAGTTTCATATTATTTTCACAACATGCTGAACTATTCCTTTAACCATACCTAACCTTAATCAGCTAGGCCTAACCACAGCCCAGAATCTTTGGACATGTTTCCCCACTTTAGATGAACCACGTCTGCTGCTGTTATCTACACATTAAAAGTATCTTCCACCTATGCGTCATTCTGGTAAATGTATGCATGAATGAAACAACCCACTGAAGGAGAAATAAAGCAGAGGCAGTGTGAGGACAATACATTTGCAGTGTGGCACAACAATAAAATTACAGGAGTATAGTGAAAAGTGCTCATTGTGTAACAGTATGTGAGGAACATAACATTCTGCTTCTGCTTACAGTAAGATGTTTGACATCGAGCTTTGCCCGCTGCCCTTCTCCATGGAAGAAATGTTTGGCTTCATCAGCTGCAGATTCTCCGGCTACCCAGCGTCTGTGCAAGAGCAGGCTCTGCTGTGGCTGCATGTGAGCACACATACACACACACATGCACACACACACTCTGTCTCATGTCCATTTCACATCCTGGGGTTCTGTCCACAGTGCGTGTGAATTGAACAGGTTGTCACAGAGTGTGAGAGTCTGGGCAGGGGCCCTGCTGAATATGGATCTGGGTCACCAAATGAGACTGAGAGAGATAGGAGGGATTTTGCCTTTCATCCCATATGCACTCACAGCTTGCTGCCCTGTATACATGGATCAATTTCAAGTTTTCTGTCACAACTATGATCAAGAGATTGCATTAATTTACCCCCATTAAATAGGTCACATTCAAATCAGGCAGAGAACTGGTGCCCAATTTGGCTCTGTATATCTTTCTCTGCATGATATACCTCTGTGGTATGTTCATGGTGTGCGGTTCTATAGGTATTTATATTGTTTTAAGTGTCTGTTAACCCACAATTTGTCACTTAACACTACTGGTATTTAGTGGTGCATGTGGTGTTCACGTACATGTATACACTGGAAAAGCTCAACAACTGCAGTATTCAATACTCTTTCCTCAGAAGGAAATAGTTTCTGTTGAAAACATAATAAGGTCTGTGCATTGTCATGTTGCTGTTGAGTATATCTAATATTATTTTTCAACACTTTGAGCAACATCAACAAAGTTCATCATCTTTGCTGTATTAGGAATGTAGCAGACTTGTTTGCCTGGGAACCAGATGAATCTGCGAGCTCATGTTTTATTTGTTCTCGCAGATGCGTCTGGTCGACCTTCACTTTGGACAGATTTCCAGCGGCCTATAACATGCCAGGCCAATCACAAGCGTTAAACCAATTCTGGCCGTGTTTGAAGGAGCAATTCAAAAAACTGGATAGAATATATTTCCACTAAAAGAAGGAACAATCAGCATGTTCATCTCTACACTCGGGGTGACCCTGGATAGTCAACTATTTGACGATTTGATCTTAGGAGCCTGATTCGTCTGCCAATTTCACAGTCAGATCATTGCAGTTGCACGAAAATGTAATTATGAAACAGGAGATCATTCTGTTCACTCTATGTGGGAGTGCTGAATGTCTGATTTTATATAGAATTGCTTGGGTTCTCCCAATAAATCATGGTCTCTTCCATTCCCTTTCAGTACTACGGACAGTGCCACACCGATACATGCGCCTCTTACACACAATTAACTGCGCTGGATAGAATATGTCCTATTATAAAATTAGTTATCATGGCAAGTCAAGAGGACAAATTGTTTACTCTGGTGTTTCAGCTCATATATGGATATAGATCAAACACAAAACACACAATCTGACAATCAGTCGACACTGGCAACACTAAGAAAATCAGATTTGACTGTGTAAATTCTTAGTAGGGGACACACTTATTCTGTTGCTCATATGTTATTTTCACTCTCTGCTTTTTGTCATGTTGTGCCTTAGTGTGCTGGGATTGCCTGGTGCTTCTGAGCTCTGATTGGCCATCTGCACAGGGCAGATCTGGTCACTGGTTGCCTAGCACTATGTCACATGTTGATAACCTGTTGATAGTGTCCCTTAGAGATCAAATATTAACTGAGATGTTCCAGACTAATTAGTGTTTTGGTCTGGCAGTGTCAGGCTAAGACTTTTTAAGCATTGGAAATAACATCAAAACTATCTACATGGTAGTAGAATGAAAGGTTTGGGTTTTTTTATTAGTGTTAATGTACTCTTTGTTTGTTTGTCTTGTTTGGACCCAGGTTCTGTCGGAGCTGGACATTGTGGTGCCTCTTCAGCTGCTGATTGGGATGTTCTCTGATGGAGTGAACTCGTTGAAGGAGCTGGCCAATCAGAGGAAGGCACGTGCCTCAGATCTGACTGGAAACACTGGGGCTCGCAGGGTGAGGGAGACAGCGATGCCAAAACTACTCCTAAAAAATGGATATATGAGGGTTCAGTTCTCATTTTCATTTATTTGCATTCCAGTTTAGCTGTCGGATCAGCAGTGAGTCAGGACTCATAGTGTATCCCTCCTCACTCTACTCAAAACATCACCTGACTCGATGTTATTACACCTTTGGGTGCTTTTTCTTGGGCTATTTTCTGTCACATGTCAGTTAAGGATTATGACACATTTCTACTCCTCTTTGCTTCTATTTTATACCGTTCATTGGGATGTACTGTATGTTGCCATGGTAACTGCCAATGTCTAAATATAGCTCCCTTAAAGGGCTTAATTGAACTTGACTGTGATGTGGATTTATCATTGAAATTTATAGCCGAGCAACTCTGCACTCATGTGTTGTTAGAACTGACAGTAACAGGGGAACGTTTGAGATTAAAAGACTGTCAGAGGCATCAATAGTTTGAGTTTGAAGGGAAAGTAGGAGTATGTACGCACATCTAAGCCAAAGAGGGTAGCTGCAGCAACTTATTTATCACACCTATGTGACTATTGGATGTAATAAATAAGTGGACATCGGATCCCTGCTGTGTCTGAGCTTTTGAATTGAAATACATATATTTTACATTATATGGTTACAGTGTGTGCTCTTTGCTCATAGGTGAGCGTGGTGTCAGATCCAGGACGCCGTGGGCAGCACAACACCCTCAGTCCGTTCCCCAGCCCCTTCAGGAGCCCATTCCGCAGCCCCCTGCGCTGCAGCCCATTTAAGAACCTGGGTCACGCCGCTGGTCACTGCGCTCTGGATCTGGACTGTGACGATGATGACATGAACCTCGGCTGCTTCATCCTCATGTTTGACCTCATCCTAAAGCAGGTGACCACACCTTCCTGATGAGAACTTGCTAAAATGATAATCATATTCCTAAAAGGGCTACGGTTTTATATCTAAGGCTCAATGGTGATGATATTTAAGGTGTTTTTTTTTTGTTTCTGGGTGTTTGTATGGCAGTAACAGAACATCTGAAAGGGACAATTAACCCCAAAAATAAATGCTCTCTTCTTACCTGTTGTGTCACCTATAAGTCTAGATGGTTTTGTTGTTAAGTTGCAGAGTGTTGGAGATATCAGCTGTAGAGATGTCTGCTGTCTTTCAAATATAATGGAACTAGATGACACTTGGCTTGTGGTGCTCAAAGTACAAAAACACTTCATTTGAAAAACTCAGCAGCAATGTCTCCCTCCAGAAATCATGACCCAGTTACTCAAGATAATCCACAGACCTTGTTGTGAGCTGTTTAATGTAGGAACTTTTTTTCTGTCTACCAAACTACACCCTCCAACTGTATCACCATGTAGAAGGACTGCTCATGACAGTGTGAGATGTAAACATTAATGGCGTCCTCCTTGCCCAAGCTAGCAATAGATGCACAATTGGTGGGCGTAGTTTGGTAGTAAAGAAAATAGTTCCTCCATAAAATGACTCACAACAAGGGTCTGTGTATTATTTTGAGAAACTAGGTCATGATTTCTGGAAAGAGACATTGCTTTTAAGTTTTTAAGACACAAGCCGAGTGTCATCTAGTTCCGTTATATTGAAGAGAAGGCAGACATCTCTATGGTCGATATCTCGCACACTCTTCAACTCAAACCAAAACAATCTAGACCGATAAATGACACTACAATTAAGAGATAAGATAATATGTGTTTTTTATTGTGACATAAACCGTCCCTTCAATACAACGCTGTCTCATTGTATTAACAAATACATTCCAAGGATATACACTGAAGTGTATTTGTACATGCACAGTTGTCAGATAATGACAACAATGCCCACAGGTGAAATCTTGAGATATGTGTGTTGTGCCCCACTTTTTACTCTCCTGTTTTTACGGTCAAATCCCCCGCTGTCCCAGATGGAGCTCCAGGATGACGGTGTGATGCTGGGTCTAGACAGCAGCCTGGGGAAGGATATCGTAGGCATCATCAACAACGTCTTCCAGGCCCCTTGGGGCGGCTCACACACCTGCCAGAAGGATGAGAAGGCCCTGGAGTGCAGCTTGTGCCAATCTAGTATCCTGTGCTACCAGCTGGGCTGTGAGCTCCTGGAGAGGCTTACCCCCCGCGAAGAGATTCGCCTTGTGGTGAGACACAGCATGAATTGTTTTGCATCTAATACATGTTATACTTTATAACATTATTTAATTTATACATGTTCATAAATAAGTTCAGTCTCTGTCCCTCTTTGTTTTTGTCAACTTACCAAAGGGTAGTTTAAAACTACTGAATTACTAATGACTGAGACATTTTGACTGTGCTTGATTTCCTCTACAGGAACCTACAGATAGTTTGGAGGAAACCCTGCTCTTGGGTCAGGCGGATTTCTCAGTGGGTACCGAGAATGGAAACGAGGAAGGAGACAACCCAAGTGTCGCAAACACTGACAACCCCAGTAACCATTCTCCTGATAACCCATGTGTGTATCAGTTCAGTGCACAATGTTAGAAATCCTTTAATGTGTCAGCCGTAACAAAATATAATATCACGAACTGTTAACAGCCAGAATAAACCCAATAATCCTTAGAAGAATACCTCACCCTTTTAGGAAATACTCTAACCTATTTGTTAAACCAAGCTGTAGCTTTATCTTTAAAGGAATAGTTTGACATTTTGGGAAATACGTTTATTTGCTCTCATGCCGAAAGTTAGATAAGAAGATTGATACCACTCTCATGTTTTTACCTTAGATACAAAGCTACTTTTAGTCACTAGAAGGAAATAAGCCTGCCACCACCTCTATCACTCACTATTTAACACCTCATATCTTGTTTGTTTAATTCATACAGAAACTGAAGTAAAGATCATTCACTGTGTTTTATATACCTGACTAATTCGTGGCCAGGTGAGGTGACTTCCTAGCATTAGCAACCAATGAAAACTTACTGCTCCTGGTCAAGAAATAGCTGTTTCAGTCTTTATGCTAAGCTACACAAACTGGCTACCAGCTCCAACACCACATTTACTCTACATTAGTGTTGCCAACTCCCTGGGATGGCAATGAGGAATGGTCTGCACAGAACGCATCCCAGCCATTGGTCATCATTTTCCCATTCCCTTCTGTTTTTCCATAATCTCTTATCTGTTAATTGCCAGTGGACTATACTCAGAGATTGCGGTTTTTCTAAGTCTCACGCTACTGCCAGGCGTATCACAGCAACTTGTCTCTTGAGAATGAGTCATGACCAATGAGAAGCACATTCTGTGCTTGAGTAGTTGCGCATAACATGATAGACAAGCTAATGGGACAGAGCAGGAGGGTTTCCTTTTTTCTCAAACAAATCGCCCTGTCTTAATACTCTAACCTGTAGTATTTCTCTCACATAGATTTGCACTGAAATGATACTCAAAATATGGAATATAGCACTTACTGTATTAGTTCAATACTGAACACATCTTTTTTTTTCAATTATGGTATGATATCCTTATTTTACAGGATAGTTGGCAACCCTGCTATGCAGACATGAGAGTGGTATCAGTTTAGGGCTCATGTTTGCATCGATGTGTTTCATGTTCATTATTCAACCACATCATTATGTTGCAGAGTAACTTGAAAGTTGTTTCTAACACTACACTCTTCCTTCCAGCCATGAAGAATAACTCTGATAAGAAGTTCTCCTACCAGCAGCTCCCTGTGTCTTTGAAGCTCATATACACCATACTGCAGGTACTTGTGTGTTAAAACTGAGGTACTAAAAGACTGGAAGCATTTAGGAATGTGATTTATTTGAGTGTTGAGTCAAACCTCTCTTCTGTATTCAGGAAATGTCCAAGTTCGAGGAGCCTGACATCTTGTTCAACATGCTGAACTGTCTGAAGATCCTGTGTCTCCATGGAGAGTGTTTGTACCTCGCCCGCAAGGATCATCCCCAGTTTCTGGCCTATGTCCAAGAAAAGATGCTCATCCCAAGGTGTGTGCTGACAGTTCATTTTAATCACAATGGCTGTTGAATATACGACCAACTCCTTGACAGCAATTATTGTGAGTGTATGAGTCTAATTTGGTGTTTGTGTTTCAGTCTGTGGTCCATGCTGAAGTCAGAGTTTTGCCAGCTGGCCTCTCTGGCTGTGCCTCAGCTTCTCCACGCCCTCTCTCTGTCACATGGGGCGGACATCTTCTGGAACCTCATCAACACAAACTTCAACAGCAAAGACTGGAAAATACGATTTGAAGCAGGTGAGAGACAGGCCTATGGTGTAAAATTACATAAATTGTGTGTCTGAAAAAGATTATATACAGTGGACAACCTCATATGCAAGTCTTAACACCTCATCATGATGTGACTAAACCGTACATATTAATTACAATGTCTGTTGTGTATGAATGAACCGTTAGAAGAAGCCCCCCAGTCTGCTTATATAATGTGCTATCTAAACCACTGCCTGCCCACATCTCATCCTTCTGTTGTCATGGTTACCGTGTGGCTCAAACAGGCGGCAAAGAGGAATTGTGGGATTAATAAGGGGTTTCTCGCCTTGTGATTGGCAGAGAGGAGCTGTACGACCTTGAGACAGAGGCAGAGGACATGTCCTCTGACATAGTGTATGAATACAGGGAAACATGGGAACAATTGAGTTGACAGTAGCCTCAAACAAAAAGTGTACAGTTATTAGCTTATTGTGCATATAAATGCCCTAGAAATGCATGAAATAAATTTAGTCACCCAGTCTTTCCACCTCATAAAATGCACTATAAAGGCAGTTTCAGATGCTGATTTAGTGTATAAAGACAGCAAGCTTTAGTGATGTTATTGCACCCTCTTAATGGTATCGTTCATTGAGATATAACTGTGGGTATAAATCATACAGGTATATAAACCCTTAAACATAACCAACAGGCAATGTGGTGCTACTCTGGGATGTCTCTTAATCCACACACTGACACCTAGTGGTCAACACTGGGTACTATCCACCAGCACACAGTGGTTGAAAGTTGATGGATTTCAGAAGAAAGCTTCTATCTTTAGATTTTAATCTGACTAATGGCAAATACTGCCAGCAATTATAGGGAGAAATCGTTTTTCAAAGGACTGTTTGTATTTTTATTTCATTCCAAACACAGGCGATGTGGGGCTGTGTAACTGTGTGAATGTGAATGTTGTGCAAACACAATAACTTATAAGCATTATATAACAGAAACAGTGTTTTTACACAGAGAGAGCTTATGACTATTGAGATTTTTTTTGTTCACCTCTCTTTATACATTTTGTGTATAAAAGATACATAGAACAGATACTGTGTCACTTTATATTATAATGTTTTATTTTTTAGTTTAATAAGGACAGAATGTGTCAATGAACATCAGCATAAAATACAAGTTGTAAACATGCAGGAGTTAGCAAAAAGTGCTTATTTACATCTGTAGTCCTTAGACAACAAAAATGGAAACATTACAAGTACAATATACAGATACAATTACATCTTACTCAGTAGAAAAAGACAAAATACACTGAACATGTCAAGTTAAAAGTTTGTGGTGGGTCTTAAAAGTGGAATATATGGGACACTCCCTTATTCTAGGTTTTAGGCCATTCCAATATTTACTTCCCTTTTCTTTTGTTACACCCCACCCTTGGGTGGCCCTACGAGGCAAACAAACCTCCATCGCTAACCCAAAGTAACCATAAGACATCTTTAAAAAACTCAAATCCATGGGATTTATTAACAGATAGCTATCAAACAAGACAACAAAAATCCCATGCTGAGAGGCAGCAGGACCAGCAGTCCCCACCAGGCCTCTGTCCTTTGCTACTGGCACCACAGCTCTTAAGCACCTCCTCCATGCCAGGTGCAATGCACCTCGTTAACTAATGCCGCACACCTGGGCAGATCTACAATGAAGGGAAAAGGGACAACAACACAGAACACATACAGCTGTAACAATAGGCATACAATGAACTCCCACTGTATGAGTAAATCAAAGTAATGCCAAAGCTCACGATGTATGTGTTCACACTGTGCAGTCCAATCATCAAGCCACATCCTGAGTTCTCAAACTATATGTGTAAAATATAAAATAAACTGGTACGTCAGCTCCTGTGGACTGTTATGGCTATTGACAGCTGTCAATAAAGATTTGTTTGAAAGCCTCACTCCCCCCTGAACAATGCACAGGAAGCAAAGCTGAAACTCTAAAATGAGTCATGCAGCTCAAATATGGGGTCAGAAACAAGCTCAAATCATACAGTGTACGCCCAGCTTTACTGACAGCACAGCCTGTCCAAATGTGGTGCGCCTATGTGGCACCTCACAGTTCTCTCTAGTGTCGGCCCTGGCACTGATGCCTCTATCAGACCTCTGTTTAATGAATTTATTCAAAAGTGCGGCAAGCTCACACAAAACCTTATACATAAAACAACCATGTTTTAAATTTTTAAAAATCTCAAGGCGCAATCAATTAAGTTTAAACTGATTTTAAGAAGATTTCATTTAATTTATATCATTTATTACATAATTTCTCCATTTTTTAACAAACAACATCAGTGTTGATACACCCATGCATTATGTGAAGACAAATATGATGGCAGAAATAAAACAGTAGCTCGGTAATACATTAATTTATCTTCATCAATGACCTTGTAGCTGGTTCTGTTCTATCTAATTATGGCCGGACGCATGGCAGCTCAGTTGTCTCTTCTTACTGTGTAATCTGTCTGTGCTGCTCCCATTCACTCTGTATTCTCTTACTAACGCACAGTGGAGAAGGTCGCAGTGCTGTGTCGGTTCCTGGACATCGGTGCTGTGACGAAAAACCACTTGTTGAAGTA
The DNA here is from genome assembly GCF_011397635.1 of Epinephelus fuscoguttatus. Classification (NCBI taxonomy): domain Eukaryota; kingdom Metazoa; phylum Chordata; class Actinopteri; order Perciformes; family Serranidae; genus Epinephelus; species Epinephelus fuscoguttatus. Next base: position 22,115,323 of record NC_064765.1, read on the forward strand.
TTCCCTGGCCCACGCTTTCTGCTGCTTCCTGGCCTCTGTGGAGGACGTCAACCCAGCTGTGGCCACCCGGGCCAGACTGCTGCTGGACACCATCAAGAGACCGGCCCTGCAGGTGACCTTGTTAGGCACCTTGTTCATGTATAGTAGCTGCTTATATTATATATAAGTCCTGCTGTGTATTTACACATGTGCGTTGTTTATTGTCCAGGGGTTATGCTTGTGCCTGGACTTCCAGTTCGACACTGTTGTGAGGGATCGACCCATCATCCTCAGCAAGCTCCTGCTGCTGCACTTCCTGAAGAAAGACATTCCTGCGCTGAGCTGGGAGTTCTTTGTCAACCGCTTTGAAACATTATCTCTGGAGGCTCAGTTACACCTGGACTGCAACAAGGAGTTCCCTTTCCCTACCAGTATGTAGCTGCTGTGTCCCCATTCAGAGTTTTAACAGCTACTCTACCCACTCGTCATGTTTCTTGGCAGAATATTTATTGTAACAAAAACATTATGGTGCAGTGCTCCAAATTATAATCTTTCTTTTGACAGCCATCACAGCCGTGCGAACCAATGTAGCCAACCTCAGTGATGCGGCAATGTGGAAGATTCGAAGGGCCCGCTTCGCCAGGAATCGGCAGAAGAGTGTGCGCTCGCTCCGTGACAGTGTGAAGGGAGGCCCGTCAGAGTCTAAACGGGCATTTTCGCTCCCTGAGTCACTGAGCAACCGACTTCGTGAGTAGCACAGATGTGTCTGTCTATCAGTTTGAGTCTGAAACTGTGTCACTTTCATTCGGTCTGTGGTCACACAGTGTTTGCAAATAGCTCCTGAGTGCCTCATAGGTGCTTTGTTGGACTTGACATTACAAATACAATGCATATTACGGAGAAGCACCTCACACTGTCTGCATTGCCCTCATGTGGTGATCACAGCTCATTTTCTATTCCTTTTTTATTTGCAAATACTATTTGACCACAGCTGACCCATTTTCCTAATGTTTCTCTCCTCACTCGTTTGTTCCCAACGTTCATCTCACTTAAATGTCTAAATACTGCTTTGTTTAATAAAGGAGGAACTCCCAACCATGCCATTCATTTTATCCTTAGCTCTACACAGCAGGCTGTATGAGTGTCTGGGAGATGCTTCTTGTGTTGGCTTCAAACATGTGATTTGATATTCTAATTCTTGATAGCACTTGGATTTGATACAGGTTTGAGGGCATGTAGTGTGTTTTGTGTGTTTCTGTGTGTCTCTGTGTGCACATGTTGGGTGAAGATGAAGCTCAGACATGTGTCCTATACCACCTCCCCTGTACATTCTCCTAAATTGTGTTCTTCATGTGTGGTTTTTAGCTCTAAGGCTTACGAGGCAAGAGCACTCTGCCCCGACACTGGGAGATATGATAGAGAAAGTCCTGCCAGGTAAATAACAACCGGAATCTGAAACATTATTCTTCATAACCACATCATATTTGAGGAAATCGCAGTATGAGTATAAATAAAGTATAAATAAAATAATTTTGACAGACAATGTGAAAAAGCAATGTTTGCTCTATTGTGACATTCATTGTTTTTTCACCTAACACTAAAAGGAGTGAAAAGCAACACTCTTGCTAACGGCTAGCTGGTCATTTTTTTTGTGTTTACCCCATTTACATATTCCATGAACATGCTGCACTGATGTATGTGTATTGCATGATGATGTCTCTGCCTGTCTTGACAAGCAGTGGACAGGATGAGTTGACTCCCTACACCTTTGTGCTGTTACTCCCCCCGGTCCTGCACCCCTCCCTCTCTCCATCTTCTTCCTCTGCCTGCAGCACGTTTCCTCCCGCACTTTAATCCTGACGCTTCAGCCCCTCTTGTAGGCCAGACACCATCTCCAGAGGACGATGCAATCATCAGAGACCTGCTTCCAGAGGATGCCGGCATAGATCACCAGACGGTTCACCAGCTCATCATGGTGCTCATGAAATTCATGGCCAAAGACCAGAGCAGTGCCGAGGCAGACATTGGCAGTGCCAAGGCTTTTAACACAGTGAAGCGTCACCTGTATGTGCTGCTGGGCTATGACCAACAGGAGGGCTGCTTCATGATTGCACCTCAGAAGATGCGCACCTCTACCTGCTTCAATGGCTTTATCGCTGGCATTGCACAAGTAACTGACATATAATCTGCTGTCAACTTTTCTGGTATTCTGGTATAACTGGTATATTTAGCAGCTAAGGTGAATAATATAACAGTAGAACATGAATGCTGATGATTTTACCTGTTGTTTCCTTCAGGTGATGGACTACAATATTGGTTTGGGGAAGCAGCTGCTCCCCCTGGTGGTTCAGGTCTTGAAGTACTGCACGTGTCCCCAGCTAAGACACTATTTCCAGCAGCCACCTCGATGCTCTCTCTGGGCCTTGAGGCCACACATCAGACAGATGTGGCTCAAAGCCCTGCTAGTTATCCTCTACAAGGTACTCTTTGTTTCACTCTGTGTTAGTGGGATTTCATGGCATGGATCATTAATCCCGCCTCCCAGAAAAATGTTTTTTCACCTCTTAGTGAACCCTGAATCATGCTGTTACATATTTTCTTTCAAATGTATGATATACAGAATGAATTACAAAGACGATAACATAGCGTAATTTATTCTTCTGTGCACCACAGTACCCTTACAGAGACATGGACGGGAGTAAAGTGGTTCTCCATCTGATCCACATCACCATCAACACACTGAACGCCCAGTATCACAGCTGTCGTCCCCATGCTACAGCAGGACCACTCTACAGCGACAACTCCAACATGAGCCGCTACAGCGAGAAAGAAAAAGGTAAAGAAAGAATAATTATGTTGTTTATCTCAAATAGTGATGGGCGGACCACCACCTCTTTTCACAGTGTATGTTCCTTCGAGTTGATACATGTAGATATATTGAACCTTTCGGTCCTTAATATTTCTTGCAAAATATGGTGTCAGTTTTTCCATGACACTGATATTGTACATTTTACAGCCAGTGCTGCCTGCCCCACAAAATTTTTCCTGAATGCATTCCCAGTTATTATGTTAAAGATAAATGGTAATTTTTGTCATTTTCAATATTTATTTAAATGCACTGATTCAGCATCCCACTTGTATGTAGGTGGGGTATGTAAGCTTAAAGCTGTTACAGAAATGCCACTGACTAACGCAGCCTCGTGCTGCATTGATGTGGTGTGGGAATAATCAGATAACACTCAAAGCAATAAAATACAACACATCGTCGTTGTAGCGTCCATTTTGTTTCCACATTACAACGTAAAGGGGAACACCACCTATATTAAAATTTCCAAGATGTTATTTTCATGGCCTTGGAGCGTTCAATCAATGTATGTGAACATGAGCTACTCTCTCTCAAAGCCAGAAACCAGAGAAGTGAGTCTCAAACTTGTTATGTCATAGGGTAGAAAATCTGGAGCTGCTCCATAAAGTGTCTGTTTTCTTTATCAAAATGAGTTTTATTCTGTTGTAGTGTTCTTAGTTCTGAAACAGAAAATGTACCAGTATACTCAGAACATTCCTCTGGGTGCTCTTAGTCCCATCTATAACAATTTTCCCAATTTATTGTCGATGTAGAACCTCCAGACTTTATACTTAATGTCATCACAAATTTGAATTTAGCATTCTAGATTTTGGAGTAAAAATGTTTACTCATATTTTTGAGCTGTCTTAGACCATAAGGATAACCTTAATGAATTTTGAAAATGGGCGTAGTTCCCCTTTAAAGCTCAAGTACTCTGCCAAGTCAGAAGAACCAACATCCGAGGAGTATGTCAATGCATTCTTGGCTTTGGCTGGCAAAGGTCTTACCTTGAGTCTGTTTGTCTGCCCTTGCTGCATTAAGTTTTGACATGTAACGGTTTCATGAGCACTTGGATGTTCGACAGGTTGACTCGGTACATACTGGACACCAAAAAGATTCATTTGTTAATTTTTGCACATCACTAATCTCAAAATCCCCAGTTTGCTGAACAGTTTTTTAAAGGACACTATTTATGGCTGCATATTAGGACAACATTTTGGAAGAAAAGGTGTTACTATACAGTGTAAATTATAACGGCAAGATAGGATGAATATGACAGTCTTTCAAGTAAATGTCTCTTCCAGTGGGTATTGGTTTGCCTCTAAATGCAGAACTGATGCTACTTTTTTCTCCATCTTAGAAGAGGACAGTGTATTCGATGAGTCAGACGTCCATGACACGCCGACTGGTGCTGCTAACAAGGAGTCACAGACCTTCTTTGCCCGCCTGAAGAGGATTGGTGGCAGCAAGTCTGTGAAGTACCAGCCGGTGGAGCTGAATGCCAAGAAAGGTAAGAAGCAGAGGCTTTCAGAGTCAAACACAGTATAACAGCAGAGCATATTCTTGAGAGATTACAGGAAGGCCTCGCTTTCACTCTCACTTTTACTTCTGTGTGTCAGGTGAAATTGAGCTGTCGGAGTACCGTGAAGCCAGCGCCCTTCAGGACAGCATTCTACACTGTGTGAGGGAGGAGAGCACCAGGAAGAAGCGGCTGCAGGCCATGCACAAGCAGAAGTCTCTGGACATCTCCAACACTGACTCCATCCTCTTCAATCTGGACGAGCACCGTCGTAAATCCTGCATTGATCGCTGTGACATGCAGACGCACCCTGTGGTCCTGCCCCCATCCTCAGCCACATCCCACGGCAGGCATCACGGTAAAGGTTCATCCGACGGCTCTTCGGTTCGGGCAGAGGGCAATGATGCTGTGGATCGGCGAGGCTCCAAGCCTGTCATCCCAGAGGTCCGCCTCAGCTGCATGGAGACCTTTGAGGACAAGTTGGACCTGGGCTCACTGTCAGGATCAGGTCAGGGGAAGGAGGACCAAGACCTCATTGACCTCTCCTCTGACTGCACCTCCATCCCAGAAAAACACTCTCTGCTCTCCATGTCCGACAGTGACTCCTTGGTGTTTGAACCACTGCCTCCTCTGAGGATTGTAGAAAGTGATGAGGAGTTTGACCTTAACACCATCATAGCCTCCAAGTTCAATGGGAGTCCAAAGCTCTCGACTTCCCCTGCTAGCAGCAAGACTTTGCGACTGTCTCCTGTGGTTCAGGTGAGTGTAGAGGACTGCTCCAGTGACAAGAAGTCCCCAGACCTGATGGTGAGAGAGGGAGGCTCAGAGCTTGTGGTGACAAAACCAAGCGGCGTGACTCCCAGCGCCTCCCTGTATCTTCCTGACCGACCAGAAAGCGTCTGCCATGAAAGCCCCATGACCCTGAAGCAGAAGAGAGACCTGCTGAGGAAGACCCCACATGTCCCTGACACCTCGCTAGATGACATGTGTGAGGAGGTAAAGGCCGGGATGGGACCGGGGACAAGTCCCTCTGGTAGGACCATCTTCTTAGACATCCCAGAGGACAAAGCAGAGCCTCTGTCATCACCAGAAAAAAGCAATATTGACAGCAATGATGAAGAAGAGGATGGGG